>NC_046285.1:2269203-2593375 GCF_004115265.2 Rhinolophus ferrumequinum | reverse complement strand
CCCTTGCTCACTTTCCCAACCTTTGTGCCAAACGCTCTGGATGGGTGCCAGATGTACTGAGAGACTGATCCCCTCAGCCTTCCATCAGTCTAGCAGGGCCTGGGGTGGCCACCCACTACAGAAATAAGATTAAGGAGCTCTGTTCTAAGTTATATCTTTTGCCTGTTTTTAAACAAAAGACTCAAGTGACCTGCCGAAGGTCATGCGGCTTCTTAAACAAGCATGGGCACAGAAGCCAGGAGTCCCCACTGCCTGCACGCCTCCTCTCACTAAGCATGGTTCTCCAAGTGTGGTCCCCAGACCAGGGGCATCAGCGACATCCGGGAATTGCAAAGTATGCAAATGTTCAGGCCCCACAGAGCCAGCTGCGTTAACCAGCCCTCCCAGTGAGGCTGATGGTCACTAGTTTGAGAACCAGTGCCCAGAGGCAAGCAGCCCCTTTGGCCCCGAAATGGGCTTGCTCCCAGCCCCTGTGCCTGAGCTCCTACCCATAGGCTGCAGCGTCTCTGCAAATAAGGGCTCCTTAAAGGGCTTAGCATGTAACTAAGCTGAAATTTACATGATGATTTAATCTCCTTAGGGCCTTCCGTTCCTCTCAGAAAAAGTGCTGTGCTGCTTTAGAAAAGACAAGGTATATGATGGATAACAGATAAAATATGAAACACTCTTTCCATGACTTCAACACATTTTCTGCTGGGGCAGCAAATGTGTGGGTATCATAAAGGGAAAGGAGAACTGACATTTCTTGAGCAGCTACTGTGTACCAGACATCAGGCACACAGTGATACAAGCATATGTCCTTTGCTCACCCATCATCTCATTTAATACAGTGATCCCTGTTTGAGAAACAGGGAAACTGAGGCTCGGAGAGATGCGATGGCTTGCCTAAGTTCACAAAATTGTAATGGTGGCCCCTGGTTTTGTCCCAGGGCCTGTGCTCCTGTGTTCCTGGCCCTCCAGCAGGAAAGACACTCAGTATCTGGAATGATTGGATTCCAGAACTCTCGGAGCAAGCTCCTGAGACAGAGTTGCGTCCTCAAAGCCCCCGAGATGTCTCACTCAACAACCTTCCCTGTGTCCTGTGTTCTCGCTGCACTAGAGAAGCTGCTCTCAAAGCAGAATAGGCCAGCCATGGAAAGTGACACCGCTCAGCCGTGCTTGAGCACCCAGAAACACCTACAAATCCATTCTTAACGGCGGCATCTGTTCCGAGGAAGCAGGTGCTGCCTTGTCAATGCCCTGCTAAGCAGCCTTGAGTTTTGCTCTTCGAAAGACCAAGGAACCTGTTTGCCACATCTAGAACCTAAGAACCGAAAATTCCCAAGAGAAAGGAACACATGAAGATAGCGTCAATGATCACATCCTCTCCACTTCCCCGGTGAGAGCTGGTGTTCATGCCATTGAACGAGCCTCTGATCCAACAAGTAGCTCCGGGACTCCAAGTTCTACTCCCCACTGCTCCTTCCAGGTAATACACCACCACTATGGCCGACTCGGAGATTAAAGCTGAGGAAAAAGGCAGGAGCCTTTGCACATTTCACTCAATCGTTCCATTTCATATTATGAAAATATGTTGCTGTGTAATTACAGTAATGTTGGAAATGATCTGAAGCACAATTAAAAAATCACTTGGCTAAAGAAGGAATGAAAGAGGGCAAATGGTGTAGCAAAGGATGTAGGTGATTAGAAAGGCTAGTTGTGAGGATGGATAAGAGATTATAGGTTCATTTTCAGTTACAGCCTCCTCTGAGGATTGGTTGGGGCAACAAAACTTCCTTAAGAAATACATTTTTTAAACGCCTTAGGGTCAGTTAACATTTACTGAGCATCACCTCATGGACGATTTTATTCACTCTTCCTCAAACCATTCATCATTCCTAGGTAACAGATGAGGAGTCTGAGGGTCAGAGTGGTTAATGGGCCAGCCTGAGATCACAAAACTGATTAGTGGCATGGTAGGTTCTTTGATGCAAATGTCTTTTCTTCTAGCTTCTACCACTCTCTGTATCAGAAAACCCACCTAAAAGTGCCTAAAGGGACAAGGCAGGCAGTGTAAATAAGGGGAGCTGCCAGATTGGGGTGCAGGGGGAAGTAAAAGCGATGGCTTCCGTGTCAGGAACACACTGGGGACCGGTGGGAACTAGGGCAAAGTGGACAGTTGCAGACAGCATCTCCAGTGAAGAGCTGGGACTCAGAATTAGCTGTCACCTGTCAGGAGAACTGATTCCATTGCCAGATCTGCTGATTGTTTAGGGGAGACTGGAAGTCCAATTTTTATATAAGCTGTCTCATTTGTTTGTTTTAATGTTAGCTCAAAAAAATCTTAAACATCAGATGTTTGCCTGTTCCGTCAACAGGCAAAATAAAACCTATTTACAAACCAAGTTCAACCCTTTGAGAAAAGCCAAAGGCAGCCTCAGCTTTTTCTAAGCCAGTAGCAAATCATTCAATTTTATCATAGATAGGACCTCAGTGATCTTATCAATCCCTTCATCTTACAGATGAAAATTTTACAAGTGTAATAAACACTAACTGAAACTGCAAAAATTAATCCCCATGATAATGTTATTTTAGACATAATTCTATTTCCTACATGGGCTATGTGTAGAAAGAACATGTCCAACCAAGGTTGGAATCCCAGTCCTGCTAAGTAAGAATTGCGTGACCTTAAGTAAGTTATTTAACCTCTCTGAGCACTCAGTTTTTCCATCTGCAAAATGGAGATACTGACATGTGAATTACAAAGTGGAGATAAGATGTAAAGGAGGGAATTATTAGACATCATAGTACACAAGGCCTATCAGAAGAAGCTTGGGCAAAGCCTTAGGGACTGCCACTGCCGGCCCTCCCCCGCTCCATCCTTCCTTGTCCATGAATTTCGTTCTTTTGGTATTTGGACAACCAACATAGAATCCAGCTGATTTTCTCAAAAAGTTCATGTAAAACAGAAACTAGAACTTCTAATTTTGTCTGAAGCCGGCTCCCCCACTAGATTTCTGTGCTTCCTTGTCACACACTTACTGGGTACCTTGTTTGGCAATAATCTTGTCTTGTCAAAATTTAAAATACATAGTAAGGACTTGAGTCTTAACCCTACTATAAAGAAAAACCCAGTTCGTCTGTACTGTGTTTCTTTCCTCTGAGTTTTCTTCAGGACTTACACAGCACACTACTTCTGACACATTATCAGATGTGGGGGCTGTTTCCCCCACAACAACAAACAAGCATCGCACCAGCTGGGTGTCTGACAAGTTAACTCAATTCTGACACTATCTACCCAGAGACAGAGGCAGAGCCCATAGATTAGGGCTCAGGCCCACAGGGCAACATGATGTTATTGATTCTCAAAAGAGGTTCCATAGAACATGAAGTCAAGGAGGCGGGAGGAGTAAGGGGACGGGTTTCGTGTCTATCTAAATTTGAGAAACACTGCTTACTTCACAGTGTTTAAAGGGTCTTAGCAATAAAGAGATACGCTTAATTTTCGTTACTTACCTGGCCCAGAACCCATTTATCATGTAATATGTCTTGGCATCCTCAGCTGCTTATCTGCCATGACATGCACATTGGGACCCAACCCGGCTACTTCGTTTCACAGGACTGCCCTACCCTTCAGGGCAAACCCTCCTCAGGTTTGGTTAATTTTCCAGAGCGGCTCACAGAACTCAGGGAAACACTTATGTTTACTGGGTTATCAAAGGATACAGATAAACAGCCAGACGAAGAGATACATAGGGCAAGGTCTGGGAGGGTCCCAGTGCAGTTGGGGTGCGTCACCTCCAGATGTGGATGTGTTTGCCCACCTGGAAGCTCTCCAAATCCCCTACTTTTGGGATTTTTACATAAGTGTGACCAATTATTAACTCCATTTCCAGCCCTTCTTCCCTCTCTGGAGAATCGGGGGTGAGGCTGAAAATTCTAAGCTTCTAATTGCAGGTTGATCTTTCTGGTGGTCAGTCCCCATCCAGGAGCCACCCAGCATCACCTCATTAGAACAAAAGATGCTCCTAGTGCTCTGTCACTTCGCAATTTACAAGGGTTTCAGGAGCCCTGCGTCAGGAATGGGGTAGGTTGGGGCCAGGGGGTAGAAACCAATACATATTTTTTCTATTATCTCACACCTACCATAGGTGTTTGTCAGTTGGAAAAAAAGCCAGAAAATCAAAACTCCTACATCTCTCTCCCTTCTTCCCTCAGTTGCCGGAATCCAGCATGTTGTTTCCCACTGTAAACATCAACTACCAGAGAGGACAGGTGGTTTGGATTTAGTTTTCTTTAGTTTTATTTGAGGTTAAGTGAATCCCACAGCAATGAAAAATCAATACTGTGTTTGGCCGGATAGACATTATTAATGCACCTAGATTAAATGAAACATAAATAATAGTCCATTGATTTCTTTTTTTATCCAACTATTTGTAATTTAGTTTAGAAGAAAGAATTATTCTCAATGCACCAAGTGCTTGACTTAGCTGAGTATATTCTACAGCACTTTATGTGAATTTTTGTTTCATCATCTCATCTTATTTGTTCAATTTTTTTAACAGATGTGTATAAGGAAAAAAGTTATAATTTTTTTTCTCTTTTTTATTCTCTGGTCCCTAATGGAATACTTGGTTTTAATAATGAATATCTCCTTCCAAGGCTACAGAGGCATTCAAAACATTGACTTCTGCTGAAAGACAGAACTCTGCAGTATTAGCAAATACTAGGAAATATTAGCAAATATTAGGAATCCTACTTTAAAATCTGATCACAGAGATTAAACCAGCTTCCGATTCTGACACTACCCAAAGCTTGAGTGTCGCATTATTCAAGAAGTTCCAATTCCAGGCCCAATAAGACTCAGATAAGCCCCTGTGATTGACAGTGACACACTAAAATTCACAGCCGCCAACCCAGTCTCAGATCATATTCAACAACAGAAGTGAACTTGTGCAATGATGCCCAGGCCTCGGGTGGACTCCGTTTGGAAGGTGCTCTCTCCATAAGCACTGAGGATGCTAAAGGCAATTAATGGGAAATGCCAATTGTGCTAATAACAGAACAGCCACAGAATGATAAGTAGCGTGAATTAATCTCCTCCCAGACATTCCCCACAGTGTCTGTTCATGACAGGTTTCCCATCTAAGATGTGATGGCAAAGGTCACTTTGTGCACATACGATTGAAGTTTGGCCGAGTGGAGCCAAATACTGGTAATACTAAAATAACAGGAGGAATACGAGCAGAAGCACTCATCTGCGCAGCCGCTTGGTAAGCCCTGCCTGAACCAGTGCGTACAAGTAGGTCATTGAAAGTCAATGCAAACCTGGGCGGCTCCCCTGTCAGGAGACGTTACTGCGGGAGGAATTTTACAGACAAGTGATACATTTTAGCCAAGCAGCTGTATATTTTATTTATGAACTAATATAAGCTTAGAGATATGTGGGGAGAGGAATCCATATAATATGTATCCTTAAACACTTGATCCAAAATAAAGATAGATGAGAGGAGAGATTTATACCCCCACTTTCTTTAATTTAAAAGGGCCTTCCCCAACTCCCACTCCCCTCCACCTCCTCCAGGGAAATAAAAGAAAGAAAGAAATCGGAGCTCTCATTACAGCCCTGGGCCTTTGTGTAGTTAAGTGTCTTCTGTTTTGTCCCCCAGCAGGCACAGCATTAAGCAGCCCCAGGTTCCTGTCTCATTAAGACCACCTGTGCTGCAGCCCAGGTCCTGCCATCGGGGCACAGAAGGTCAGGAGACTCAGCTACGCCACTTGGCCCTAAAGGCACCTGCGTCTTGCATTTTGGAAAAGAGGTCTTAAAGGTGGCAGATTTGTCTCCCTAGCTGTCCACTTAGGTGGGAGCCCCGTTTTACAGAGTGCAGCATATGTTTCCTTAGAGTCACAGAAGGCAAGCTCAGGAAGGAAACCCACACTCTACAGCTCTGCGACAGCCCCAAGCCACAAGGCACAGGAAAGTACAGACAGAGGACTGGCCTGCGGTCAGGAGGATGCAGGATGTAGCAAAAAGTATATGGGCTCTGGAACCAGGCTGAGTTGGGTTTGAATGACACATGTATGAACTGAGCCAAATTGTCTAACCTCTCCTCAGTTGACTCACCTGTACAATGGAAATAATAGTAGAAGGCCATAAGCTGTCGTCAGTAGTTCAGAAATTGAAACTGCCCTGAAAACCAAAAGGGTTCACGAATTCATTTGGTGGCGAGGTCTGCCCAGACTGAACTTACTTGGGGTTTGTAACGCCTGACTTGAAGTAAGGAGGCTGCATATTGTCCTTCTTCATCCCACGGCAGCCGAGCACCCGCCCAGGCCCAGAGCAGGAGCATCTAAGGCAAATGGAAGGCCACTGGCTCTGTGTCCTCGTCCCACGGCCTCTGCTGCTTCTAACCCCCCTCGCGCGGCTCATGCCTGCTGTTCTGGTTGGAGTAGGAGGTTAGGCCAGGAAAGAACCAAAAGGATGGTCTGCTTTGTAGGAGCAAAGGAACATAAGTTTTTTGGGCCCCCTCCCCACCACTGGCCTGGAGCAGCTGTGTGGGCCACAGAACCTCCCAAGGGACTTACTGGCAGCTCACACGGCTCAACTGCAAAATGTCACTGTGGCCTTTCCTGATTTGTCCCCCTTTTTTAGAAGGGACAGTGGAAAATGAAAAGATTCAGCTTGTAGCTTCATGGACTTTTGTCATTCTATAATAAGTAATTAATTTGAAAGAAGGAATAATATCTTAAAAGAAAGAAAAAATCAACGTTACACTGCAAAAGTCTCAACACAGATTTTTGAAACCTGCTCCAGGGAGCCGGACCTAACTTCTGATTGCCACTCTTTTCCTCCCTTATTGGGTAGTTTGAAGTTGGGTTTGTGCTTTTCTTTCCTGGTATTTTAAGGGCAACAGCCTCATCCTCCTCTTTTCTGGATGCTGACCCGTGAGTCACCCCCCCACATTGGGTGATGGAGAGAACAGCTGGCTTCAGTACATGTATGCCAGGGACGGGAGGTGGGCAGGATGCTGCCCAGAGGAGCCCTGCCACCTGGTCTTCTGCCTCTCCAGCTGCTCTCCTCTGGGGCCAGAGGATGTCCATCAGCACGAACCATCTAAGCAAATACCACTGGATGAGACGTGGCCTCCTCAGTTTAGCACTTTGGTGAGCAGACACTGACAGCCAAATTCTACACGTGTGGACTCTGGGACAGTGGGATTCGAGGAGGTGTGAGGCCGAGGAGTGCACTGCTCAGAGGGGCGTGACAGGGTGCGAAAGATGTTTCAGCATCCTCATGGCTGCCCTTGCCATTTTCGGCATGTCAGCTTCCTCTCTATGGCATGGCAGGGTTACGCGGCTCCCCAACCCCAAGCTCCTCTGTCCGCAGGGATGCATGACGTGCCAGTCCACACGCAGCAAACATCTTTTGAGCATTGACTATTTGCCAGGTCCTGGTCTAGGCAATGGGAAGAAATAAAGTACAGCCCTGACCTTTCAGGACTCAACGCTTTCACTTACCTAGAGAGGTCTGGGCAACATGATGTTATTGATTCTCAAAAGAGGTTCCATAGAACATGAAGTCTAGGAGGTGGGAGCAGTAAGGAGACAGGTTTTGAGTCTATCTAAATTTGAGAAACACTGCTTACTACACAGTGTTTAAAGAGTCTTAGCAATAAAGAGGTATGCTTAATTTCCATCACTAAACTGGGCCCAGAGGTGCTTATCTGCCATGACATGCATAGTGGGACCCAACCCGTCCACTTCATTTCAGCCATATCTGAGTTCAGAATTTTGGGGTGTTACAAGGAAATCTAGTACACCCCTTTCCTGTGCTGTTTGTGATGGCTGAGGGCTTCTTCCGAGAGGAAACAGAGACCTCGCTCCGCTGGATGTCAAGGCCGCCAGCAGGGTTTGGGGACAAATGGCTTCCCATTGGACTCTGGAGTCAGGGACCCTGACCAGACTCCTATTTATTTCAGCCGTATTCCTTCCTTCACTCGTTGGTTTAATGACAAAAAATATATGTGAACTGAGCACCGAGTACATTAATAACGGGAAATTGCAGCCTGCCGGGTAGGATGGGGGAGACCTGGTCAGTTAATAAGCAATGTGATGGTGTGATACATGCCATGACGACAGCCCACATGCAGCATCCTGCTTTGCCTGGGTCAGTCTTCGTTTACGTCTGTTGTCCATGGATCAGACGTGTACAGGTGCTCCCTTTCACTACCCTAGTGTTCTAGTTTTGACAACAGATTACATCGTCCACTGGTTATAATGGGTGCAGGCTGTGGAAGGAAGAGGAGGGAGGATCAGGGAAAGCATCTTGGAGGACTGACTCTTAGCGGAGTCCTGAATAACCGAGAAGGAGGAGGTAGCCCATGGTGGGGACAGCACTCAGGTGGAGGAAATAGCACGTGCAAATGGTGAGAGAAGACAGGACTCGGCACATGTGGTTATACTGACGATGGTGGGAGACAGATCTCAGAGTCTAGCTGTGTCATGCTCTTCAGAATTTAAATTCCTTGGGGCCATGGGAAGCCTCTGACAGGGCAGTGAGCAGGGAAGTACTACAACCCAGCCACTGTGCAGAAGGACCACTGGGGCTGTGAATGGGGTGGAGCTGGAGCAGTGAGCTCCAGGGACTGGTCAGCAAAGCCCTAACCTGGTGAGAGACTGTCTCAGCCACCCAGGGACAGGCTGGCAGTCTGGATGAGGGCAGCAGCTATGGGCTGGAGAGAAGTGGATGGAGGGATGGATGGATGGATGGATAGAGATGTGTTTGGCAGATGGAATAGACAGAACTTGGTTATTAATTGATCAATTGATTGGCTATGGTGGAGAAGAGAGAAGAGAGAGTTCAAGCTCAGGCCCATGCCTGAGCATGGCAGTGGATGACACAGGGAGCATAAGGTCTGGAGGAGAGGGAGATAAGGTCAATGTTGGTCAGGACAAATGTGAAGTGTACTTGCTGTATCTTGGGCTTTCCCAGAGCTTTAGGGCTGAAAGGGTAAAGACAAAGGGACATTTCAAAAAAATGATTCAGAAACACTCTTGAAACTGAATGAAACAAAAAGGCAAGTCAAAGTGTACTGGAGCAGCCTTGTTACTGGCACGACGAGGCACCGGCTGCTGCTGTTTGGGAGGCAGTGAATTGAGCCTCCGACACCAAGCTCCTCTGTTTAGCCCGACAACAGAGCAGGTGTACACAGGGCCCGTGAGCATCCCCCCACCTAGCCTGAGCCCGGAAGCCCCTGCTTCCAGCCTGTGCTCACAGTGGTACTGAGCAGAGAGGGTTCCCCAGTGATCTCACTCACTCCTTCCTCGGGCTGAGGCAGGTTTGCAGCCTGACGACAGAATGTTCTCGAAGACATTCACCAGCCCCTGACACACCCACCAGCAGCGTCACTTCTTCTGCCAGTGCTTCCTCGTCAGCCCTCGGGCCATCGTGCAGTTTAGATGAAGGCAAAGGCAGACACAAGAGGTTTACTTTGGGCCAGAGATGACCAGAGCTTTAAATGCCATGGCAGCCCTTGAATCTTCCAAGGTCATTGGAGTTCTCTACTAGACTGTCCGTTTCTTGGTTCACTGTTTATTATTATTCATCTTGGTCATGAGCTAAGAAGCTAAAGTGACTGAATAGCTGTAATAGTCCTACTCCTTCTAAGCAAAGAATAAAATAAACTCCTCCGTAGAACATCACCATCCATCGGGCTCTGCTCCGGGGTGGCACGGCAGCAGGAGGTGTCCCCGCGACGACACTGACGAACTTGTCTCACCTGAGACTGCCCAGTTCAGAGACTGGGACGAGCCCTGTGTCAGGACTCCTGAGACATCTGCAGATTCATTATTCACCTTCAAATGTTTCCTGTTATAATCTAGAGAGCCAGCCTTCGCATGCAAAGCAAGACAGTTCCAAATTCAAGTTTGATTTCATAAGTTGTTAGTGACTCGGGGCCAAAGTAAACCTTTTAAAGAAAGCCTGGAAAGAATTATTGGCCCTGAAAATGCAAATAAGTAGACCCTTAACTATATATTTATATTTCACTTAGCAGTCCCAGGAAACATACGGGCACTTGGATTTTATAAAGTGTGATGCGTTTTTTTTGGTTTCTGTTATAATGGGAGTCTAGGCTTAGTTATTTTCCATGCTCTGTTTGTAACTGGAATTCCAATCATCATCAAGCATTTAAGCAAACAAAAATAATCATTTGAAAGCTATTTTTCATAAGCTCTTTAATTCTCAATTCACTACAATGCTGCTCAGAAGGAAATGTTCCATTTTTTCCTGTTGTAGTCCTGTCAGCAATAAAGCAATGACCAGTTCTCCAAATACAACATCAATTCCATTTCAGCTTTTCTGAATAAAAACACATCGATCAAAAGCCTAAATGTGTTTTTCTTCCAGGAAGACTTTTTTTGGTCAGGCCAAAATCTACTGCAGAGCACCATCCTAGTTCTACTTAAGTGTAAACACTTGGTGTGATTTTGAGCCCTTCTGGAAAAACCAAATAATTTATCTCTGGGAAATGTTTTAGTCTCTAACATCTCCTTTAGCATCATGCAAATTCTCCTTTTAAGTCAGGGCATTCCTAATCAACGTGCAAAGTTCTCCAGATGCACCGATTCTATGAACTAACTCACTATTATTCTATTACCACTGAAGAACAAGGTGCTGAACAGAAAATGGGGAAATGATTGTCCAGCTTGCATGCATAGCAGCAATGGAATTATTCCAAATCCTGAGGGAAGGGCTACACAGTCAGCTCCTTCCTAGTGCAGGCAAAGAGAGAGGGAATTTGCATGGATAACTCAAAACAATGGGTTATCTGCTCCAGGTTCTTTTTCCAACTTCAGTAGCCTCTGAATCACAGACATAAGACATGAAATCAGAAGAGAATCTAGCAATGGTGAGCACAGGAACAGAAGCTCCAGAGTCTAACAAAGGGGTACAAGAACTTTTCCTTCTGGTCCATAGCACCCTTTGATGTCTGCCCCTTACAAGCTATTTTTCAGTCATCGAATAAATCATAGTTTGCTCCATTAACAATCTTCTCAATTGGAAAAGCAACAATGTTTGCCCAAGGTGTGAGCTGGCCAAGCCAAAGATCAAGCACAGAATAGGAAATGTCACCAGCTTTGCCACCTCCTCCAGTCAATGCCAGCTACCCATATAGAACTGCCTCGCTGGGCGTCCCTGGGACCCCCGCTTACCTGCAATTGTTCCCCCACCCCATGCCAGCTCAGCTGCTGGGACAGAGGAGAGCCTCAGAGATGGAGGATTTTGCTGACTCGCACCTTGTGAGGTGCAGAAAGAAGCTGGGGAGCCACAATTTGCTTTAAGACTTCTAATAACATGACTTCTAATGGCTCCAAGGTGACCTGCATTGGCACCAGTTTTCACATCTATCAGACACTATGAAGTTCTCTCTAAAGAGTTCGGAGTTAATCTAAGTTATTTGCTTCCAGGGGAAACACTAGAAGATGCCATTCTTATGGGTATCTTGCAGTCAATGAAATCTGGTGTGACAGCTTTCCAGCTCCACTTGTATCTAGAGCCGCATCTCTAAACTGGAAAGAATTCATGGGACAAAAAGAATGTCACTCCACCGTGCAAAGCAAGGCAACCTTAGCCTAAGCAGGAACATGGTATGAGGCCCCAGCTGAAAGGAAGTTTGGGACCTGGAGGGACTGATCCCAGGAGACAAATGTCAGTGATGGATGGCGGGACACTGGGCACCACTGAGAATGCTTTGGCATCCTTTCAAAGGTCAGATTTACCTGAAGGGCTCTGAATGGCATCGGGAGCCCTGTGACCCTGTGGAAGCCAACAGAAGGAGCCCTTTCCTGGAATGCTTGGCTCAGCCTCCCCCAAATCCACAAGGTCGCAGAGCCTCTGTATCCAGCCCCACTATGGCACCAGGACCAGGGCCTGGCCACAGCTCTCGGGCAGGCCCTAGGAGCGCTTGCCAAGGCTCCCTCCCCTCCCCTACCACTGCCACCTCCAGAGAATACACACATTTTCCTTTGCACACACTCTTAAAATCAGCAATAAAAAAGGAAGCTCAATTAGGAGAAAATGATAATAACTAGCATTCAGTCAGCAGATGGCATGTGGAATATAAAAATTCCCCAACTTCCAAAGTCTCCAACCTTTGAAGATCCTTGACTTCCCTTTTGTTGGTTGAAAGAGAAGAGAATATTGCAGTTTTGGGTACATTACAAACCTCTATATGCCAGCCTCCCCCGGGTTCTAGGTTATAAACCATATCTCATACTCCCTCAACAGTGTATTCAGTTCCTAAAATGCTCGAAATACTATACACTATTCACTATATTGTGAATAGAACCTCAAAACTATAGTAGAGGTAGGGGGAGAGATCTCAGTTCCTCTTCCATGATGTCCCTATTTTTTTCCCCTTCTCTTCTTTTCCCTTCAAGGGACCAGGGATACATGGGACAAAATATTAAAATTCCAACCGTTGCAAAAGGAAGTCACCAGTAAACTGCTCCACAGCAAGTCTTTTCATACCAAATTGGGGCTGATTTTGCCCCCACCCCAAGCCCACGGATCATGCTGCCAAGTTCCTGGGTTACGGTCACCTACAGGGTTGACGTCCTCAGGTATGTATGGTGCTCAAGCAGCCTCAGAGAATGCCGGAAAGCAGAGGCATTTTCTAAGAGGCACTTCTAGTGACTCTTTCTGAGGCCAGGGCTGGAATGCCATGCTGCACTGAGCTCCAGAATCAAAGTGAGGGAGACAGAGCCTGAATTTACATCCTAGCTTTACCATTTCCTAGCTGCGTGGCCATGGGCTGGCTCTTTCATCTCCTTGTGCCTCAGTTTTCTCACCCATAAAATGGGGATAATGATAAAGCTACCTCAGAGGATGGAGAAGAATCATGTAAAGTGCTTCATACACAGCGTCCAACATGCTTCGAGTTTAATAAATGCTAGACACCATTAATATTGCAGTTCTGAACCAGAGGATCAGATAGGCACGAGCTTGCTGCTTTTGATTCTAACCCAGGTCAGAAACTCAGTGATCTTGTATAGAATTTAAAATCGCAGGACAGGAATAGCAGGAACTCATTCAAACTATGGAAAGACCCATTGATATGAACACTTACTTGTCTTTCCTATACCTATTTGTACTCAATCAACAGGAATCTCAAGAATATTTGAAACGTCACATAGAACAAAAGATATGCGGCTCATTTTGTTAGCAAATAGTCGTACCGGGTTTGGCCGATTACCAATAATTATCCAGCAGCCTGAGAGACGGCTGGAGAGCAATGACCCTCCAGCACAGCAGAGGGGTCCCCACAGGCTTCAAGGTTTTTTCTAGACACCAAGGTACTATTGGGTTAGGAGGGAATCTCATAACATCTCATTTCCTTTCCAAATCCCATTTCCTAAGATTTAGGTGGAGCTGGACGTGTCCTCAAAGTAATCGTATTCTGAGAAACTGCCAATGCTTCCCAACCGTGAGCACTGGGTGAGGGACATAAATGAGGGAAAGTCCTCCATCCTGCTAAAATAGTTTGAGAGGAGTCCTGACCAAAGGTCACAACCAATTCAGTCTTCCTAATTCCTGAGTGTGACTTCAAATTGCATTTCCAAAGAGGCCAAGAGCCAAATTCTTCAGAAATTTCTGGAGCTGGCCATAAATGACTCTTTCACAGAACTCCTAGAAGCAGTTGGATATTAACCAGGAGGAAAGAACAATTATCACTTGGGACTCAAAGTGCCACTTTGTGTCATTCTAAAGAATGAACAGACTTCCAGCTCCCCTCGCTGTCTGCCCACAATTACAAAGGCACGGTAAATAACTGTGGCAAATAGCAGGTTTGATTTAGGAGAGGGAGACTATATAACGACTTGGCACTTTCTCTTCTGCTTCTGTGGCAAGTGGGACAGCTCCTGCCACTGTTTGGCTTAAGTCCAGATCTGCGACTGAGACCCTGGGACTGTTTACTAAAGTGGACACACACACACAGCAAATGTACCAAAACATTTTTCATTATTTTTACAAGGAGAGAATATCCATACCATGAGGCATGTTTTATTTTAATTTGCTCTCCAGTTGTTTTATTTAGCCAAAGGATCATATTTGTCCATGCCAATAAGAATTTTGAGTGGTTTTAATAGAAAATGCATCTTTCCTTTTTCGCAGCACACTGGTTTCTGAGTACGCCACCTGAGCTCTACTCTGAGAAGATGTGTTGATAGGGTGAATACTCGTATGGGTAGGACTTCTCTCCTTTTGCACCCCTAATTCACTCTAAGGGGAATGCAGGTTTTATACTCACTCTGAAAGGGGTCTAGACCCCGAGCAATGAAGACTTTGATCTAGGGCCCAAAAGCATCTTATCAAACACTCTTTCATTTAATCTTGCAACTCAAGAGTGACGGACCCTTCCAAAGTGATTTGGGAGGACTGAGGGGACAGCATTGGGGCACAAAGGAGGGACTTGCAGGTGTGCCCAAGGAGCCAGTTATCTGTGATACCCAGTCTCGTGGGAGAAGCTTTGCCTCTCTGAGAGGCAGGAGGGGCAATGTAAAGCATTCCTAAGGCAGGCAGTCTCCTCCCGGGGTTTTCGAGGGCAGTGAGGTTTTGTATACAGGAAAATGTAATGGCAAACGAGAGCTGCCCTGGGGAGATCCAGACAAGCTGAAATCCATGGTTGTGGTTTTCCCACCTGTCCTTCCAGTTGCTGGTCCAGCCCTACCTATCTCTCACACCCCTGTCCCTAAGGCCCCCATTTAGGGTCATTTCCCATGACTTTATTTCTTGCCAACTAAACCCCAAATAAGGTTCAGGTTCCAGAAAATACCCTTTCCAAAAGAATTTGCATATTAACAGAAAACCCTAAATCCTTTTCAAGTCTCAATTCAACAAATATTGATTGAGAGGATTCATTTCTGACTACTGGGCATTAAGTATTGCACATACAAAGAGGCATGAGACAATGTTCCTCCCTCAGGGAAGTCACAGTCTAACAGAAGAGGAGATATATTGTCAAATATTTCACATATATTTTGATAAATGTCATGAGAGAGATCTGAGTGAAGGCCTGTGGGCACTCCAGTGAAGAAATTCTCTGGTTAGGATACATAGATAGTGACAAAGAAAATGTGCTATTTGAATTGATCTGTGTATCTAGTCAGATTATGTTTGGCTGCATGTAACAGAAAAATCCAAATAACAATAGTTTAATGAAAATCAAGGTTTTCATTTCATGTAAAAGAAGTCCAGCATTAGACAATCTACAGCTAGTAATGGAGTTCCATGATCTCATCAATATTCCTACGGTCCTCCTATCTTTCTCATCTACTATCCTCAGTATACAGCTTCTACCCTCAAGGTTGCCTCATAGCCCCAAAATGGCTGCTAGAGCACCTGACAGCTCATGTAACTTCTAGATAAGAAGCTAGAAAGGGCCAAATTGATACTCTCTTTAAGGAGCTTCTCTAGAAATTCTACCCAACAAACTTTTCCATTTCACTGGCTACCCAATCTGCTGAGAATATATAACCTCCTTCTATTGTAAAGAGGAAATGGAGATTCGATCTGTGGGAGGTAAGCAGCAATCTATCTCACAGGCTTTAAAAAATAAATAATGCTCTCCAAAAAACAAAGTGAGGAATGATATTCCTGGTAATGGAAACAGAGTATGCAAATATAGAAGTCTGTGAAGTATTCGATGGATATGGGAACTATGAATAGCCTAGAAAGGCCTTCCATGTCAATCCTAGTAAATCAACCTTTTTTTTTTTTTTTTAAGTCAGTGGATTTTCTAACTTTGGATGATGTCTTGTGGTTATTGTTGTTGATAAGAACCCTTTAATTTGGATGGAATTTTGTGTGGAACTGCAAGATAAAAAAGCTAAAAGAGAAGCAGCCCTGGTTCAAGGTGGGATTGGAGGAAAACTCTGGTTTAATAATTATGAGGTAGAGACTGGTAAGCCCTAGGAGTGTATAAATAAAGGATCAATGGGATCTCAGAGGCAGTGACAGTTGAGCTCTCTCTGAATGAATTTAAGATTTCCAAGTTCCAAGGTGAAAAAAAAAGCTGTTCAAATGGAGGAAACAGCCAATGCAAAGGCCCAGAGGGATAGTGATCCATATACAGTGTATAATTTAACTTATCAGAAACTAAAGCTTGTGAAAGAGTGTGGGCATAAAGTTGGAAACGTAAGTGTGGCAGGATCTATAGGACAATGAAATTCAAGTATATAGCCCAGGACACACACCCATGAAGGAAGACCTCTGACCTCACCACTTGACCGTACAATAGCAGCAATGATGCCTTTGTATTCCAACTTCTTTTACTAATAAGCAGGATATATTGTAATCTGAGTTCTCAATGCACATAAGCCTATTGTTAAAAAACAGTAGATGAGGACTGAATCTGGATCCAGATAACTCTAAAGGGCAAAAATCCCACAGATTGGGTAAGTCCACAACTCAGTCTGCTTAGGAACTAATCCCTGGTATCTCCCCACCAAAGCAATTGCAACCTAACTCTCTAGGTACCTAGTCGCAGAGCCTCTGAGTCCTTAAGTCAACCAGTCCCAGAAAAGTAGGACCCTGAGGAGAGACCATGCTGGTATGCACCCTCCCTCCTCTACGGAGCTCTTTATGTATACTTTCAGTCTATCAGTGTGGCACATGCTTTAGAAAATGATTTGCAAACTGTAAGAGGCTACCTATAATAGGTCATGGAATCATGTCAATAACCAGCATTTCTAAATAAAATAAAATAAAATAAAATAAAATAAAATAAAATGGAAGAGACCAGGATAGACTATATTGTGGTAACAACATTCCCCAAGTGTCAGTGGCCCGTCCAGCAGTTTCATTCTGTTTCACTTAAGGGCCATAAGGATATGGGTGACACTCGTGTCCTCCATACGCCAGCTCAGTGATCCAGGCAGTTTTGATCTGTGTCACTATCTCAGCCGAGGCCTCCCGGGTCACCAGAGCAGGGAAAGAGTCAGCTGGAGGGTTACTTTCTGGCTTCCTATATTTGGGTGACAATAATCACTTATGATCACAGCACATTGGCCAGAGTTAGTCATGTAGCACCCCTGAGTTCAGAGATATGGATGCCCCTACTTCAGATACCTGACAGAGGAGGAGAACTAGATATTGGTGCAGTGAGCAGTGTCTACTACAAGCATAATAGAAGACAGGTGGAAAGGAAGGGACAAGATAGGATAGGATAGGATAGGATAGGATAGGATAGGATAGGATAGGATAGGATAGGATAGGATAGGATAGGATAGGATAGGGACCAGGAATAGCTGCAAGTGCACCGCAGAAGTATTTCAGTTTTATGTGTGTATGATTAAGCAGGTGTTGGGGCATGTACTGAGTAGCAATTGCGAAATGCATTTCCAGGTACGAGTTAGAAGTGAAAAAAAAAGTTTGAAAATGACTGCATCTGAGAGAAAAATGTGCCTGGAGAGGAGAATGAGATTATTTATGACGTGTGACCCTGTAACAACAAAGGGCTCTCCTCTTGTGTCTGCTCAAAGGAAGTAATTTCTAATGTCTACTGGACAGGCTTCATTCCATAGCTCAAAAATGACCCAATGTCACATATCCTGATTCCAATAACAAACTCAGTGGGTTATAGGTGTGTGTGTGTGTGTGTGTGTGTGTGTGTGTGTGTGTGTGTGTGAGAGAGAGAGAGAGAGAGTTTTGTTGTCATCAAATAGCTGCAGGGCAGGTATTCTATTCAGCGTTTTGTTAAATGGGCAGGAGGAGAAAGTGTCCTTAGAGTACAGGAAAGTTAGAGTGGTGTCAAGGACAACCAGGGCCCAGAGAAACAAATATGATGGTGAAAAGCGGCTGCCTTAAGATGACTTTAAAACCTGATGCCCAGTATGAAAACGTCAGCCCCTCACGCCTGTGGAGACAGGTCAGTCCTGTGTCAGGCTCTCGTGATGTAAGTGCTCCGTTGAAGTCCTGCTATCATGAGACAGTGAGCAGCACTCCCTGGGTACCACCATGCGGGGCACTGCTCCAAGAACTGAAGGGAGTCTCGGAGAGAAGCTGCAGTGCCTTTCTCGGGGCTCCAGCAGCCAGCAGAGGAAATATTAGAACACTGCAGGGCACGTGGTAGGTGTTTCATGAGCAAACTGAGATATATTTTTAACACTTGTCACTCCTCAAGGGACAGAGCGAAAAAATAATAATGTTAACTAATATTTGTTGAATGTTTATTATGTGCCTGGAACTATGCTAAAAATATATCTATTTTTATCTCAATCCTCTCCCTTATGAGGTCACTTATAAGCTATTTTCATTTTATGGATGATGAAAATGAGGCTCAAAGAGCTTAGAAATTTGCCTACTCATAGTTAATAGGTAGCCGACCTATGATTCACACCCAGCCTGTCTGTCTTTTAAGTACTACTAAAAAGTATTGGGATTATTCAGAAGTAGCAGGAAGTTATGGGCTGAATTGTTTCCCCCAAAAAAAGACATATTGAAATCCTAACTCTCAGTACCTGAGAATGTGACCTCCTTTGGAAATAGGTTTGTTGCAGAAGCAATTAGTTAAGACAAAGCCACATAGGACTAGGGCAGTTTTCTAAATCCCATACTATTGATTTGCTTATACGAAGATGGTCATGTAAAGACACAGGGAGAACAGCAGGGGAAGATGAAGGTACAGACTGGAGTGATGCATCCACAGCCAAGGAACACCGAGCATCTCTGGCCATAACCAGAAGTTATGAGAGGAGCATGAGACAGCCTCTCCCTCAGAGTCTCAGAAGGAACCAACCCAGCCAATACACTGATCTCAGACTTCTGGCCTCCGGGACTGAGACAATAAATTTTTGTTGTTTTAAGCCACCCAGTTCATAGTACTTTGTTACGGCAGCCCTGGAAAACAAATACATGAGGTAACTGTAATCTCTGAATAATTACCTGATCAGATCCAATATAGCATCACTTTGTCTCCTTAGCAACAGGAAAATTGAGGCACAAGAAGGTGGAGACTTTTGCTCAAATTCAGAAGCAATCACAGTAGCCAGAACCTCAGCCATCCCCATGGTATCTGCTGTCTCCCTCCCCATGAAAGTATTGAAGTATCTCCTCTTTAACTCTGTGCTCTGAGAGTCCAGAGCACGGACCTGTAGGGTCCATATTACAGTTGCCATTGCAAAAGTAAATGTTACTATTTCCCCACAGGTAGAAGAGGAGTACAATTATGCACTCCCAAGGGGTCACTGCCAATGCCCACAAGGGGACCAGTCCCCCGAGGCACACCCCATGGGGTACTGCTTGAGCCAGACAGGGCTGGGGCAGGCCTGGCTGCCTCCATCTTAAACCTGAACTCTGAGGTAGCCAGCTGAATCTCCAACACTCACAAGACCACATCCAGTGAGTGTTGGGAGGAGAAATCATGTGGAAATATCCCTCCAAACCAGAGTGGAGACTTGCAACACTAAAGCAGACGTACTTCTCAGAACTGAGTTCTCCTCCACACCACCAGAGACGTGACCCAAAGGCCTGTTGTCAAAACCACTGTGAGCTACCAGGGAGCCTGGGTCTGTCTGAGCAGCACTTCCTCCAACCTGGAGGCCACCAGAAGCCGAGGCCCACTCAACGTTAGTAGCAACAGCGTTTTTCTCCACAACTGTTTTCTCGCAAAACACTTGAGCCAAATGTAATATTGTGTTAGCACAAATGGATTTCAGCTGCTTCTATTAGGCAGCAAAGATTCCTAGAAATCTGTGGATCCCATCCTGTGTCCATAGGGAAAAGTTTTAAGGACAAATAGGAGGAGAAGCAATGGTCATAAGAGTAAAAGAAATATTATTGTTGCCACTGTTATTACTGCACTGTGTAGTTCATAGATGTGGCACCTCCACATCCAGTCCATCAGGAGACCAGATGTCACCCTGCTCTGCATCACTTAGATCAGTGGTTTTCAGGGGATTGTTAAAATGCAGGTAACTAGGTCCCCACTCAAGTGAGTCAGGTTCACGGACCCAGGAGTCTGCATTTTAACAAGCAAAACAGGAGATTCTGATGGAGATGATCAGGTGACCACACTAGTAGAAACCCTGCGTTTAGACTTTCTTCCATATTAGGATCCAAGGTTATGGATCAGATGAACTCTCAGGTTTACTCCAGCCTCATGATTCCAATATTCCCCCCCCCCTTTATCTTGTGTTTATCTATCTTGTGTCCACTTGTCCTACTTACTCTGGTTGCTTTGGTGTCCTATGACTGTCTTCTTTCCTTAACCTTTACAACAAACTCTCCTGCTCTGTCTCTGCCCATGCATTGTCTCTCTGCAACTGAGGAGTCCAATAGAATTATTTCAACATTTGATAGGTGGATCCTATACGTATCACTGATGAAACCAACTCCCAATACAAATAGGATAGCAAGCACACCACTTTATCACCCTTTAGTCTGCCCTCATCCTTAATACTTAAACACTCATGACCAGAGTTTCCTGGCTCAGGACCTTCAGGGGAGCATGGATGGGTTTCAAGACATCCAGAAACTCTCTGAAATCTCATGTGAAATTTATGCAAGTGATGAGCATATGGGCATTTTTCAGAGATGCCAGTTCAAGACGAGGGAAGGTTAAGAACCACGGCTCCAGGTACCATCTGACTGACCTGCCTGTGGTATAGGAAGTCCATTTTGATAAATCTAAGCTACACTACATTGTTTGGATCATGAAAAGTTTCCAGTTAGCTTCAGCAGTTCATACACAGTGCAATTTAAAAGTCTAACTAGATCACACCCCACTAATTAGTAATGTGCTAGACACTAATCACCAAAGACAGAAGATCAAATAACTCGTAGGAGTCTGGGAAGATGGTAGTGGCATCAACAGCAGTATTTCAGTCTCTCCAAATCCCTACGTAAAACTACGCAGAACACTGAAATAACGAAACCAAAAACCTACGGACACATTTACAACAAAACTAGGGGCATGATTTCTCACAAATTCCAAATTACAAGTGAGTAGAGACAAACCATCAATAGCACAAGTGTACATGAAAGAGGAAAAAGGTATCAATAGGGTAGCGTGTGAGGAACCTGAAAATAGGAGAACTTCTAAATAACCGATAGTATTTCCTAGAAAGTGTAGTTGGGCCAATTTGGTAAACACCTTTAAAACTGGAGTTGGGGCAGGGAGTTAGTGGGGGGAGGGTGGGGAGGTTGCCTTCTCTGATGGGAGTAGGTGAAAGGACCCAGGAAGAAGGACTGAAGGGGCTACAGTCAAGACCCCTGAGAGCTCCTGAAATGGATCCACCAGGCTTCTATTCCAGGTGAGGGCCATACACTCAGGAGAAACTGCCTGGAGTAGAATCAAAATTGAGCTGGGTAGAGACAATAGTGATGAAGAAAAGATGAGGCCTAGATCGGCTGGGGAGGGAAACAGGAGGAAACCTTAGAACGCAAGCCACCATGCTTACCGCTATATATAAACAACAGAAGAGGGAACCCTGTGAAGTTGAAAAAGCTTTCCTGAACCCTGCCTCATCCTATAAATTCAGGAAAATTAATTTCACATATAAAAAAACAACAAAAAGAAGTAGAATCCCACATAGTGTTATTATAAGGAAAAAATAGGATAAGGAAAAGAATAACATTTGTAGACAACGAACGCATGCCAGAAAGACATGCCCAAAAACAGATCAAAACTATAACATACTATATTAAAACAAGTAGAGACATAAAGATGATACAAAACATGAAAGAACATAAACCAGAATTAGAAAATAAAAACTCTGGACATAATTTAAAATAAAGAAAAAAGTCATTTCAAAAATTAATAGTAAATTAAAAGGAATTGGTAATACCATAAGGGAAATAACAGATGAAAAGAAAGAAAAAAAATTTTAAATAAAAAAGAAATGAAGAAAAAGATAAAAAGGATTCAAGAGAAAGTTAGAAATATTGAAGATAGGCCAAGAATATTGAACATCCAGAAAAATAGGAGTCCCTAACGAAGAAAAGCAAAGCAAGGAAATAAAACAAATACTAATTCAAGAGAACTTTCCTGAAATACAACACATTTAACATATTTGGAACTACACATTGAAAGAGCAGACCATATAGCTGAGACTATCAACCTAGAGCAACACACATCAGAAAAATTTTAGTAAAATTAATGAACTTTAAAGAAAAAGTCCTTTGGGCATCTAGAAAACACTTAGCGATTTATAAAGGAATGGAAATTATTATTGTTATCATTATTATTACTTTCCATCCCTCAGTGACCTGGCTCCTAACCTCTCCTCTGTCAAACTTCCATCCAACAGAGACCACACGCTCTCAGCACCAGAGACACGATAGTCAAAGGACTGGAGGTCCCTTATGTATGTCACAGTTTCTCAAATGTCCACGCCTGTGCATACTGTTCCCTTCCTGAAACTGCCTTTCCTCCCCCTTTTCCTCCTATAAATACCTAGATCAATGGTAATTCATCTTGCTGCCTTTGAGGTGGTGGGTGGCAGTGGGGTACTGGCTGGAAAGAAGCACAAAGGAACTTTCTGTGGTAATGAAAATAATTTGTATCTTGATTGGGGTGCTATATTGCTATATATTTTTAAATTTATTTTTAATTATAGTTGACATGCAATAGTGTATTAGTTTCAAGTGTACAACATAGTTATTCAACATTTATATACCTTATGTTCCCCCCATGCCCACCCCTGTGGCAACCATCGATTTGTCCTCTGTATCTATGAGTTTGTTTCTGTTTTGTTTCGTTTGTTCATTTTTTTGTTTTGTAGATTTCACATGTAAGTGAAATCATGTGGTATTTGTCTTTCTCTGTATGATTTATTTCATTTAACATAATAATCTCTAGGTCCACCCATGTTGTCACAAATGGGTTTTTGCTGTTGTTTCGAATTGCATGACTTCTTTATATATTTTGGATATTAGTCCCTTATTAGATATATGATTTACAAATATTTTCTCCCATTGAGTAGGTTGCCTTTCCATTTTGTTGATGGTTTTCTTTGCTGTGCAGAAGATTTTTAGTATGATGTAGTCCCACTTATTTACTTTTGTTTTTATTGCTTTTGCTTTTTGTGTCAGATTCACAAAATCATCACTAAGACCTATGTCAAGGAACTCGCTGCCTATGTTTTCTTCTAGGAATTCTTTTATAGTGTCCGACCTTATGTTCAAGACTTTAATCCATTTTTATTTAATTTTTGTGTATAATGTAAGCTAGTGGTCAACTTTCATTCTTTTGCATGTGGCTGTCTAGTTTTCCCAACACCACTTATTTAAGAGACTGTTCTCTCACAATTGTATATTCTTGGCTCCTTTGTTGTAAATTAATTGACCATATATACATGAGTGTATTTCTGGGCTCTCTGTTCTGTTCCGTTGATCTATGTGTCTGTTTTTATGCCAATACAATGGTGTTTTGATTACGATAACTTTGTAATTTAGTTGCAGTCAAGGAAAATGATGTTTCCAGTTGTGTTCTTCTTTCTCAAAATTGCTCTGGCTATTCAGGGGTTTTTGTGGTTCTATACAAATGTTAGGATTATTTGTTCTATTTCTTTGAAAAATGCTATTGGAATTTTGATAGAAATTGCATTAAATCTGTACATTTCTTTGGGTATTATGGACATTTTAACAATGTTGATTCTTCCAATCTATCAGCATAGAATAGTGTTCCATTTATTTGTGTCTTCAGTTTCTTTCATTAATGTCCGGTAGTTTTCAATATACAGGTCTTTCACCTCCTTGTTTAAATTCATTCCTAAGTATTTTATTCTTTTTGATGCAGTTGTAAATGGGATTGTTTCCTTAATTTCTCTTTCTGATAGTTCATTATTGGTATATAGAACACAACAGATTTTTGTGTAATCATTTGTGTCCTGCAACTTTACTGAATTCATTTATTAATTCTAACAGGTTTTTTGATGGAGTCTTTAGGGTTTTCTATATATAATATCATGTTGTCTGCAAATAGTAATAGTTTTACTTCTTTCTTTCCAAATTGGATGCCTTTTATTTGTTTTTCTTGCCTAATTGCTCTGGCTAGAGCTCCCAGTACTATGTTGAATAAAAGTGGTGAGAGTAGGAATCCTTGCCTTATTCCTGAGGATATGCTTCCAGCTTTTCACAATTGAATATGATGTTACTTGTAGGTTTGCTATATATAGCTTTTATTATGTTGAGGTATATTCCCTCTAACACCACTTTGTTGAGAGTTTTTATAATTAATGTTGTTAAATTTTGTCAAATGCTTTCTCTACATCTATTGATATGATCATATGATTTTTATCCTTGATTTTGTTAATGTGGTGTATCACATTGCCTGTTTGCAGATATTGAACCATCCTTGATTCCCTGGAATAAATTCCACGTGTTCATGGTGTATGATTATTTTAATGTGTTTTTGAATTCTGTTTGATAGTAATTTGTTGAGGATTTTTGCATCTATGTTCATTAGGGATTTAAGTCTGTAATTTTATTTTCTTGTGGCACCCTTGTCTGGTTTTCGTGTCAGGGTAATGCTGGCCTCATAAAATGAGTTGGAAAGAGTTCCTTCCTCTTCTATTTTTTGGAAGACTTTGAGAAGAATTTGTATTAACTCTTTGAATATTTGGTAGAATTCACCAGTGAAACCATCTGGTTCTGGACTTTTGCTGATTGAGAGGTTTTTGATTACTAATTCAATCTTTTTACTAGTGATTGGTCTGTTCAGGCTTTCTATCATGATTCAGTCTTGGTAGGTTGTATATTTTTTAGGAATTCATCCATATCTTCCAGTTAGTCCAATTTGTTGGCACATAATTGTTTATAGTAGTCTCTTATGATCCTTTGTATATGTGTGATATCAGTTGTAACATCTCCTCTTTCATTTCTGATTTTACTTATTCGAATCCCCTTTTTGTTTGTAAGTCTAGTTAAAAGCTTGTCAATTTTGTTTATCTTTGCAAAGAGTAAGCTGTTAGTTTCATTTATCTTCTCCATTGTCATTTTAGTTTCTATTTTATTTATTTTTGCTCTAATCTTTGTTATTTCCTTCCTTCTACTAACTTTGGGCTTTATTTGTTCTTCTTTTTCTAGTTCCTTAAGATGTAAAGTTAGATTGTTTGAAATTTTCTTGTTTCTTGAGGTAGGCATTTATCACATTTAGCACTTCTCTTTTAGAAATGTTTTTCCTGCATCTCACAAATTTTGGTATATTTCCATTTGCATTTGTGTCAGATATTTTTTACTAAATGAAACTATATTTTCATTAGACTTTTCTGGAGCAACTCCTTATGTCAAAAGAAAATAGTAACATATTTAAGATAATCAAATAAAGAAAGTATAAGCCAACAATTTTATTTCCAGAAAAAACACTTTCAAAATATAAAGGGTACAAACTCTTATCAATATACAAGAACTAGAAATGTTCCCATAAGTCCTTCATGAGGAATCTACTAAAGAACAAGCTTCAGACAATCATACTGACTAAAAAGACATCAACATAGGCCTGAAGGTGAGCATTAAATATATAGTTACCCGTAGAGCTAGGAATAAATAAGGGCTAAGAGAGGGAGAGGGGGAGAGAGAGGGAGGGAGGGAAGGAGAAAGAGAGAGACAGACAGACAGACAGAGAGACAGAGAGAGAGAGAATATAGGATGTAATGGCCATATATTCTGACAATGTAGATATAGTACAACTTCACATAGTTGTACTATAGTTTTGTTTTTTGTTTTTTTAAGTGGCAGGTTAGAATGCAGGGAGAATATACAAAATGTTTTTAACATATTATGGTATTAGTATCAGTATTATTATTATTATTATTATTATTATTATTATTATTATTATCAGACTACTGTATGTGTGACAGAATAAAAATGAGTAATTATGGAATATTCTAATCCTATCATTCCTTATATCCTTGAGAATCAGAAATTCTTGTACTTGAATTGGATATATCCATAGGTAATCATGAGATATACAACCAACTGCAAGGTGAAGCTGGTTTGCACTAGCTGGTAGGGACAGATTGGGCACTTCTTGTTCCAACTCTACATTCAGTGATTTCATGTTGGTATATTGAAATCAGCCATAATGGGAGTGTTTACACCATGGAAATTGGGAAACACTTCCAATTCAGTCTTTTCTTTTCTTTTTTTAAGAGCTCGTCAGCTGTGAAACATTTACCACACCCCAATATATAGTCTAACCCCTGGTTTCCAGATTAGTTTGTTAAAATACCATCTCTCACTAAAAGAAACCAGAGAATTTTGGATAAATAGTTGGTTTGAAGTCTGAAACAGGAAATGTACAAGATAAGCCTAGGGCAACTTGCCATACAGATGACAAGGCAGCTAGCAAAGATGCTAGCCTCACGTCAATAGGACCGAGGAGCCAAACTGAAACGGCTCTCACTGACTAAAGATGGGTCGGGTTGAGTCTCAATAATGAAATAATTGCAGTCAAATTCATTTAAATTTATTATTTTATAATGATATTTAAACAAAGAATCAGCCATCTTCAGAGAATGATAACCAATCACTATCAGGAAAACTGGTAAAGAGATGCAATAAATCAAGCATTTACCTTGTCTTTCCTATATTGACTATTCCACTGAATATCCCAATAGGATAAATAAAAAGTGTCTCTTTATAAAAATATTCTACCTAATATAATAATAAAAAAAGATATCATTAGAATTTCACTATTTGCAATCCCCAGTGAGAAAATCTATATGGGTCTTACACACACCAATGGCTGCCATGATCACACAATGAGAGACACAAGATATGATGAACAAAGAATAGAATAGAACCTGAATCTGATCCAATCTCTAGGCCCAGCTGGCAATTTGCAAGAAATACCAAAGGCAGAAGAATATGCTGGGCTGCACATGAGTTTGCAATCCGCAAAATTCAAGCTGTGGGAATCTCCACGGGTTCTTCAGTAGATAAAGTGTAAAAAATTAATAGCATGAAGGAAGAATTAGAGTAAAAAGCATAACACTTTTTTTTAAATAGGCAAGACCAAACTGTGGTGTGTAGGAATGAACATTTGAGTGATAAAACTATAATATAAACTCAAGGAAGTGATGAGTATAGGAGTCAGGATAGTAGTTTCTTGTTGGGAAGAGGGTGGAGTTTTGACTAGGATGAGACATATAGAGGGACTTCAGGGATAGGCAATAAAATTCTGTTTCCTGGCCTGAATAGTTTTGTTGCCTTATAATGATCATTAAGTTATATTGGAATTGTCAGGCTTGATGTATCCTTGTTTTCTTTTACATTAAAATATTTTTTAAATAATAATTAAGTTCTTGCCCTCAAGGAAGGAGATGAAGACAAGCTTTAAGACAATGTGATAAATCCTATCCAGTAAGTATGTACATGTTACTATGGAACCGCCATGGAGATGAAGCAGTTTAGCATGGCAGATCCAAGAAGTCTACTGGAATGAAGGGATACATTAGCTTGGCCTTGAAGGGAGAGCCATACACCAATAGACATGAGCTGGCAGAGCTCAGAGACCAGGTTGCAATTACGCCTTGCTCGCTTATTCCAGGCTGTTCTGCTCACCAATCAGCGTGTTTATTTTCATATTTACTGCTTTCTTTCTGCCCCAGAAGTGGTCTAAGGCAATTTCCTCTAACATGATAAAAGTTAGGATTGTCAATCAAAGATGTATATGTTTACCTGTGTGTGTGAATGGAGGGTTTCTGCCTTTTCCTTGTTTTGAAACCAGAATTTAATGAATAGCCTAAGAGAAGGTACCATCTTGATACCTTTTTCTTGAAATAGAGTGGCTGCTGCAAAGAGAGGATCCCACTCCTATTTCTTTACAAGTGCCTGTCGTAGAGTTGGAAGTCCTCCCTTAAGCCAGAGAGAACAGAGGGATGAAACAACTTGAAGAAGTCTTTTTAGCTGGACTCTTAAAGCCTATCTCTGTCCAGAACTCTACACCCTCAGAATGGTTCATACTGTATTAACCAAGATGGCAAGATGATGAATGACAAACTACAGAATCCAACATATCCAGAGGAGAGAGGGAGAATACACTCAACTTTTTAAACCACATTACCTGAGAAACAAAGCGGAAGCGGTGTGATTTGTATACCGGAATTGAAAAGTGATGGGATGTGTATAATTTTGGGTGTCCTCTGCTATCTCTGTTCATAGATGCTATGTAAACCACAGTGTGGGGACTCAGTATGTCAATATCAAGTGGGACTTGGGCTTGGAGGGCAAGGTTGGCTTTCACTCCAGGATGCACCTAGCCTTTCCTACCCACCTGGCATTGATCTTTGACCATCTCAGGTGGAAAGCTGGCACTGAAAGCTAAAACTACTCAAGAAATGGAGGTAAGCATAGGTTAGAAGAAAACTGAAAAAATACCTGTTTACACATTTCTTGATCTGTAAAATGGGACTATAATACCCACCTATAGTTGTAAAGAGAAAATAAAATATATAGAAATGCTTTATAAAAAAAAGGGTTGGGGATATATTTCTGAAAACCCTATACAGAGATAAATGTGCTTTCCTTCTTTATACAGCTGTGCATTGACAAGTGTTTTATCCTGATAACAAGATTATTTATCAAGCTTACACATACAAACACAAGCAAATGCTCCAGATAGCCACAAAGTCTTCCTACGCAAGCCAAAATGTGATGCTTCATTAATTCATTCTCAGGTGTAGCATCACCAAGCCTTCATCTTGTTGAGCCAAGTATCTACCCCATCTCCTAGACAAAGTGAAACAATTGGCAGAGGCTATTAGATAGATCTGGATTCTGAGCCAAATTAAGCTTAAACTTTATACCAATCCTCACCCTAAAAATGATGATTTGATGGATGTAAGAGATTATGCTCTTTGTTTTCCTATTTAAGATTTCAATCTCATATGGAGGGGAATGCTCTGTAAAGATACCACTGTGTTCTATACTGGCCTGATCATCAGTCACCTGGGGCCCTTATTTAAAAAACAGGGTCCCAGGCTACCTTCCAAACCTGCTCAATCAGAGTCTCCAAGAGAGGACTTGGAAATCTAGATTGTTAACAAATGTCCAAAATGATCTTCATGAGGCAAGTTTAGAGAAAGTCAAGATAGAACATAGCTCTTCATTGCTCTCAAATCAAAGACTTTTAAAGAAGGTCAAAGAGGGGATCTGTTCATCTGCTCAGACTGCCATAACACAATACCATAGACTGGGTGGCTTACACAATAGAAACTTATTTTCTCACAATTCTGAAGACTGGAAATCTGAGATCAGTGTGCCTACATACTTGGATTCTGAAAGTGAGAACACTCTCAGGTTTGCAAATAGTTGTCACCTCATTGTGTGCTCACACAACCTCTTCTTTCTGGATGTCTCTTATTATAAGAACACTAATTCCATCATGAGGGCCCCACCCTCATGACCTCATCTAACCCTAATTACCTCCCAAAAGTCCCATCTCCAAATACTATTTTGTGGGGTTAGGGCTTTAACATATGATTTTTGGGGAGAATACAAACAGTACATAAGAAGGGGCGATGAGGTTTAGTCCCCTCAAAGGGGCACATGTTCATTTGTGGAGCTGACCTTTGCTTGATGTTTTTACTTCTCACCAATATATGTAGGACTGTAGGCACTGGTTCTGTCAACTTACAATGGACAAAACAGGAGGATTTAAAATTTTAAAATAATCAAAACACCTTAAAAATGATGGCAGAGTAGATAAACGAGGTCCCCCCAGAGGAGTGAGGGGTCCCAGCCCCACACCAGGCTCCCAGCCGATGGTCCCAGTGCTAGGAAGAGAAGTCCCCAAAACTTCTTACTGCAAAAACAAACAGAGATTGCAGCTGAGTGAGACCAAAGGTTGCTGGAGCCCCAGGCATATTTTCTTAAAGGGTCCATGCACGGACTTACTGACAAACTCACCTGCTCTGAGCTCCAGTGCTAGGGCAGCAGCTTGAAACCAGGCACCAGGCACATACGGGGAGGAACTGAATTATCTGGCTTCAGGGTGAGTGCTTAGAGGGACAGTTTTCTCCCAGACAGAAGTGCTGGCAGAATCTATTATTTCTTTGTTGAGTCCTCCCCTCTCCAGCATGAAGATCCAGGCAGCCACCATATTTGAGTCTCCATCGACCTGGCTAACATAACATCTTTCACCCTGCTCCACCCAACTCACAGTCCCATTCAAGCTCTTCCAGTTGCTTTTCCATACAAATGGCCTGTCTTGACTCATGCTGCAGAATTTCCTAAAATCTCTTAAAGGTTCAAAAACCCCAAACAAGTAGCCTCTGTCTTCAGCATGCCCCATACCTCTATCTAAGCAGCCTCAAGACCAACAATAGCAGCAGCTAGCCTCAGTTCACAGCTTAGCCTCTCCTCCAAGCCCAGCACAAGTGGCAGTCTTCTTCAAATCACTTAGTACCTCATACCAAGTGTCCCTGGGCAGGACACAGGCAGTAGCTGACCTTGACGTGCACCCTCCCAAAAGACCCCAAAACCAACACACTTTGTGGCCAGCTTCACCCCCATCAGAGCACCACTCAACTACCTCCACAAATAACACACTCAAACGGTAGACTCAGCAGGCACCAGAACCCTGCTGAAGCAAATCTTGCTTTGTAGGGTCAGCTCCTACACAACAGCCCCTCCACTGTAGTCATGGCCAGCCTTCACAACCAATCAGAATGAGAGTCAATCCCTCTCACTGAGGTGCAGACAGCAACTAATGCTCAACTACAACAGAAGGGCACACACAGACAACACAAGGGAGAGACCTGGAACACTAGGGAGACCGTGCCACTGGTCCCCACAGGACAATGACTGCATAAGGGCAGTTCACTCAGACTGGAGATAGCACTTCTACCTAATACACAGAGACAAAACAGGGAAGCAGTCAAAATGAGAGACAAAGAAACATGTCCCAAATGAAGGAACAGAACAAAACTTCAGAAAATGAACTAAAGAAAATGGAGACAAGCAATTGACCAGATGCAGAGTTCAAAACACTGCTTATAAGAATGCTCAATGATCTCAGTGAGAACTTCAACAAAGAGATAGGAAACATAAAAATGGAGATTAAAAAACACAAAAAAGAACCAGTCAGAAATAAAGAACAATAACTGAAATGATTAGAGGGAATCAACAGTAGATTAGACAAAGCAGAGTATCAAATCAGCAATTTGGAAGATAAGGTAGCAGAAAACACCCAATCAGAACAGCAAAAAGAAAAAAGAATCTAAAAAGAAAAAAGAAAAAAGAAAGAAAGAAAGAAAGAAAGAAAGAAAGAAGGAAAGAAAGAAAGAAAGAAAGAAAGAAAGAAAGAAAGAAAGAAAGAAAGAAAGAAAGGAGTTTCAGGGGACTCTGGGATAATACCAAGCATAACAACATTCAAATCATGGGGTTACCAGGAGAAAAGACAGACAGAGCAAGGAACTGAAAATCTATTTGAAGAAATAATGATGGAAAACTTCCCTAACCTGGCAAAGGAAATAGACATACAAGCCCAAGAAGCACAGAAAGTCCAAAACAAGATGAACCCAAAGAAGCCAACACCAAGATAACATCATAACTAAAATGCCAAAGGTCAAAGACAAAGAGAGAATCTTAAAAGCAGCAAGAGAAAAGCAGTTAGTTACCTACAAGGGAGCTCCCATAAGACTGTCAGTTGATTTCTCAACAAAACTTTTGGAGGCCAGTAGCAATGGGCAGAAATATTCAACATGATGAAAAGAAAGAACCTACAACTAAGATTACTCTACTCAGCAAAGCTATCATTTAGAATCGAAGGACAGATAAAGAGCTTCCCAGACAAGAAAAAGCAGGAGTTCATCACCACCAAACCAATATTACAAGGAATCTTAGAGGGACTTATTTTAAAAGAAGAGGAAGAGGAGAAAGAGGAAGAGGAGGAGGAGGAAAAAGAAGAGGAAGAGAAGAAGAAGAAGAAGAAGAAGAAGAAGAAGAAGAAGAAGAAGAAGAAGAAGAAGAAGAAGAAGAAGAAGAAGAAGAAAATAAAGAAGATCAAAAATATGAATAATAAAATGGCAATAACTACATATCTATAAACAATGACTTTAAGTGTAAATGGGTAAATGCTCCAACCAAAAGACATAGGGTGGCTGAATGGATAAGAAAACAAGAGACTCACTTCATATCAAAAGACACACACAAAGTAAAGGAATATTTCATGAAAATAAAAATTTTAAAAAGCTGAGGTAGCAATACTTATGCCAGACAAGATAGACTTTAAAAAAAGAAAACAAAGGCTATGACAAGAGACAAAGAAGGCCGCAGTAATCCCACTCCTGAGTATTTATCCAAAGAAACCCAAAACACTAATTTGAAAGATGTGTGCACCTCTATGTTCACTTCAGCATTATTCACAATAGCCAAGATATGGAAACAACCTAAGTGTGCATCAATAGATGAATGGATGAAAAAGAAGTACACACACACACAGTGTAATATTTGTCAGCCAGCCATAAAAACAAAGAATGAAATTCTTGTCATCTACGACAACATGGATGGACCTAGAGGGTATATGCTAAGTGAAATAAGTCAGACAGAGAAAGACAAATACCATATGATTTCACTTATATATCAAATCTAAAAAACAAAACAAATTAACAAACAAAACAGAAACAAACTCATAGATACAGAGACATTTTGATGATTGCTAGATGGGAGGCGGGTTGGAGGAGTGGGTACAAAAGGAGAAGGGATTAAGAAGTACAAATTGATTGTTACAAAGTAGTCATGGAGTTGTAAACTATAGCATAGGAAATATAATCAATAACATTGCAATAACTATGTATGGTGTCACATGGGTACTGTATTTATCAGGGCGATCACTTCATAAGTTATATAAATGTCTAATTAATATGTTGAACACCTGAAATTAATATAATATTGTATGTCAACTCTAATTGAAAAATAAAATATATATTCAAAACAAAACTAACAAACAAAAGAGAGAGAGAGAGAGAGAGAAATCAATGTTATCAGGTAGTTTGGATGTTAATTCAGTTAAAGCACTAAATTTAGCTGTGGAGCTGCTAATAGCTCAGGCCAGAGGAAAAAATGTATCTGCTAATTGTCTTTCCTATTTCATGCAAGTTAAATTCTGGGTAGAATTCTAGTTTTTATTTACATCTCCTGAACCGAAGTTCCATTTCCAAACATGTACCCTTTAAAAATGAGAAAAGTCTGTTTGTTTGGGTTTTTTTGCCCCCAGAGATTAACATTTCATCTTGGTGCGCTCCTACCTAGCTGATTAGAGAAGCAAAACTAGCCATAACAAAAATATCCCATGGGGAATCTCCCTCCCAAACATATACTAGAAACTGATGAGAAAAATAATACATTTTGCAAAATCTTCAGTTGGGGTTTTTTGTAGGTGAAAAGAGTTTTCTTACTTTTTCATAATTCAGGTAACCCTGGAAATCCAGATAGTACTCAGCAATGAAGAATTCGCAAAGTCACTGATTCCTGGATTCCAAATCAGTTATCCAATCTGACAAGTCCTGTTACACAGTGCCTCTATAATAGAAGGAAGACATCCCAGTGTGGTGGAAATGTCCCTAGTCTCGGGCCCAGGTCTGCCATTAACTAGCTGGCTGGGTTCCACAAAGCAATTAATTCTATAACTCTCTTTCAACCCATTGTCATCATTAATCTAACAACAATTTCTGGAACATCTAAAATGTGCCAACTCAGATGAAGGGGACAGCCCTGTTTTCAAGCAGACCACAGTCTGGAAACAAGTGAGTTTCCATTCTATAAGGTAATTATTAATTTCACTGTGTGGTTGCCCCACTAGTTTGGCATATAAAACAAAAATAAAAATATGAGTGTATGAAGGAACAAATGAATGAGTGAGTGAGTGAAACACAAAGGTTATTTTTTAACCCCTTTATTTATGCCATTACCACTCTCCTCATGGTTCCCTATATCTAATCATTCAGGCCCAAGAGGTCCATGTTCAACTTGACCTTTCTTAGCCTTTATCCTCAGATAAACCTCTGTAATCCACCCCCTTCAATATTCTCTTGGCATGGTCACTCAGAATCTACTTTCATCACTTATACCACCTCTAAATATTTTCCTATATCATAAGTTCAACAAACGTCCATTGAGCACATGATATATCGCCAGCACTGGACAAATCAGACTCTGCTCCCGATAGCGGTGGCTCTGGCTGACGCCTGGCACATTCCACTCCATTCCCTGCCACACAGTATGTGCCTCATTCTTTCACTCACAGCTACTGAGATACCAGAGAAGGCAAAATGGAATCACAAGTTTTTTTCCCCACCTCTCACCTACCATGCTTGTACCCCATATAATTTTTAACCCAGATAGCTATATTTTGTGTAGGAGCACCTTAAATTTTCCACCTACTAACTAGCCAGTGAATCTCAGTTATACACCTAATGCCTGGACTGCCATTCTGTCATCTCTACCCTTGGTATCATTTCCCAACATTGTGTGAACAATGCTTGAGTTACCAGTTTCTCCTGAAAGTATTGCTGAGGGAATGAATTTTTAAAATAAAATAAATAGCATTTTGTGGCATGAAAGAGTTTAAAAGCAATCCTACATGTTATTTCAATTAATATTCACAGCAATACTTGAGGCACAGAGGGTAAATAACTAGACCATAGGTCATACCGCCAGTAAAGTGGTAGAGATGGCAGTTATGCTCAGGCCTTCTGAGTTAAAAATCGCAGAGGGGGACAAATGCTACCCTGTTTGGTTCAGGCTACATTCACAGAAAGCTACAAATTTTTTCCTTAAGTTTTAGCTCTAACAACATTATACACAGACTTAAGGAGATTAGAAGTAGAAAATGTTCATTACACAAGTCTAAATTTGTGTTTTCCTTTTGTAACATTATATTGCACTTTGACTTTTCAGAATACTGAGAACCTCACACAGTGGAAGCTGTCAGTCCTTTCCTAGAGCCTTGACAAACCTATTTTCTTTTTGTTTTGTTTTGTTACATGACATCTCTAAAAATGTTACTTACTTGCTGTCACTTTTCCATCTAGGAATAACATTGACTGGAATTTCCTTGGTTTACATTCCAGTTGTGCATTCATCTTGTCCTCCTCATCTTCCTGAAAAAGCATTTTTCACTGACCTATGCACACCATAAACCTAAGAAGACCAGGTGTCCTCAAGTACCCCTGCCTCAGGGGGTCTGCAGCTCTCCAGCAGGGTGAGGTCTGCGAGCTTTTCTCTCTAGAGAACCAGCTGGTCGCATGCATGCTTCTGTCCTGAAAAATTAGCTTCTGTCAGGGTCAATGCAGGTGGATTCAAGTAGCAAAGAGAGCCTTTGGATTATTTAAAGTTATTATATTTCTAGGCCTCCATTTCTTCATCCATAAAAGAAAGGAAATAACACTGTAATAAAAATTAATGGAAGGTCATCAAGGGCTTTCCAGAGTTGTAGATATTCTTATAAAACGTTACAGGGAATTCCAGGCTCTGAACTTGAACATCTTCCCTAGTCCTTAACTGAACAGCTGCCCATCAGAAAGGAGCCATCAAGTTTTCCATGTGCAGTTGGAATTACAGGCCCTCTCAAGCATCTTTGGAGTCACTCTCCTGCATCATAACTTGGCGTGTTCATGAGCACTCCCTGCCTTGTCACCACTTTGGTGGTGAATGATTGGAAGCCGGAGGCCACCATGTTCCTGGCCCCTATTGGCTGCTTCTTCCCTCCGTCCCCTCACTCGGGGTATCACGGGAATGACAGAAGGTGTTGTCCAGCTAAGGGTGGACTCCAGTAGAGCGATCTCCAGGAACTTCTCACATCCTGCATACCTGGTGACTGTGATCTTCACAAACCAACCTCTGTTAACTGTTTTCCATTTCTGCCCTTTCCCTATTTACTAACGCTTTTCAGGAAGTGGATGAGGTGAAATACTCTCCAGCAGAGGGAATAATATAAAGCTCAAAAGTTGTTTCTGATAGAATGATGGAATGATTAGATTACTTTTCTTTCAGCGAAAAAATAATAATAATGATAAGGCAACCAGAGGATCCCATTATTGATAGATTGGAGAGAAGCACAATGGCTTTAGATGAAACAGGTTTCTTGTTAACTTGTTAGAGCACTTAGTGGTGAAGCGATGAGAAAGACAGGTGCTAGACAATAGAACAAACCTGGTACCGGCTTATTAATGCAATTTTGTATGGAAATGCATTGATAAATGAAGTATGAAGTGATTATGTTGAATATTGAAAATAAAGTATTTTGGAAAACAGTCTATGTTCACTACCCAGCTCTAAAATGAATGAACATTTCATGAAATATCTCTTGCTTCTTTGTGAAAAGTACTGGTCGTTTATGCTGTGTGTGCAGTTTTAAGAAAACACGTTCCTTTATGCTACGATTTAAGATAATTCTTAAGAATGCCTTCTCTAAGCAGATAAGACACTGAGTGGGAGAGGGGAGAAGGAAAAGAGGAACATGTTACTCTGCTCTGCTGCTGGCTGGTCCAGTCGCCATTTCTTCACGATTAAAGGCTACCAGGAGGGCTGGAAAAGTGTGTGGAGCAACGATTATAAACAGCAGTTTTTACAGGACAAATGGCCTCCTACATGAGGGAGTGGGGGGTTTAAAGTGAACATAATGGTCTTTTTGGCTGCGTGCAAAGGTTTGTGCAGTGTGAGAAACTGAATCCTAACTCCCTTTTGGCAAGTATTCCTTAACAGACCTCACAGATACCTGAAACCAATTTTAACCCACTCTGGTCCTCCGCTGACCACAACGTTGCCCGAATGGTGTGGTCCAATTTCCAGGCTGCTCACCAGCCCTCAGGCCTATGGGGTGAGTACATGTCCCGAGTGGGACACGCGTGCTGAGTACTGAGCCCAGGAAGCTCGGGGCTATTCCTTCTTGGCTAGTGGAGGAAGCATTTTGAAAATTCACTGCGCCAAGAAGCTTTTCTCTTCTCTTTTCAGTTGTTGTTGATGTGGGCTCATTCTTCTTTTAAAAATGCAATTTTTGGTCATTCCCAATATTTTTAACCATAAAATGAGTTTAGAAAATGTAAAAGAAGTACTGTGTCCTCACAAACTGCTGTGTTTAGAGGTTTTAAACATTGGGCCTGTGCTTTGTAGCTCATGGGAGTGGGGGAAAAAAGTGCTGGAAAGCAATTAGAATCATTAGCAGCAAGCCCAGAGTGGTAGGGATTGCAAAGGAACAGAATCTTAGACTTGAAGGCGCCCTTCCAGGTTGTCCAGCTGGCCCCCTTGCACAAACAGAAAAACACATCTTATGTGTGCTCAGGGCACAAGAGCCTAAGGCAGTGGTTCCCAAGGCCTGATCCCCAGACTGCAGCCTCAGCAGCACTTAGGAACTTGTTGAAAGTGCAAATGGTCAGGTCCCACCTCGGACACTCTGAGTTTGGAGCCCAGCATCTGTGTTCTCAGCAGCCTCCAAGTGATTCCCGTACAAGCTAACATTGGAAACCACTAGCCTGAGGTCACCCAGCCAGGGCTCATGCTACAGGGAATTTTCATGGCTTTCCCAAAGCCAGTGGAAGAAGGGTTGAGATGGTAATTCTTTCCTTCAAAGGAACCTCTATCTGAAGAAAACTCTACTGACCAGAGCTAGTTAGTTTCCACCATCCTCCACTACAGTGACTTCCAACCCTTTTTAGCCCATGACACTCATCCCAAGAAACATGCTGTGAGGACACACTTCTAAAACACAACAGAAACTGTGTTTGCAAATTTTACATTGTACATTGTACATTGTAAAACCAGCATTACAATGTACCAAAACCAACACTGAGAATCATTCCGTACTCTGAGGTCACAGGATTCTGCTAATTCCTACATCCTCTCAACCCCATTAGATACTAATTCAAGAAACCCACTGAGTTTCATTTTAACTCCCTTAACTCCAGGAGCACTCAGTTAGCAGGTACTCTCTACAGAGCCTTATCTGCGGCCTAGAGACCCCTTACGGCTGTGTTACGGCACCAAGTCTTCAGTGCGACTCACAGAAATTCATCACCACACCCACAGAGATGGAAAAGGCCATGTCTGCTGTAGCAGAAAGCTCAGCCACGGCAAGACAGGGCAGTTTCAAAAGGACAGAGAACACCCGATTTTGTTACACTGCAGGGCTGTGACCAATTTCTGCCTTTATCATGAAGTGACACCTCTCTCTCTCTCTCTCTCTCTCTCTCCCCCCTCACTCACCCACCCCGATCTCCCTCAAATTCTAGGAACAGCTGAAGGAGGATGATGTGGAATGCATCGTAAATCAGGACGAACTGGCCATGAATTACGAGGAACAAGCCACCTCACCCTCCAGTCCTCCTGCAAGGCTGGGTCTGGACAAGAAAGCTTCGCCCCAGACTCCAAAGAAGGAGAACATTTATGAGGGGGACCTCGGCCTGGGAGGCTATGAACTCAAGCTTGAGCAAACTCCAGGTCAATCCCGGCTGAATTAATGGGCATGAGAAGTGCAGACGTAATCACAAGTTACGTCTACAGGGCTCACTGAGGAATACAAGCCAAACTGGCAAGGCAATTCAGAGCAGAGGCTGGAAAATATATCAAGAGCATAAATTAGAGAGAATCAAAACCTTGTCATATGTATCCTCTGGTGCCTGAAAAAATGAGAATTTATTATCGTCCCTCTATATTATGCAACTGAATTTCAGTTTTGACAGCAGCCATTCTTATTAATGAATTGGGCAGGGTGGAAAAGGTGGAGAGGGGAGGAAGCCAGGAGTCCAGCTGCTGTAGACACAGAGACACGCGCTCTGTGTCTGCAGGGTGTTTATTCTCTGCATGCAGCACTTGGCCCTTCACTTAAATTTTTGGATTTTATTCACATCATTAGGGAAGAGTCTAAACATAAGAAAAAGAGTTTCCGAGCAGAACATATTGCTCCTAAGCCGAAGGGAATGCCCACTTATTTAGTAAGTGATAAGGTTTACATTTTTAGGACCTAGACTCCCACGTGCACTTACGGGGCTATTTGCTGAGCTCAGATCAGTGCTCGGTACCCCTGCTGACAGCCTCACCGAACCCACGCCACAGGAAACCCACTCTTCTCATTAGCACCCTTTCCGAGCTGCTTCTCCTATTGAATGAAGGGGTTGGTTACAGTTGGCTGTACCCTGCACTAAATGCAACTTTGCTTTCCAACTTGGTAGGACCCCTTTCCAGGGAAAGCTGGTTTCTTTTCCCCATACCATGTTTCACCTGAAGAATGAGCCTTCTTGTCCTTGCTTGCATTTGAGTCTTTCTTTGGGTCGTTAGTGGGTCCCCTCTGCATGCTGGGTAATGAGATTCCGCAGCATAGATTGCTCTCTACATGGCAGGAGACGGTGCAGGAGCCCTGACCTGTCCTCCGATTCCACTCGCAGCTGGTTAGCAGCACAGGAGCCGGAGTGGGAGCAGCAGAGCTGATGACATGGACCACGTCATCATTGACTCCCCTTACAAGACGTGACCCATGACCCCAGACAGAGAGACCAACACAATAGCTTTTAATGCAGCTGCATGACCAGTGCCTTTAAGCTATACAGATACCTCAAGCCTAGCTTCTCCTGAAATACAGAGGTGACATTAGACTCCAAGAAGCAAGCTCCACATGCCCAGGCCATTAGGAGTCTGCTTCAGGGAGGTAGGGAATGACATCTTCCTGGGACCCAGAGCTTGGGAGTGACATATGCTTTGCTGACCAGTTGTTAGGCCTTAAACGTTAACCATGGTGGTGTCGGGCACACTGCTACACATATCAATTTTCTTGGTTTCCAAACAGCAGGATCTAGGGGCACAAACTGCTTTGTACTCAGCTAAATATAATCTGGTCATTCCAGGTAAATATGGCAAATGGTGAAGCATGAACTTTTCTAATTTGATTTAATCCTAATAAAATTTTGTTACAAAGTATGATAATATTGGTCAATGATTTCTTTAAGGCGTTTTCTCTGTCTGTACTAATTGGCTGTTCTGAGCCCTTGTACTTGATGTGACAGGTGAAGCAGGCGCTGAAAGGTAACATGAGGGAGACACAAGGGTCTCAAGGAAAAGCCAATAGAGATTGGCAGGCCAAGTCCTCCCTCCTTCAACTATGGCAATGCAGAGAGTGGTGTTGGGCTGGAGGATGTTCCAGGGAAGGGAAAGCCAGTCAAACAAGGCGGAACAGCCTCCTCCTCTCACACCGCAGGCAACCAGAAATCATGAGGAGCTTCAAAAATAGGGGAGGAGAGTCTAGGGCAGAAAGAAAGAAAGGCAGAAGGTAAGGATCCATTTATTTCTGTCCTTATCATGTGAAAAGAGGAGGTGAAAATTTGGTGTTTTGTATTCTTTCCATTTGTTTGGAGGAAAACACACAGTGAAAGAGAAAATCCCCCCAAAACAAACATTAGTGGGAATGGAGAGAAGGGAGAAAGATATGCCTTACCAGATGGAAATGAGGTGGGTGGGGCGGGGGAGGTACACAGTGTAAACGCAGCACCAACTCACTAGGAGGGCGCAGCAAAAGTAGCAATGCTCTTTTCCCGCTGAGAAAAAATCTCTTCCAGCGAAACATCACGAACCATTGCCAACAAGGAAAAGGAGGGGCTGTCCAACCCGGGCTGGTCCACTTATTCCAGTTGACTCCAGGTAGGCACAGGATTGGAAGCTGGAGGAAATGCTGCCCTGCCCAATCTGGGAGATGTTCTCCAGTTTCAAGATGTGATTCCCAGCCTCCTTACCTCTGAATCAGCCCAGGGCCCAATCAGAGGCTAGTGTTCCCGTTAGTAATTCATAAAACCAAATTCCTTTCATGCTCCTGCTGTGAAGGATAATAATTGAGGATCTTAAGAAATGCTCTGTGCTTTGATCAGCAGCATCAGGACTGTGAAATTCAAACCTATTATTTACTGCCAGTTTCTATTGAATAGTAAAGTCAAAGGAGCTTTATTCAAAGCACTAACACTTCCACTCATTATTACAGCTAATTGACTAAGAGTCTTTCCTTGTGTTTCTTACTACGTGCCCATCAAACACACGTCCATTCCTGTGCACATGCACACTTGCATGCTCACGCACGCACACCCTTGCACACATGCAGAGTTCCACTGGCTGTCAGGGTCCCAGCTGGAGGCTCCATGGCGTCCCCGGGTTACTCAATGCCTGTCTAAGCAAGTCTCAAGCCTGGTGGCAAGTGCCATCAGGGTCTTCATTCATGAAATTTCGAGATATTTTTTGGAAGGCAACTTAATGATATAAAACAAAGCTGAAAAGTCAAATACCTTTTGACCACCAATTTCATGTGCAGAAGTTTTATTCTAGATATTTGAAAATATTGTACGCATAAGGGATACTTACTAAAACAACTGAATTGTCATCTTAGCTAAATAAAATGGCACAACCATCTCATGAAACAGCATCATATGTACTGATATGGAATAATCTCCAAATATATTGTTAAACAAAAATAGTGAGATGCAGAACAGAGTGGATGGTATGCTGCCATTCTGGAAGGTTAAAGGAGAAATTGGTAGTATAATTGCCTCTTAAGAACTGAGAGGAGACTTAATGTTTGACTTTTGTGCCTTTTTGGCTTTCTGTACTATGGAAGCATTATCTACTTAAAAATAAATTAAGTAATAATAGTAAGAGTCCTATGAAATAACTCATTGAAGTACTGAGCTACAAATAGGAAGAGGGGTAAAAACTGAGAAAGTTGATACTTTCACCATGATCTTTGAGTCCTTGAGAATGCAAAGTGTACCACCAATAGCACCGATAGTTTCTGGTATTCATTTCCATCATTCAACACACATTAATGCAAACTATGTAAAAGGTCTTTGACATTTAAAGACAAATATGACTCAGTCTTATCCATCAAATATCTAGTAGAAGACAGACAGCTAAAAAGCAATTGATTCCTGTAAATACAAAAGCATGATAAAGCTATAGTAAACAAAGGAATGTGAGATTAACTGAGACATAAGCAAAGAGACCAAGAAAATCTACTACAAAGCACAGAAAGAAACTCATGTGTGTATTTACAAATTTAGTTCATAAAACACGTCATTTCAATTTGGGGGTGGGAATGAATGGATTATTAGTCAATAAATAGTGTGCGTCAATTGACTTTTTATATATAATTATTGTTCAATTATAGTTAATATAAAATATTGTATTAGTTTCAAGTATACAACATAGTGATTGGACATTTATATAACTTACCAAGTGATCACCATGATAAGTCTACTACCAATCTGACACTAGACATAGTTATTATAATGTTATTGACTTTACAACCCTGTGACTGTTTTTATACTGGCAATTTGTACTTCTTAATCCCTTATTTTACATCTATCCCCCAACTTGCCTCCCATCTTGCAACCATCAAAATATTTCCTCTATCTATGTGTTTCTTTCTGCTTTGTTTGTTGATTTATTTTGTTTTTAGATTCCACATATAAGTGAGATCATATGGTATTTGTCTTTCTCTATCTGACTTATTTCACTTAGCATAATGCCCTCTAGGTCCATCTATGTTGTCTTAAATGGCAAGATTTCATTCTTTTTTATGGCCAAGTAATATCCCACTGATTATACGTACCACTTCTTTATCCAATCATCTTTCGATGAACACATAAGTGGCTTCCATATGTTAACAATTGTAAATAATGCTGCAACAAACATAGGGATGCATATGTATTTTAGAATTAGTGTTTTGGACTTCTTTGAATGAATACCCAGAAGTGGAATTTCTGGGTCATGTGGTAGTTCTATTTTTAACTTTTTGAGGATTCTCCATACTGTTTTCCATAGTGGCTACACCAATTTACAATCCCACCAACATTGCATGAGGGTTCCCTTTTCTCCGCATCCTCACCAACACTTGTTATTTGTTGATTTATTGATGATAGCATTCTGACAGATGTGAGGTGACATCTCATTGTTGGTTTTATTTGCATTTCCCTGATGATTAGTGATGTTGAACATCTTTTCATATGTCTATTGACAAAACTGTAAGTCCTCTTTGGAGAAATGTCTATTCTGGTCCTCTGTCCTTTTTTTATTTGGATTGTTTGTCTCTTTGGTCTTAAGTTATATGGGTTCTTTACACATTTTGGATGTTAACCCCTTATCGGATACATCATTGGCAAATATCTTCTCCCATTCAGTAGTATGTCTTTTCATTTTGTTAATGGTTTCCTTCACTGTGCCAAGACTCTTCAGTTTGATTCGCCTCATTTATTTTTTTTTCTTTTGATTTCCTTGCCTAAGGAGACATATATGTATGTATGTGTGTGTGTGTATATATGTATATGTATATATATGTGTATGTGAATATATATATATACCTATATATATTCATTTCCATCATTCCATCATATATATACATATACACATATATATATACACATATATATATATAAAACTAAGAGCATATATATATATATATATATATTATGGAATATACATATATATAATGGAATATATATATATATGTATATATAAACATACATATATATATATATATATATTTGTACTTCTTTGACATTACTCTTAGTTACATATATATATGTAACTAAGAGTAATGTCAAAGAGTTTACTGCCTAAGTTTTCTTCTAAGAGTTTTATGGTTTCAAGTCTTACATTTAAGTCTTTAATCTGTTTTGAGTTTATTCTTGTATATGTATAAGGAAGTGATTGCGTTTCATTCTTTTTCATCTGTCTGTCCAGTTTTCCCAACACCATTTACTGAAGAGACTGTCTTTATCCCACTGTATATTCCTGCCTCCTTTGTCACAGATTAGTTGACATAGGCATAGAACTATTTCTGGGCTCTCTATCTTGTTCCATTGATCTATGTGTCTGTTTTTATGCCAGTACCATGCTGTTTTGATTACTACAGCATTGTAGTACTGTTTAATGTCAGGTAAAACGATACCTCCAACTTTTTTCTTCTTTCTCAAGATTGCTTGGGCTATCCAAAGTTCTTTTGTGGTTCCATATTTTAGAATTTGGAATCCATATTCCAATTTTAGGATTATTTGTTATGGTTCTGTGAAAAATGGCATTGGTATTTTAGCAGGGATTTCCCTGAATCTATAGATTGTTTTGGATAGTATGGACTTTTAAATGATGTTAATTCTTCCTATCAATGACCACAGTACATATTTCCATTTATTTGTATCTTCTTCAATTTCTTTCTTCACTGTCTTGTGATTTTCTGCATACACATCTTATAACTCCTTGGTTAAATTTATTCCTAGCTTATTTCATTTTTTTATGCAACTGTAAATGAGATTGTTTTCTTAATTTCTCTAATAGTTATTAGTGTATAAAATGCAAATTTCTGAGTATTAATTTTGTATCCTGCTACTTTACTGAATTCATTCATCAGGTCTAATTGTTTTTTTGGTGGAATCTTTAGTATTCTCTACATATAGTATCATGTCATCTGCAAATAATGACAGTTTTACTTCCTCCTTTCCAATTTGAATATTTTTTATTTCTTTTTCTTGTATAATTGCTGTGGCTAGGACTTCCAATACTATGTTGAATAGAAGTGCTGAAAGTGGGCATCTTTGTCTTGTTCCTGATCTTAAGGAAAACACTTTTAGCTCTTCACCATTGAGTATGATGTCAGCTGTGGGTTTCTCATATATGGCCATTATTATGTTGAGGTATGTTCCCTCTATTCTCAGTTTGCTAAGAGTTTGTATCATAAATGGATGCTGGATTTTGTCAAGTGCTTTTTCTGTATCTATTGACATGATTATTTGATTTTTTATCCTTCATTTTGTTTGCGGTGTGTCATATTAATTGATTTACAGATATTGAACCAAATTTACATACCAGGAATAAATCCCACTCAATCATGACGTATGATCTTCTTAATGTATTGCTGAATTTGATTTGCTAATATTTTGTTGAGGATTTTTGCATCTATGTTTATCAGGGATATTAGCCTGTAAATTTTTTTTGTTTGTTTTTGCCTGATTTTGGAATCAGGGTAATGCTGGCCTCATAAAATGAGATTGGGAGAATTTCCTCCTTTTCAATTTTTTGGAATAGTTTGAGAAGGATAGATGTTAATTCTTCTTTTAATATTTGGCAAAATTCAACTGTGAGGCTATCTGGTACAAGACTTTTGTTTGTTGGAGATTTTTTGATCACTGATTCGATTTCATTAGTAGTTACCAATCTGTTCAGATTTTCTGTTTTTTCTTGATTCAGTCTTGGAAGATCGTTTGTTTTGAGGAATTTATCCATTTCTTCCAGATTGTCCAATTTGTTGGCATAAAATTATTTGTAGTATTTTCTTATAATCCTTTGTATTTTTGTGGTGTCAGTTGTCACTTCTCTTTCATTTCTGATTTTATTTATTTTGGCCCTCTCTCTCTTTGTTTGTTTTTGTTTTGTTGTTGTTGTTGTAAATCTTAAAGGTTTATCAATTTTGTTTGTCTTTTCAAAGAACCAGCTCTTGGTCTCATTGATCTTTTGTATTGTTTTTCTACAATTTATTTTGTTTATTTCTGCTCTGATCTTCATTATTTTCTTTTTTCTACTCACTTTGGGCTTTGTTAGCTATTCTTTTTCTAGTTCCTTCAGGTGTAGGGTTAGATATTTTTGTTTGAGATTTTTTTTGCTTCTTGAGGCAGGCCTGTATTGCTATGAATTTCCCACTAGGGCTGCTTTGGCTTTGTCCCATACATTTGGGGTCATTGTGCTTTTGTTTTTGTTTGTCTCAAGTTATCTTGATTTCTTCCTTGACCTTATTGTTGACCCATTCATTGTTTAGTAGCATGTTATTTAGCCTCCATGTATTTGTGTGTTTTTCAGTTGTTTTTCTTGTGATTGATTTCTGGATTCATACCATTGTGGTCAGAGAAGACGCTTGGTATGATTTCAAATTTCTTGTATTTATTGAGACTTGTTTTATGGCCTAACATGTAGTCTATTTGTTAAAATGTCCCATTGAAAAGAATGTATATTCTGCTGCTCTGTGAAATGTTCCAAAATATCAGTTAAGTCCATCTGATCTAAAGTGTCATTTAAGGCCACTCTTTCCTTGTTTACAATATATATATATATTGGTCTGGGAGATCTATCCCTTAAAATCAGTGGAGATCATTATGGCCAGTCCTCACAACCAATCAGCCTGAGGATCAATCCCTCCAACTGACGTGCCAACAGAAATCAAGGCTCAGTTACAACAGGAGGTTACATACAAGACACACAAGGGACCCCTTTGAGCACCTCGCTCAGGTGACCAGGGAGATGACGTCACTGGGCCCTAAAGGACACCAAAAGTCTATTCTTGATGTCTCCTACTATGACTGTATTACTGTCAGTATCTCCCTTTATGTCAGTTAATATTTGCTTTATGTGTTTAAATACTCCTATTTTGGGTATATAAACATTCATAAGGATTATATCCTCTTGTTGGTTGATCCCTTTATCATTATGAAATATCCTTCTTTGTCTCTTGTTATAGCCTTTGTTTTAAAGTCTATTTTTTTTTCATGTAAGCATTGGTTCCCCAGCTTTTTTTTCCCATTTGCATGAATATTTTTTCCATCCCTTTACTTTCAGTCTGTGGGTGTCTTTTGAACTGAACTGGGTCTCTTGTAGGCAGCATATGTACAAAGTGTGATAAGAAAAAATACAATGAATGTTTAAATTAAAAATTTTTAATTACAGTAAAAGACACATTGCCATTAATCCCCCCACAAAATATTCCCCCTTACTTTGAACACACTTATCCCATCATTCTTGTCACTTTCTGAAGCAGTTCTGGAAGTCTTCTTTCATGAATGTCTTTAGTTGTGCTGTCATGGCTGCCTCAATGTCCTGAATCAATTCAAAATGTTTACCTTTCATGGTCATTTTGACTTTGTGGAAGAGCCAGAAGTCTAATGGTGCCAGATCCGGTGAATAAGGTGGATGAGGACACTACATAATGTTTTTATTTGACAGAAATTACCATAACAGAAGCGATGTGTGACACAGAGAGTTGTCATTGATGGAGGGTGAAGTAAAGACACTCTTGAAAGAGGACTTCCAGAACTGCTTCAGAAAGTGGCAAGAACGATAGGATAAGTGTGTTCGAACTGAGGGGGAGGATTTTGATGGGGAGTCATGACAATGTGTCTTTTACTGTAATCTTTTTTTATTTAAACATTCATCCTATCTTTTGATCACACCTTGTATGGATCTTGTTTTCTTATCCTTTCAGCTGCTCTATCTTTTGATTGGTACTTTTAATCCATTTACATGTAAAGTAATTAGCAATAGATATGTAGTTATTGCTACCTTATTTTTTGTATTTTTTATCTTTTTCTTCTTCTTCTTCCTCTTAAAGAAGTTCCTTTAACATTTCTTGTAATACCAGCTTGGTGGTGATGAACTCCATTATTTTTTTCTTATCTGGGAAGCTTTTCATCTCTCATTCAATTCTAAATGATACCTTGTTGGATAGAATAATCTTGGTTGTAGGCCCTTCTTCACTGAACATTTCATGCCAATCCCTTCTGGCCTGCAAAGTTTTTGCTGAGAAATCAGCTGATAGTCTTATGGTAGATCCCTTATAGGTAACTGTTTTTCTCTTGCTGCTTCTAAGATTCACTCTTTGTCTTTAACCTTTGGCATTTTACTTATGATGTGTTGTGGTGTGGGCCTCTTTGGGTTCTTCTTGTTTGGGACTCTCTGTGCTTCCTTGGCTTTTATGTCTATTTACTTTGCCAGGTTAAGGAAGTTTTCAGTCATTATTTCTTCAAAACAGTTTTCAATTCTTTGCTCTCTCTTATCTCCTTCTGGTACCTCTGTGATTTGAATGTTGCTACGCTTGATGTTGTGCCAAAGGCCCCTTAAGCTATCCTCATTAAACTTTTGTTTTCTTTTTATTGTTCTGATTGTTTTCTACTACCTTGTCTTCCAAATCGCTGATTTAATCTTCTGCTTCATCTAATCTACAGTTGATTCCCTTTAATGTATTCTTCATTTCAGTTATTGTATTCTTTACTTCTGACTGGTTCTTTTTCATGTTTTCTATCTCCATTTTTATGTTTCCTATTTCATTGTTGAAGTTATCCCTGAGATCATCTACTCTTCCCCTAAGTTAATTGAGCATCCTTATAACCAGTATTTTGAACTCTGTTGAATTGCTTGTCTCCATTTTTTTATTTTTTTCCATTACATCCCCATTATTTATTCCAACCTGAAATTTTTTTTTTTAATTTATTGAGGTGACAATTGTTAGTAAAGTTACATAGATTTCAGGTGTACAATTCTGTATTACATCATCTATAAATTACATTGTGTGTTCACCACCCAGAGTCAGTTCTCCTTCCATCACCATATATTTGATCCCCCTTACCCTCATCTCCCACCCCCCATCCCCCTTACCCTCATCTCCCACCCCCCACCCCCGTTACCCTCTGGTAACCACTAAACTATTGTCTGTGTCTATGAGTTCCTGTTTCTCATTTGTTTGTCTTGTTCTTTTGTTGTTTTTGGTTTATATACCACATATCAGTGAAATTATACGGTTCTCTGCTTTTTCTGTCTGACTTATTTCGCTTAGCATTATACTCTCAAGATTCATCCATGTTGTCAGAAATGGTCCTATATCATCTTTTCTTACCGCCAAATAATATTTCATTGTGTATATATACCACAACTTCTTTATCCATTCATCTATTGAGGGACATTTTGGTTGTTTCCATGCCTTGGCCACCATAAACAAACCTGCAATGAACATTGGAGCACACGTGTCTTTATGTGTAGATGTTTTCAGATTTTTTGGGTAGATACCCAGGAGAGGGATTGCTGGGTCATATGGTAATTCTATTCGTAATTTTCTGAGGAACCTGCACACTGCCTTCCATAACGGCTGCACCAGTCTGCATTCCCACCAACAGTGTATGAGAGTTCCTTTTTCTCCACAGCCTCTCCAACACTTGTTACTATTTGTCTTGTTGATGATAGCCATTCTGACTGGGGTGAGGTGATATCTCATTGTGGTTTTTATTTGTATTTCTCTCATGATTAGTGATGTTGAGCATTTTTCCATATGTCCATTTGCCATTTGCATGTCCTCTTTGGAGAAATGTCTCTTCAGGTCGTCTGCCCATTTTTCAATTGGGTTGTTTGTTTTTTTGTTGTTGAATTTCATGAGTTCCTTGTATATTTTGGATATTAGCCCCTTATCGGAGGCACTGTTTGCAAAAATCTTCTCCAATTCAGTTGATTGCCTCTTTATTTTGTCGATGGTTTCTCTTGCTGTGTAGAAGCTTTTAAGTTCCATATAGTCCCATTCATTTATTTTAGCTTTTACTTCCATTGCCTTTGGAGTCAAATTCATAAAATGCTCTTTGAACCCAAGGTCCATAAGTTTAGTACCTATGTTTTCTTCTATGCAGTTTATTGTGTCAGGTCTTATGCTTAAGTCTTTCATCCATTTTGAATTAATTTTGGTACATGGTGAGAGATAGCAGTCCAGTTTCATTCGTTTGTATGTGGCTTTCCAATTCTCCCAGCACCATTTATTGAAGAAGCTGTCTTTCCTCCACTGTATGTTTTTAGCTTCTTTGTCAAAAATTATCTGTCCATATTTGCGTGGTTTTATTTCTGGGTTCTCAATTCTATTCCATTGGTCTATGTGTCTGTTTTTCTGCCAATACCATGCTGTTTTGATTATTGTAGCCCTGTAGTACAAGCTAAAGTCAGGGAGTGTGATACCTCCAGTATTGTTCTTTTTTCTTAAAATTGCTTTGGCTATTCGGGGTCTTTTGTGGTTCCAAACAAATCTGATGATTTTTTGTTCTATTTCTTTAAAAAATGCCATTGGGATTTTGATGGCGATTGCATTAAATCTGCATATTGCTTTCGGTAATATGGCCTTTTAAACTATATCGTTTCTTCCAATCCATGAGCATGGAATGTCTTTCCATTTCTGTGTGTCTTCTTCAATTTCTTTCAAAAATGGCTTATAGTTTTCAGCATGTAGGTCCTTCACATCCTTGGTTAAATTTATTCCTAGGTATTTTATTCTTTTTGTTGCAATTGCAAAAGGAATTGTTTTTTGTATTTCTTTTTCTGAGATTTCATTGTTAGTATATAGGAATGCAATGGAGTTTTGTACGTTGATTTTGTAGCCGGCAACTTGACTGTATTCGTTGATTGTTTCTAATAGCTTTTTGGTGGAGTCTTTAGGGTTTTCTATATATAGAATCATGTCATCTGCAAAGAGTGATAATTTAACTTCTTCATTCCCAATTTGGATGCCTTTTATTTCTTTCTCTTGCCTGATTGCTCTGGCAAGGTCTTCCAACACTATGTTGAAAAGCAGAGGTGATAGGGGACAGCCCTATCGGTTTCCTGAACATAGAGCAAAGGGCTTCAGTTTTTCACCATTAATTATGAGACTAGCTGAGGGTTTGTCACATATGGCCTTTATTATGTTAAGGTATTTTCCTTCTATACCTATTTTATTAAGTGTTTTAATCATAAATGGATGTTGTGCCTTGTCAAATGCTTTTTCTGCATCAATTGATATAATCATATGATTTTTGTCCTTTATTTTGTTTATGTGATGTATCACATTGATGGATTTGCGTGTGTCGAACCATCCTTGTGCCCCGGGGATGAACCTGACTTGGTCGTGATGAATAATCTTTTTAATGCATTGTTGTATTCGATTTGCTAGAATTTTGTTTAGGATTTTTGCATCTGTATTCATCAGAGATATTGGTCTGTAGTTCTCTTTTATTGTGTTGTCCTTACCAGGTTTTGGTATCAGGGTAATGTTGGCCTCATAAAATGAGTTGGGGAGTACTGTCTATTCTTCAATTTTTGGAAGAGTTTGAGCAGGATTGGTATTAGATCCCCTTTGAAAGTTTGGTAGAGTTCACTAGTGAAGCCATCTGGTCCAGGACTTTTGCTTTTGGGAAGGTTTTGGATGACTGATTCAATTTCGTTACTGGTGATCGGTCTGTTTAGATTTTCCAGTTCTTCATGTTTCAGCGTAGGAAGGCTATATGTTTCTAAGAACGTGTCCATTTCTTCTAGGTTATTGAATTTGGTGGCATATACTCCTTCATAGTATTCTTGGGTGATCCTTTTTATTTCTGTGGTGTCCGTGATAACATCCCGTTTTTCATTTCTGATTTTGTTAATTAGTGGCTTCTCTCTTTTTATCTTAGTGAGTCTAGCAAAGGGTTTGTCGATTTTGTTAATTTTTTAAAGAACCAGCTCTTTGTCACATTAATTTTTTCTATTGTCTTTTAGTTCTCTATTTCATTTAGTTCTGCTCTGATTGTTATTATTTCCTTTCTTCTGCTGACCTTGGGTTTCACTTGTTCTTCTTTTTCGAGTTCTTTAACGTGTAACATGAGGTTATTTATTTAGGATTTTTCTTGTTTCTTGAGATACACCTGTAATGATATAAACTTCCCTCTTAAAACTGCTTTCGCTGCATCCCAAAAATTTTGGTAGGATGTATTTTCATTGTCATTTGTTTCTATGTATCTTTTGATCTCTCCTCTAATTTCTTCTTTGACCCAGACGTTCTTTAAAAGTATGTTGTTTAATCTCCATGTATTTGTGTTTTGTCCTATTTTCTTTTTGCAGTTGATATCTGATTTCAAAGCCTTGTGATCAGAGAATATGCTTGGTATGATTTCAATCTTCTTTAATTTGCTGAGGCTGATTTTATGGCCCAATATATGGTCTATCCTTGAGAATGTTCCATGTACACTTGAAAAGAATGTATAGTCTGATGTTTTAGGATGAAGTGCTCTATAAATGTCAATTATGTCCATTTCATCTAATGTGTCATTTAGGGCTGCTATTTCCTTATTTATTTTCTGTTTGGATGATCTATCCATAGCTGTCAGTGATGTATTTAGATCCCCTAGTATGATTGTGTTTTGGTCAATTTCTCCCTTTAGTTCTGTTAGTAGTTGCTTGGTATGTTTTGGTGCTCCCTGATTGGGGGCATATTGATGACTGTTATGTCTTCTTGTTGTATAGTCCCCTTCACCATTATGAAATGTCCATCTTTGTCTCTTGTTATCTTTTTCACCCTGAAGTCTGTTTCATCTGATATCATTATGGCTACACCTGATTTTCTCTGGATACCATTTGCTTGGAGTGTCAATTTCCACTCTTTCACTTTGAGTCTATGCTTGTCCTTGTAGCTGAGATGTGTCTCTTGGAGATAGCATGTGGTTGGGTTTTGTTTTTTGATCTAATCTGCTACTCTGTGACTTTTTATTGGTGAGTTCAGTCCATTTACATTTAAGGTGATTATTGATATATGAGGATTTCCTGTCATTCTATCTTTAGTTTTCTGGTAAGGCTGTGTCTCCATTGTTTCTTTGCCTTTTTGTTGTTGTCTATTATTTCTGTATGGTGGTATTCTATGATGCTTCCCTCTGTTCCTTCTTTTATTACAGTATATATTTCAGTTCTGGATTTTTCTTGAGTTCTTGAGTTTCTTGAGGTTACCCTTAAGTTTAAGTAAACGAAAGTTTGATATTTAGAGTATTCCATTTTCTTTAGCACGTTTATTTTCTCCATTCCCATATTCCGGTTCAGGCCTTTACTCTCCCCCTTTTTATGTTTTGGTTGCCACCAATTGTCCCTGTTGATGGTGGTCGAATAGCCTCCTTCAGTATTTCTTATAGTGCAGGTCATGTATTAGAAAATTCCCTCAGCTTCAATACATCTGGAAACGTCTTTATTCCTCCTTCATATCTAAAGGATATCTTTGCTGGATACATTATTCTTGTCTCATCATTTCTCTCTTTCAATAGTTTGAATATTTGGTTCCACTCCCTCCTTGCTTGTAGAGTTTCTGCTGAAAAATCTGGTGATAATCTAATGGGCTTTCCTTTGTAGGTTACCGTCTTCTTTTCCCTGGCTGCCTTGAGGATTCTTTCTTTGTCGTTGCTTTTAGACAGCTTCAATACAATGTGCCTTGGAGAAGTGCCTGTTGGGATTGAGGTAATTAGGTGTTCTATTTGCTTCTTGGATTCGAGGATCCAGTTATGTCCACAAGTTTGGGAAGTTCTCATCGACAATTTGTTTGAATATATTCTCTGTTCCCTTCTCTCTTTCTTCTCCTTCTGATATGCCCATTATTCTTATATTTCTGTTTCTGATGGAGTCAGAAAGTTCTTGTAGAGTTCTTTCATTTCTTTTAAGTCTCAAGTCTCTTTCTTCTTCCATCTGTGTAATTTCCAGGTTTCTATCTTTGATGTCACTGATTCTTTCCTCCATCTGGTCAACTCTACTACCTAAGCTGGTTATTTCATTCTTAATTTCTTCTATTGAGTTCTTAATCTCCAGAAATTCTATTTGGTTCTTTTTGAAAATTTCTATCTCTTTCATAAAATGCTCATGTTGTTCTTTGATTGTGTTTCTGAGTTCGTTAAACTGCCTTTCTGTGTTCTCTTGCATCTCGTTGAGTTTTTTCAGAACTGCAATCTTGAATTCTCTGTTGTTTAAGTCACATATTTCCACATCTTTAAGTTGCTTTTCTAGAGACTTTTCACTTTCTTTCTGAGCTGTGTTGTTGCCTTGGTTATTCATGGCAATTACTGATTTATTATTTCTCTTCCTGGACATCTGCAGGAGTGGCTTCTGCAACAGGTTGATACGAAGAGGTCTTTCTTTTGCTTTCCAGTACTTGTTGGCAGAATGTTTTATTTTCTCTCCCACTGCAGCCTTTTTTTCTCTCTCACACGGTAGTGCTATGTTTTCTCTGCACTATTCCAGCTTCTCACACGATGGGGGGATTCCCTGGAAGATGGGCTTCTCCTCTGTTAATAGTTCACCTGGGTCACAGGGCGCAGTGTCCGTGTGGGTATGCGGAAAGCTTTTGAAGTTCCAAAGCTCTTCCTGCACCGGATTCAGAGCCCGTGTGTTTCAGCAGTTCTGTTTACTCCTGTAGGGATCCGCCCAGATAGGTGGGGCCAGGAGCGGGGTGAGTTGTGAGAGGTGGCCCAGAGCAATGGCGGCGACCACCACCACAGCCGGTCCTGCTTCTACAGCTCGCTCCCCTCTGCCGGAAATAGTTGGGCTGCGAATCTGTGTCTGTGGTCCACAGTTCTCAGACAGCAAATATTCTGTTCTTTTGATCTGACACTGCTACTGTTCCACTTCTAACACGGGGCAGGTGGGGGCGGGGTGAGCTCTGGGAGGGTGGGAGGGGGCGGCTAGTCTCAGGGCCTAAGGCTTCCGTTCTCTGCTTGGCAGTGAGGGCTTAAACCACCGTTTTCAGCCCCCTTCCCTCAGTCTTTGCTCCAAGGTCTCTGCCATGAGCGTTGGGTTCAGCCGTGTTATGTGCTGCTCCCTCAGCCCTGTGGGCCATAAGCGGAGCCCTAGCAGTCCGAGTTCTTCCCTCTCCCACAGCTGTGGTAGTTCTGGGATGCAGTGAGCTCGGAGCACTGAGCTAGGTATGCGTCCTGTGCCCGTGGGGCTCTGTCTCTGCACTGCTCCCTTCCCTCCTCCCCCCTCGCGTGATTCGCCCACCTTTAGGTGAATTCAGTAGTGGGCCTCTTCGTCTTGCCTGTCTGCTGTGCATGGAGTCCTTTGTGGGGTTATTGTTGTTCGATTAGTTGTAAATTCCAGGGGAGCTTTACAGAGGCTCACCTCACGCCATTTTGTTGACGTCACTCTCTGTCTCCATTTAATTTAGTTCTTTTTGGGGAGTTTTGTCCTGTTCTTTCATTTGGGACATTTCTTTGTCTCCTCATTTTAGCTGACTCCCTGTGTTTGTTTTTACAATTAGGCAGATCTGCTCCATCTCTTATTCTTGGCAGGGTAGCCTTATGTAGTTGGTGTCCTGTAGGGCCCAGCAGTCTCCCTGATCACCTAAACCAGGTGTTCTGAGAGTGTCCCTTGTGTATGTTGTGTGTGCCCTCCTGTTGTAATTGCGCCTGTAGTTGGTTGCTGTTGGCCCTACAAGGGGGGATTGACCATCAGACTGATTGGTTGTGAGGACTGTCCATGAGTACAGTGGAGGAACTGTTGTGCAGGGGCTGAGGCCACAGAGTGGGATTCGCTTTAGCAGGGCTCTGGTACTTGTCAAGTCTGCCCTTTGGCTGTCATTTGTGGAGCTAGTTGGGTGGTGCTCTGACATGATCTGAAGCTGGCCACCTGGTATATTGGTTCTGGGGCCTCTTGGGAGGGGCTCTGGTGCAGGCCAAGTTCAGCCACTGCCTGTGCCCAGCCCAGAGCCACCTGGTAGGAGCTGCAAAGTGATCGGTAGATGGTTGCTGCCTTTTCTGGGCATGGAAGTGCCTGGAAGACTCTAAGCTGTAAACCAAGACCAGCTGCCACTAGTACTGGCCTTGATACCACTTAGCAAGAGGTTCACGGCATGCCGAGGCCAGATGCTACTTGTTTGGGGGTTTCTGAACCTTTGAGAAATTTTGGAAAAGTTCACAGCATAAGCTGAGACAGGTTGTTTGTTTAGAAAAGCCACTGGAAGAGGTTTGGGCTGGTCCCTTGAATTGGGTGCAGCAGGATCTCAGGGAGTCATGAGGGCAAGGGAAACTGTATTAGCTGAGTTAATGGAGAGCTCAGATTTTGTGCCCACCAGTGCTGCTGGTTGGGAGGGCAAAGGGCTCAATAAAGGACCCATAGTGTCTGCCAGCATTTCTGTCCCCAGAGCGAGCTGCCCTGACACCTGTCCTCCCAGCCTTCCCCACCCCCCTGAAGCTTCTCAGTTCGACTCCTGTCTGCAGGTCCATGGTGCTTTCTGAGATGTTGCCCCAGCATCAGAGCTTAGAGCAAGTGAGTCTGCTAGTGAGTAAATCCCTGTGCAGGCCCTTCGAGAGGAACTCCTGGGACTCCAGCAGCCCTCTGTCTCACTCAGCTGCAATCCTCACTGGTTTTCACAGCTGGAAGTTATGGGGACTTCTCTCCCCGGCACTGAAACCCTGGGCTGAGGACCTGGTGTGGGGCTGGGAACCCTTGCTACTCAGCGGGTACCTCAGCAGCCAAGGTATCTCTGACTTGTGGTTGAATCTGAAAGTGGCTTTGGCTTCAAGATGGAGGAGGATGGATCAAGACATTGTCAAGAAAGGCTTCAAGGAAGAAGTTACACTTGAATGCCGTCTTGAAAGACCTCAGTTCAAAGATAACTGATGTTTATCACATGGCCCTGAAGCAAAATCTTGATGTATGTACTTCTGAAGTTAGCAAAGAAGTGTTCAGGTGCATTTGTTATTCAGAGTAGGGCAACTGTTAGAGGAGGGAGGGGGAGGTTACAAGGAGTAAGACACTGACTTATAGCAGGTTCCTATACCTCCCGAGTACTCATATCGCCCACCTAACTATCATTTAATCACGTTGACAAACATTTATTAAACCCTTACAATGTACTATTTGTAATTAAGGTTAGGAATTGCCAATACCAAAAACATTAAAGGGATAAATAAAGATGGGACAGATGAGCAATGATAGAGTTGAGAAAGCACATTAATTTGAAGACTTCTTGGCCCATATTATCACCTCATCACACAGACTGATTAGTTTTGGCAAGGAGTGAGTAGGACCAGAGAGCTCCAACAAGACAGCCTGCCTGTAGGTAAAGGAAGGGAATGGACCATCTGAACTGCAGCACTCCATGGGTCAGTTTTTCTGCATATCAGTATCCTCTTCCACACTCCCCTCTATCTGGGAACTGGTCAGTGGGAGGGGAGCACCTCAGCAAGGACCTAATAAAAGGGATCAGATTAAAATGCACCCTACTTCATAATGTGGCCAAAACCAATGCAGTCATACTGTGAAGCTCACCAATTCTGTGCTTGGCAGCCCTCAGTTAAGCAAAATTATCAGGTCACTCTTCCTGAAACTCTATTGTCCACTAATCATCTTGCAGATGGCAAGCATTCAGGATATGCTGATTTAACAAAACTGAATTAAATCCTGTCTAGGTAGAGCTCGGTTGCACCTGGCACTAGAGGGAAAAAGGAAAAATGATAAAAGGAGAAAAAGTAAATAAACATTAATTGACCTTTGAATATAGGCCTCACTTTTCCATATATGACATCTCATTTTATCCTCACAACCATCCTGGGAACATAACAAGCTCTGCTTTATGTACATAGACCTGGGAAACAGAAATGCCTAAGATCACACAGTTGATTAATAACAAAGGGAAGTTTGAAACCCAGGACTGTATAGTTCAAAATACAGACCACGTGTTTTTCCCCCCGTTATACCAGGCTGCAGGCAGATTTAGCACAAGTCTGTCAATGTGCACTAAGAGACTGTGAACGAAAAGAGGGCTACATAGCAGATCTGACAAGCTCATTGGGGCCACATGGCAGGCCTGATCAGCTCAGTGACCAAAAATAACCACACTGGATGGTCTGCTCATAAACTGCTAGCTGGGCAAGGCCATGGTGGGTCATCATATTCTACCCTGTAGCTCCCTTAGCAAAGGTCAGTCTTTACCTTAAGTGAGTCCTGTCCATCATTCTTTTGTATCTAGGATAACACACCTCTGAAATCTCAGAGTAATTTTCTTTCCCAGACCCCTTGAAGGCACAACCACTGGCACCAGGGCACAAAACTCCTCATTGCTATCTTGTTGCCCACATACCATCTTTATGTACCATACTTGTGAGGATTTTAATATCATAATTTTGTGACTGAATATCTAGACCCTCCTTCTTGAGTGACTATTAAACTGCCATTTTGCAGTTTAAACTCTGACTGTCTATCTGACAAAACGCATTCCCTGCATTGTCCATTTCACCACCAAGCTAGTTTTACCAGTTTATTTTGCAAACTCCAAGGGAAACTGAGGCTTTGGCCCCTGCCTTGTGACCCCACTCCTCTGCTGACCATGTCTTTTGACTCCAACCATTGACCATACCCCTGCCTCCACCTGCTGACCATGAGTTAACTGAAACTACTCTGTTCTTATCTCACAAGCCAACTTGCTGATCACTGAGTCAGCTGACCATTGAAAGTCCAGTTGCCCCCAGCAATCAGAAAATCAATGATACAAGTTTACGGTTTTGTTTCCCTAGCAATACATCCCTTGGATCATTAGCTCCTTGCAACTCTCACCTATAAAACCCTTGCCTTACTTTCCCTACCTCACAGTGTGTCTTTGGTTCATGCCAAAGGCTATACATTCTCTGCTCTGCAAATCATATCAGAATAAAACTGTCTTAGTTGCTCAGAAGAGTCTTCTGGAACTTTTGTTTAGAAATGTTAAATGTTAATTCTCCTGTACCCACCAATGCAAAAGAAACAGTATGTGTCTCTTTTTCTCCAATCCCAGAGATTTCCCCGCTTTGCTTTCTCCTGACTCCTTAATCTACCACCAATGAATTTCATGCAACTTTACTTATATTTTCTCCTTTGATTCTAAATGTATAAAAAGAGATGCCAAGCTGCCATTTTCCAGATTATTTTCTCAATCTATTGAGATCTCACTTCCAGGCATGTCCTCAGTTCTGGCTCAAATAAACTTTTATAAAAGTTTCATTGACAAACTCCTGATGCCCCAGCATTGGGGGCAGGAAACCAGACAGATGCATGTCAGCTTCTTGGGGTATACAGTGATCAGACCAGAAATTGCAGAATGGCCACATGCAAAGCAGAGTGAACCAGAATGATCTGGGAGGGCCCGGGCTTCCAGGCCCTAAATTAGTCAGCATTGACTTGGTACTAAGAGGCAGAAATCTAGATTAATCTAGCTAAAGAAAAAGTCTGAGGTTGCATAATTTAGAAGTGCAGGAGTGGAAGTTTGCCTTAGTGAAGTTAATATAAGGGAACAATCCAAGTCATCAAGATGTTTCTTCTTCTCCTTCCGCTCCTCATCCTCCTCCTCCTGCTCTTCCTTCTCTTCCTCTTCCTCTTCCTTCTCCTCCTCCATTTCTTCCTCTTTTTCCTCCTCCTCCTTCTTCTTTCTCTCTCCCTGTCCCCTGCCACCCCCGCCCCCGCCCATCTCCATTTTGGCCTCATACTCAACAGGCCCAACAGTGGCAACGATGCCCACCAGCTCTGGGCTTTCATTATTCTTACAGCCAATAATTTCAAAACCAAGAGGACATCTTTCTCTCAAGCACTCTAGCAAAATCCTAGGAATGATGGTGGTTGGCGCAGCTTGTATCGCAAGCCCACCTTTACACCAGTAACATTCCTGAGGAGCACAGTTATTGGGTTGGCTGGTTTATATCCCATGGCCATCCTCGGGTGGATCAAACAGAATCATTTATTTTATCCTTTTGAATTTTTATAAGAGTTTATTTGAGCCAAACTAACAACATATGCCAGGGAGCAAGAGCTCTAGTTCTTCTCCAAACAGAGTCACACAAATGACAGTTCCTTGGTGAAGAAAAGCCAAGTTCTCTGTGTTGTCCCCTCCCACACTGACCTGTGTAGCCAATATGATATTGTGGAGATAACAGCAAAAACTGTAAAAGACATTTCAAATGCTGCCCAGCTCTCTTGGATTCTCACTGTGGTGGGAAATTAGTTGCCATGCTGAAAAGATACTGAAGCAGATGTGTGGAGGTCATGTGATGAACAATTGAGTCCTCTTGCCAACAGCCAGCACGAGCTTGTCAGCCGCGTGAGGAAGCCACCTTGAAAGTAAATTGCCCACCTCAGTCAGGCCTTCAGATGAGCACAGTCCCAGCTAATGTCTTGACTACAACATCATGAGGGACTGGTACAGAACCATACAACTGAGCCATTCTCAGATTCCTGATCCACAGAAACTGTGTGAGATAGTAAATGTTTACTGCTGTCTTAAGCCACTAATTTTGCAGTAATTTGTTATGCAACAACAGATAATTCAAATGAAAGCTTCCTAACCAGACAAAAAGAAGTCTGTCGCCATCTATACCTTTAAGCACACTTTTTTTTCTAGCAGAGTAGAATCCCTTGCTTAATGATAATGCTCCTAGAATGCCAGAGGGAATAACTTCCCCTGCCCTTAATCCCTGAATCCAGAGATGGAGGTACAGGAGCAGCAGTAACCACACTTTCTCTGTCAGAGTCGGCGGCCACCCAAGGACCCCACAGCAGAGTGAATGATGGGAAGGCAAACACTGTTCGAGTTCCTGAGCTATCTGCTAGGTGCTGCTGAGGACAGAGACAAGGAAACTCTGCCCCTGACTATGGGGGCTCACAATCGGGGCAGAGGGAGAAAGTGAAAACAGCAGCACTAGGCGTAAGAGGAACCCTAAAAGAAAAAGGATTATGGTCCTGGTTCTCCACCCTGTCTGAACATTGGATTGACCTAGAACGCTTCACAAACTACTAAGGCCTGCGTGGCACCCCCGGCGACTCTGACTTAATTGATCTGGGCTGTGACCTGAATGTCAGGATTTCTTACAGCTTCCCAGATGAGTCTCATGTGCAGCAAAGGTTGAGAATCACTAGATTACAGGGACTTTCTAGGAGGGAGAGAAAATCATCAAAGACTTCCCGAAGGAAGTGGTGTTTGGAATGGTTCATAAAAGCTGGGAATGTGGGGAGGACATTCCAGGGAAAGGGGAAAGCAGGAGCAAGCTGTGATGTCTGGGGGTGGGGAGAGACTTAGGGCCTGAAGACGGTCTCACACTTGCTGGGGCCATAAGGAGAGCATTGGATAAAAAATAACGAGGGAGGATGGGGATGGTGCTGTCATTTGTATTCTAATTCTCAACCCTCAAGCTCTAACTATATGCATCGCTGAGACCACTGTCCAGCTAGAAAAGCACCAAATCCCAAAATTGTGAATCATCACATTTTAAATCCCTGGCATGCAACACATTTGGGATATCATTTATAGGGAGCCACAGCTGCTGCCTGAACAAAAGAAGAAAAAATTAACTGCTCCCTTCAAGCTCCCGTGACCATGCAACGTCATCCACCAAATCACTCAAATTGTCTCCTTTTCATAACACTGGATCCTAAGATGAGAACTAAGTCAGAATTTGGCCCAACCTTGGCTAGTCAACCTTGGCTATGGGTCTCCAGGTGCATCCCTTTTCCTGGTGTAAAGGTCACCAAGAGCCACCGCTGCCCCCACCCTCTGCACTAGCTAGAAATGAAGAGATTATTGATTCAGTCCGGAGGGCCAGTTCCATTGGTGTGGCCTGCCATCTTTAATGCCTTGGAATGCTGCTCTGAAGTACACCCTCCTGATAGCCATCTTAGTCAGAAAAAGATGCTTCGAGCAGCACTTCTCAAATGGTATTGTGCATTTGAATGCCTGAGGTTCTTGTTAAAATGCAGATTCTGAAGGTCTGGGGTGAGACCTGAGGTCCTGCATTTCCAGCCAACTCCCAGGTGATGCTGACCTGCTCGTCCCTGGACCACACTTTGAGGAGCCAGGGCCAGAGCAGTGTTTGTCATGCTTGGAACTTGGTTAACAGGTGGTCTTTATCTGTCAAGGGGTCTGCAGGCAATTTCTGAGATAAAGTGACAGAACCACTGGATTCATAGCCAAGTCAGTCATTTGAAATATAATATTGTGATTTTCACAAGAATCCTTCTATTTTTAAACTTTGTCCATGTTTGATAAGTAGGGTATTGGTCAGTTTACTCTTCAGTTAGCTAATCTTCAATTAACAGGTCACTAATATACATGTAGGTAGAAAGCAAGGCTCTGGTGAGAGCATGGTCTGTGATTCCGGTGGCCGGGAAGGTGAGCCCACAAGGATGACAGCTGCACACAAGCAGCCACAAAAGAAAAATATCTAAAACTCTGCAGTTACCAGTTCAGCCCTCTCTCACAGGATATCATCTGTTAGGAAACGTGCCAGAGGAGAGCATAAAGCTTTACCTTCATCTTCAGAGCACAGAGGGAAACTTCTTTTACCTTCTATGGTAAGACCCTTGATTTTTTCTAGAATAAGTACAAAATGATAATTTTCAGTATTAAAAAATGATAAATTTGGCCCAAAGTCAAAGAAGAATATAAGCCACAGAAATAGTATTCAAAGGTGTATGCCTAACAGCAAAAATGGGCCAAGCTATACTTTTACCAAAAAGTTTGTTAAACCAGTTTAATTATAAATATTACATATAGAGGGCAAAAAGAATGAACTTTAGCACATGATTTTCAAGGTGAAAAGCTTTTGTGAGCATGTGTGTTTGCTAGTTGGCATTTCACTTTTCAGTTGAACAATACCAATGAATAGAGTATAAGTCTGTTCTGGGCTTATGTGAGATAAATAAATGAAGTAAAATTCTCTATGACTTTTTATTATCTGTGTTATTGAAAGCCCTTGCTACAGAAAAGACTTTCTGCTTTGAAAATAATCGCTTTGTGTCTGATGAGGTAGAGCAGAACATGTTAGGATCATCCCAACAAAATGCTGTTCGGGTAGCCAGGCAGGCCTTTGCTAGGCAAATAAAAGTGTCCATCTACACATTGTGTTATTCAGAGACAGCCTCCGTAGTCACCTATATTAACTCTTAGTAAAGATTTATTCAACAAATGTCTAAGACTCTAATGAGTACCTAAAACATGTCAGGCACTGTTCTAGGTGCTTGGATACATGAGTGAACAAAACACAGTTTTTTGCCCTCATAAAGCTTACATTCTAGAAGATGGCAGACTTCAGCAATGACTGTACAATATATTATTACCAAGTGATAACACTGTCAGAGAGGAAACTAGAGCAGTGTAAGGGAGGTTGAGAATATAGAGTGGGGAGTAGAGTAGAGGTTGAAATTTAAATAGGATAATTGGAATAGGCTGCTATAAGATGGCATTTGAGCAAAAACTTGACAAAGATGAGGGAGTAAACCATGAAGATATCTTCAGAAAGAAAATTCCAACCTTGTCTGGAATGTTCAAGGACAGCAAGAAAACACATAGCTAAAATAGAGCGAGCCAGGGAGAGAGCTGTGGAGGGTGAGGTCAGAGGTTAGTGGGGGGAAGTAGTTCATGTGGGTTCTGATAAAGACATTGGTTTTACTCTTAGTGAAAGGAGAACCATGCAGTCAATTGCAGGGGCAACAGATAACTGACAAAATCTGACTTCTGAATGGATCGCTCCAGCTGCCATGTTGCCAATAGCCTAGGAAAGTAATGCTGAGAATAAGTTATTTTGGTCAGCTATTACTGCATAATGAACAAAATATCAGCAACACAAACAGGAAACATTTATTTATCTCTGCATTTATTTAGCATTTATATGTCTGTGGGTGATTTGAGGGTTTGGGGATCCAGGCTGGGGATCTATGCTGTTGAAACAATAGAAAACTACCATTTCGACAGCATTATTAATTAAACACAATTACAGGAAAGAAGTCACAACCAACTATAGCTGGGTCCCACTGGGGCAAAACCATGGGGCTAGCCCTGCTGTACCTCCCGTCCTCCTCTGGGACCAGCAGGCTAAACCTGAAATTTTCTATATATGAGACTCATTGGCATATAGACAGCATTTTAAGCCATGATCTTAATTTAAAATTTGCATATCAAATTGTGGCCACCAAGTATAGTTTTTCAGATCATCGTGTAAAGAACGGACATTTAGTCTTCTGTGCTTTGCCTCACTGAATTTAAGTGCCAAGGGCAAAGGGGCTCACAGTGTTAAGTGGGTGATGAGGTACGTTTTCTTGGACTTCATGTCTCTGGATGCCAGTAGAGACCATATCTAATCATTTCAACTATGTTGCTCAAGGTACATGTCTCAGTGTCTTGAACTACCTGAACCTATCACTTTCAGAGCTGAAATAAGATTTTTAAAGTTGGGGAAAAATCAGTATTTTTAAGAAATAAACTATGGTGCAGACAACTCCATCCCTGGAAGTAGCCGTTTTCCAAAACAATTTTCTTCTCTTCTGAGTGGGAGAAATATATGGTTTATGAATGGACATATTTAAAATCCATAACTAAATGTTACAAAAGAATATGAAGAAAACTTACAAATACAACCAAAGAATAAGAAGGAATCCACTCACCAACGTCTTCCTTGTTGGAACACTTATATTTCCTGTGCAGGACACGCTAATTAATATAAGGGCTGATGAGCACCAAAACAATAATGAACTCAAATGATAAGAGTGTGTGCTCGTGTTCTATTCAGACACCTGGGACTATCTGAAAGAGCCACCCTACCTGTCTTCCCATTACCATTACCAAAGATACAATTACGAAGTTGGGTTTTCAAATTTAAGAGAAATATAAACTAAAAGGCAATAGGCTAGACAGGGAAATTCATCTGTGGCTCAAAGCATCTACCACTGAACAAATACATAATACAAATCTATAAACACATTAGAGAAGAATGGCAAACTCTATCATGTCTCTCACTTGCATGAAACTATTATTTTTCCTTTTGAATTCAGCTTTAATTTTACTTTTTGAAAAACTGCGTTGCAACTTTTTTATATTAAAATGGTGGTCCGTGGGTATATCAAGTACCTTCTAGGTATTCTTATATGCTAATTTTTTGAGAAACACATGCCAAGAACATGCAAGCAAATCCAGTTCAGTCACTCACCTACCACAAGTCAGGTAATACTAAGTACTTTTGACAGATAACCTAGGAAGAAGTAGGGGAGTCTTTCCATTGGAAGGAAAAATATTACTCCTAATAATTTTCAGTCTACAACACCTGGCTGTGCCAATAAGTTCAGCCAGTTATAACAAAGATGAAACACTTACAGTCATAAAAACAGTGACCCATCCATATTATAAAGAAAAAATACACACAAGTCCATTTAGCAGCTCAATTAAGATGACCTCTAGCCATCACACTTGTTACAATGACAGCTCCTCCCTCCGACACCCACTAAACTTGGCTTTCTCAGGTGGCCTGGAAATGACAGGGGAATTATTAGCTTTTTATCTCCAGTCATCAGCATTTCACAAGCACTTATGGAGAGTTTAACCTCAAAAGAGTTCCTGCTCTGTGGGGTAAACTTTCCTCCATCATATGAAATTAACCCACTGATGCATCTCCTACACTGTATTGATCTTATGGAGGGTAGCATTAGTAGGTCAAGTTCAAGTGATGAAGGAAGGTAGCACAGCTGCATAACACGCCAGAGAGCCCTCTGTGGAGCCGGAGCTGGACCTGAGAGTCTCTGAACAAATACTGATGCCCAGGGAGACAGATCAACAGTCTGAACCATGTGGTGTGTGACAAAAGTGTGGGAGGTACAGGGAAGGAAGGACGTGATTGGTGTGCACCAGTGTAGTCATTTTTCCCCTTTAACCATTCACAGGAATTCTGAACAAGGTGAGGGCAGAGCTGGCAGCGATGTGAGAGAAGAAGGAGCAGGGAAGGAGACCAGAAGCTATAATATATGCACAACTCCTGACAGGTGCCAGTGAGAAAAGAAAACTATTGTTTCGACAGCATTGTTAATTAAACACATGCTTAATTACAAGAAAGAATTCACAACCAACTACAGCTGAAACAGCAATTGACTGAAGAAGAGTAAGAAACACGGGTTCTAAGCCAAGCAAACCTGAATTGGCATGGTCACAATGACAACAGAGACGCTGAGGTGTCATTATCAGTTGAGTTGTACTTGAATGTTCAAATTGTTTGTTTTTCTGTTCTAGATTGGTGAAAAACGTGGGATTTTGCACTGTTGCAGAACAAAGAGAGCCATGACTTGAGTTTCTCAAGTTATGAAGCTGAGTTTATATGCTTTTGACAGTTCTAACCTAATTTCAACACTTACAATCCCTTCCTCACCCAGGAATTTGGGGAGAAAGATGACAATGTGTTCTCTGTCCCCCTCACAGGCATCCTTGCTATGCTAATGGGTGGGTTTTCCCCAAGGAGAGTAGACAGCCCCTCTCAAAGGTGAGACTATCACACATGTGGGTAAAACATAGTGACCAGAGTACCCAGCAAACATTCAGGAATAAATTTGTCCTCTGAGATACCACCTGTAAAACCCACACATAAATACATGAGTTCAGCCATCTGGGAAATAAACCAAAAGATCACAAATGTGTGACTGAAAAGACTGGGAATATTCAAGACTCCAATCAAGAGTACAAGGGTGTAATTTCAAAGAAACAAAACCAAACTAATTATAATTCAGAAAAATAAATTCTAATCAATGGTATTGTACCCAGTTTAAGAACAGACGCTGAAACACAAAGTGAGCGGTTGACCTGAAGCACACAGAGGCACAGCCCGGAGACCCCATCATTGACAGTGTTTGTTCAGCCCTGTCAGTCTTTGTGGGAGAAATAAGGCTGGAATCAGCAAGGAGGTTTATTCTACCATGGCACAAGGCTGACACACTAGGCCTGTTCCTTGCAGAGCCGTGGTGGCTCTCCAAGGGTCGTCAGGGCCACCACAGGTGAGGAGAAGAGACCCCTACCCCTGATGCCTTCAGAACAGCTCTCCCTTTATAACTCCCACATACTAGACTTCAGCAAACATTTCTTTAAAAATAGCTGTCTTCTTTTAAAAACAGCTGTCCTGAATTAAGTACCCCCAAAATCCCCCAGTATATATTATTAATACTTCCCTTTGGTCGACTTCATGACTACTAAGACAGCTTCTGATAATTCTTCTTGCTCCCAAATGGCAAGTGTAAATACCCGTCACCAGCATTATATATGCCCAATTATGGATGTATAAAATCCAGTTTAATCATCAGTCTCTGCTGAGTTTAATCGGCTCCAATAACACCCCAGTCATGTTACAAGGGAAGTCACCTTCCTGTCAGGCTAAGGCCTAGTCCCATGATGAATACACCATCCTCTAGGCTGTCAGTAACCCAGTGGAAGCTGGCCTTCCACTGCTATCTTAAAATTACAATATGTCCTTACATAAATGGTTAACTTTGTATCACTCAACTGACAAGAATCATTTATCACAGTAAAACCCAGTGAAAGAGCAAGTGGATAGTTTTGACCGGCAGTTGCTGTGGCAGGGGGAGCTATTGCTAGTGCAACACAGAAAGCAAGTGGAAAATAAAGGCCTTGCAAGTAAGGGGGAGTATTTTTGAGGATGCACACAAACAAAAGGTTATTTCTTTCCCCTCCTTGGGCCAGAGGAACCCACGAAAACCCACATAGGTTGATCAGGGGAAGTACATCTTCACAAACACATCACTCAAACACTAAATGGCAGGTGTTCGCAGAAGGCATTCGCTAGAGGAAAAAAATCCCTCCAGCATCTAAATTTTGGTGTGGAACATTGCTCTATAACAAATTACCATAAGTTCAACTGCTTAAGACAACACAAATTGATCTCACCGTGCTAGAGGTCAGAAGTCCAAAACCAGTCTCATTAGCCTAAAGTCAAGGTTTCAGCAGAGTTGGTTCCTTCTGGAGTCTCAGGGGGAGAGTCTGTTTCTTTGCCTTTTTCTGCTTCTAGAGGCTCCTGGATTCCTTGGCTCATTACCCTTTCCTTGCATCATTCCAACCTCTTACCTTGAACATGTATTTCCTTCTACTGACTCTGAGCCCTCTGACTTTCTCTCTTATAAGGACTGTGGTGATTACACTGGGCACACCTGGGTAACCCAGGCTAATCTCCCCACCTCGAAATTCTTAACTAAATCACATCCGTAAAGCATCTTTCACCACGTAAGGTAACATAGTCAAAGGTTTCAGGCATCAGGACATTGACATCTGTGGGAACCATTTTTCAGCCTATCCCAGGCATCATAGCCATGAGGGATGTTAAAAGATACACTGGGGCATATTAAACATTTTAAGAATTTATTTGAGTAAAAAGCAATTCTAATCATGCAGCACCAAATCGGCGTGGTTAGAAATGTTCTGCAGAGAGAAGCTTGGAGAAAGATTTAGGTACAGAAGCAAAGAAAGGGAATTGTTTGGTTGACTATAACATAAAGCCTAGTTGGCTGTTTGTGATTGGTTGTACTTGGCATTTTGATTTCATAACCTTGAGGCATTTACAGGCTTAGATTTTGGCTTACTTACATAGGTCACGTGGCATTAGAGCCACCTCAGTCTAATGGCTTGCTTGTTCAACTAATTTAACACAAGAGGAGTAATAGGCATGACTGAAATGCAATTGATAAACCTTAAAGACTGAGCTCCAAGGGGTTGCATTCTAAGAAACAGAGAACTCTTTGGACATCAACTCTGACTAAAAAAGAAGATTACATGTCTGAGGTGCACTGGCATGGGAATATGTGGCACACAAGTCACCACACATGTTAGCACAGATCAATAGAACTCCCAGGACTGACACAACATAGGGAGAAAATACTAATAGGCCCGCAAACACCCCCTAATCCCAGCCAGCTCCACATATTACCAGCTAGGAACTAACAGCAGATGCTCAACTATAAGGAGCATCCAGTATGTTTAGGACCCATCTGGCTTTATTTTACAATATATAAGCTGGGTGAGAGCTGTGTGCTACATTATGTTCTTAACTATTCCTTCTTCTTGTCTGTACAGTCCTGGGTAGAGAACTCCTTTAGATGTGGTGAAGCAAGTAACCTGACCAGAGATTCCAACAAAAGCTGGTGGTTACTATGTCAGGGCCTGAGGTTTGTAGCTCAGGGCCAACACCATACATGGTCTATTCCTGTTGATTGCGTCGCCCCTTTCAATGTCAGGCATGCTAAAAGGCCCTCCTTAGCCCAAAATATCTCCCCAGTTAGCCCTGTCACAAGCCTATAAATGAAGTTCTGTTTCATATCAAGCTTGGCTTCCAAACTGGGTCTATCTAAGTACAGATTTGTCCTCTTTTCAGCAGCATTATGGGGATTTTAACCTTTCTTAACCTTGGTTTCATCTTCTATAAAGCATATATGATGTCTCCAACTCACAGGTTGTTATGATTATAATGGAAAAAATAGAATTCTACATAACATTGGAACACAGCCATTCGATAAATAATAGCTATCATTATTATTGATATTATTTTATGATCTGTGAAACAGAGATAATGATATATACAAGACTGTAAGAATTAGTGAGGTAACACGTGGTAAGCCCCTGACAGGACCTGACATTAGATGACGCTCAGGAACAATTTGTTCTCAGTCTCTCCTTCCTCCTGTTCCTCGTAGTCACTCTGTTGGAGAAGCATTGGCTCCAGAAAACTGCTGTCAAAATGTTAAAACATTTTACCTGAGTCAGCCCTCCATCCCTCTCCCACTGGCTTATCAGCACAAACTCATTTGTTAGACAGGTTCCCTGTACACCACTGCCCAAGAGCTTGTCCTTAAAGAGACAGGACAGACTAGTTTTAATGGGCTGGGACCCTGAGGTACGTATTAAGGTATTCATTAGGGACCCTTATGAAAGGGTGCTGTGAGTGACAGAAATTCAGCTTTAACAAGCTTAAGGAAAGAAATGTAAGGTGAGGAATTTGATGATTAATATAACAAAAATGTCCAGAGGACATATCTGGTTAATATGACTAGATCCAGATACTCAAAAGATACTCAAAAAGTGTGTCATATCCATCTCTTGACTCTGCTTTCTTCTGTTTTCTTTTTCTTTCTCAAGAAGCTGCTCTCCTTACAGTGGCCCCTGCACACCAGTTCAGAAAACTCACTGGACAGAGGAAGCCCTTTTCTTAATAGTTCCAGCAAAATCCCTGGGCCAGAATTTATTGGACTATCTTTGCCAAGGTGACCAGCCCTATACCAGTCACTGAGGCCAAACAGATGGAATATGCTTATTGGCCAGGCCCTGGGGACATGCCCACCCGTGGAGTTAAGATATATAGATGTTGGGGGGGCGCAAGGGGTGTTAGTTACAGCTCCCACCTAAATTCCATGGATTGAGTGGGTGACGAGTAGTTTGCCAAAGAAAAAAGACAGTGCTAAGATTAAAAGAAGCAAGAATACATGCTGGAGAAACAAAATCTCCCAGAGGACGTAAGGTAAGGGGAGCCTGGCCTAGCTTGGCAACAAGAGGTCTGTGCACCAAGGCAGCAGGCCCTGGAGAGTGGAGAGGCGCAGAATTTGCATGCAGCATTTCTGCTTACAAGTCCTGCCCCGCCGGCCCATCATTCCCGTCAGCCTTTTAAGCCCGTCTCCATCAGTCTCTGGAATACCCATGATTCATTTGCTTCATGACATTTTTGAAAAGCAGAGTGTGAATCAAGGTCTAACTCCTTTGGAGTTAACAGCAAACGGCCACTCAGTCCTGCTTTTCTGTGCTGAACAAGCCATCCTGGGAAAGGAGGAGGGCGGAGAGCTGGTAATTACCCCTTTGCTTGAGAAGCCTTGTTTCTCAAAGGGTACTCTGAAACTGAGTAATAAAAACAAAACGAAACAAAACAAAAAAAGAATCCTAAAAATCACGAACTTTGTTGATTAGATCATTGTGTGGGCCCCTGCCAAAGGTGGCTACACTGAAAAATAGCCATTTCTTCCATATCCTAATCAGTTCTTAATCTCTGGCTCTACAGTTCCCTCCTTGGTGCCGAGTTTCCTTCTCACAAAGAACTTTATCAAAGGCTCCTGGAAAGATTAAATAAATTGTTTTATCCACTGCTTTATTTTAAGGATTTCTGACAGGCTCAAGAGGCATAATTTTATTCACTCCAAAGGCATCCCAATTTGTTCCATTCAGATTCTACCCGTCCAGGTGATTTGGAAAACTCCCAAGTGCTTCAATTTGCTTCGTTTGTCTTGGCTGCGTACAAAAACATTATGTTATGTCTGTAATTCCCAAGGATAAGCCAACATTCTTTCTTCAGTATCTGCAGAGTACAACAAACGTGGCTTAAATTAAAAATCGAGCAAAGTCCTGACCTGTTTGGCCAGGGCCCTACAAAGCCTGCTTTTAAAGATGAAGTAGTTCCACACCACATCGGCAAGATAGCCAAGAATATTGGTTTTTAACCCTGGTCATACCTTAAAATCGTTCAAGGAGATTTCTTAAAATAACCATGCCTGAGCCTTATCCAAAACCAATTAAATACAAATCTCTGAGGCCAGAGCCTAAATTCTGGAATTTTCATTTAAACGTGCAGCCAAGTTAAGAACTACTGCATCAAAGATGCTGAGGTTCTCCGGGCACTGTTGCTAGGTCATCATTTCTGATTCATCCCCAGGCTGGAGTCAGCTGGGAAAAGACATCTGCACGCATCCTAGGACCGTGTGCCCACTCGTTGTGTCTGGGTACCTGAGGATGACAAGCTTATGAATTAAGGGATTCTAAGGTCAGCTTTAAAGGAGACCAAATCCCCTGTACTTATGAGAAAGTCTGTCTAGTCACAAAAGAAGACAGTGACTGACAAAAGAAGTTTGTCACCTAAACTATACAGGATCAGACTGTCAGGGTAGAGTTAGCAAAATCTTGTGGTGACAGCATATCCAGCCTGGGTGTCTGTTCTTCTCAGATTCTGACACTCATTTGCTATACGACCTTGGATTAATTTATTAACCTCCCTTGTCAAGTTTGCCCACTTAAGAAATGGGCATGACCTTCTTGGCACTTAAAAGATTCTTTAAAGAAACAAAAGGTATTAGCTCTCATCTAAAAGTAACTTTTGACCTATAATAACTGAATGAAAAAACAGGTCATAGAAGTTGTTAAGAGAAGGGCAAGTCTTCCCTATAAATGCTATCTTTACCCCTCTCCTCATTGTTTTAATTCTCTACTTATAGAGAATTACGTGTTGGGAAGGCATCATTCGAGGTAAAGGATAGGTTAAAACTCCTTCAGGGTGCTGAAGATAAATGCTTTGAGAATTAAGCTGATCAGAGCACTTCAGAACTGAAATAAGTCCAGGATAAATTAGAGATTCAGAGATCTCAACAACCTGTTGAAAAGAACAAAAACCACCAGCTTTCAAAGAGCACCCCAGACCTACAGATAGGTTCGTGCATTGTCAAAATTCTTTTTTTGTTACAGAGAGGCAGGAAATAATCATAGAGAGTGAGGTGGAAGAGATGTTACAACCAGTACAAAGCCCCTGACCATAAAATCTGATACATAACAACTGAACAATAACATACAGTGAGAAAGACTGGAGTCAGGGCAGACATCTTGGCATTCATTCTTCCAAAGTCTTCAGCACTCCTAAGTCAAGTAGCTGAGAAGGTAGCATAGACTCTTTATGTGACATCCATTTTCAGAACGATAGAACCTGTGAAGCAAGCTGGTTAATTGCTCCCAGGCCTGGGGACCTGTCCCTAGTGGGTGATGTTATTTGATTCTGGAGAGCCCAGTAAGCAGCTGCGCTTCTCTCCATGTGCAAATGCTGAGATGGAGCACAAGTAGCTCATGTCACCAGGCTAAGCTCCCTTGGAAAGTACCAAGAAGTAGGCACTAAGACTCGGAGGACCATCTACCTTCTAGATTATTCCCATCAACACGGTCCATTCCTTCCTTCTAGTCACTCTTTCAGAAAACATGTCATATTTCTATTGTGTGCCAGACTTAAGGCTAGGTATGGTGGATGCAGAGCTTTAGAAAAACCCTTCCTTTCCTTCCAGGAGTGTGGTAAGAATTGTTATTAAGGAATGCCTAGGATGGAATGTGCACTGCGAGGGGGGACCTAACCCAGATTGGAGGTATACAGTCAGGAAAGGTTTTATGAGGGTGTCAGCTGAGCTGAATTGAATGACCCAATGAAAAAATTAATAAAATTACATTCCAGACAGAGGGAAGGGTTTATGCAAAGTCCAGGAGAAGTCCATCAACCAAGAAGAATTCCAGTATGGCTGGGAGGATGAGGAATTTGAACAGAATGGCAAAGAGGTGGGACAAGCAGGAGGGGAGGACCAAATCAGGGAGGGTTTTTCCAACCCTGTTAAGGAGTCTGGGATTTTACACTGAAGTTAATGTGGAGCCATCACAGGTTTTAAACAGAGCATTGTGAATAGATAAGAGCAACAGAGTGAAGGATGGATTGGAAGAGGGAGAAAATGCAAATGAGGAGACCAGTTAAGAATGCTCATTACAGTGAAACTGTAGAAACCAGGGGGCATCAGAACAGGAAGGAGGAGGGTAGAAAGGAGACTTCGTGAGTCCCAGAGGTGCAGAGTCAGAGAAAAAGTGGGGGCTGGGCTGAGACCCAGGCACACTGGTGACTGGGGGACTGTGGTGAGAAAAATACCTTGACGGAAAAACGCATTTGGGGAGAGGACAGTGAGTGCAGTCTTAGTGTTAGTTGCAAGCTAGGTCCTGTCAGCAGGTGAACTTGTAAATCTGGGACTCAGAAGAGAGGCTTGACCAACAGTAAAAATACAAAAGTGGACACACGGGATGGCAGTAGACGGGATTGCCTGAGAAAGAGTGTTAGTGAGATGAGAACAGAGTTAAGGTCAGACTCCTCCCTCAGGGAACACATAGTGGTGTGTTCTCTCCCTCAGGGAACACAACAGTGATGGAGTCTGTAAAGACTAATGAGGAACTTCAACCCTCGCCAACGCACAAATATAGTATCCCAGTGCTGGTTACCATTTACTGAGCGCTTAGCAGGTGCCTGGCAGTGCTGTGCACGGGTGACCTGATTTCGTCCTCAAACTCTCAGGGAGGCCTCTCTCACTATTGCCCTCATTTTCAGATAGGCAAACCTAGATTTATAGAGGTTAACAAACTTGCCCTCAAGATTGTAAATCAAGGAGCCAGGTTCTGAACCCAGTTCTAGCCGATTACTGAGCACAAACCTTTAAGTAATGTGCAATGTTCTAATACCACATGCTGTCTGCAAAAAAAGAGAACTTCTCCTTTCCTCCGCTCTTCACCAAGACAAGAGGTGGAATTTTGAAATAAAAACATTAGAAGAAGAAACAACGATTTGAGAGCTAGGAGAGGCCAGAAGAAAGCCTTGATTTACTAAAATCGAGTCAGAAACTGCCTCAGCCACAGCCTGCCTGTGGCTTTGTGCAGAGGGCACAAAGGCCCCTGAGGATCAGGTATCAGCTAGTCTGGTCCTTGTTTCTGAATCTGAAAGACACACGCTGATGTTTTAGTACAGTCCAGGCTACATGGCAAAACATTATGAAGGGTGGGTGGGCCAGGGACTGAGGTGCTGGAGAATAAGCTTCAGGGCAGAGTGCAACTTTGCCAAAAGGGTGTATTTTCTTCAGCGAATCATCAATAAAACAAAGGGCCATTCCACTTGCTTGACATCAGACATTTGTCTCACATATTTTTTCCTCTTTTGTTTTTCCCTGGAAATCTGCATCTCCACAGGGCAGTAGGGTATTGGGCTTGGTTCACTTTTCCACAGTTTCTGGCATTCAGATTGCAGGTTCATCAGGAACCTGACTCCATCTCAAACAGGGGGGTCCTGGAGGGAAATTGTGCAGATAAACCCCTTCTGCAGAATCCCACCGAGGGCTTGTGTTTTCCTCTTTGAGTGCACATGGCTGATGGACTCTTTTTGCTTTTTGCACTAAACTCAAAACTGTCAAGTCTCTCTGACTGTCCTTCTCCCACACTTCCTCTCTCTCTCTCTCTCTCTCTCTCTCTCTCTCTCTCTCTCTCCCACCACACACACACACCCACACACACACACACACACACACACACACACACCTTTCTTTTAAGCAGTATCTTATTGCTTTAGCAAAGAGTGCAGTGAAGCAGAAAACAAATGCAGAAGTGACAGATGGCACAAGCATTTGCCCAAATGGCAACAAGAAAATCACAAGCACCAATGGTGACCACTCATGTCAAGCTGCCAGCTCAGCACAGATCTCACTTCACGTCTCTCTAATCCAATTAGAACCATGGTGGTCTCGACTGACCAACTTGACTGACCAAGTCCCCTGCGTTTTTACTGCAGTGTCATGCTCTCATGGGCATTAGTGAGGGCTGTGAAGCCATCAGTAGTTGTGATTAAGGCACATTTAGATGTATCACATTTCATCGGTTCTAAGACATGCCTTTCTCCCCATATTTTAACTTCTTTAAAGTCAAAAATGATCCTTAAGATCAGGCAATCGTGGTATAGTTGTCACTGCCTCACCATGGTAACTTGGTCACAGCTGTTCTTATTGTCATTATTTCAGCTGAGTTCAATGGGTGGTTGCAATGATGGGTGTTGAGGTTCAACGCTGTGTGAAAGCACCTCAAGATATTATCCTCTATGTTGGCATTCAAACAATGAGCTATTGTGAATGCAAAAAGAAACAGCAGAGTAGTGTGTAAGTTTGACACTCATGAAACAAATATTTGTTGTTCCAGGAACAACTGCAATTCCATACTTTCTCACAAAGCAACAACAACTGCCTTCAAGACTTAAAAAAGGAAGAAATCCACCAGAAATGAAGCAGTTATATTTGACCCACATCAAGCAATGCAGCTGAAAGCAGAAGTAATTACCAAATTTTTCAGAAGAGATGGAAGGAATTTCAAAGCACAAGGGGCTAGAATTACCGACTCAAGGGCTATGCTAAAATAACTGTTTTATCTTAGAGGTTTATAAAGCAATGGTAAATCTTATACTGTATGGTTTCTTAGGTTTGGTGAAATATAGTATGTCCAGAATAACTTTCGCCCCAAGCAAACACATAACTACCCTTTATAGTGCTTGAGAATTTGTAAAGGGTAAATTCCACATCTCATGAGAGATTAGCCACTTGCAGACTTTTATTTGAAACAGAGACAGGTTCTGAGTACCCACAGGCAACACCCACGAGGTAGCAGATGTTATCAGTGGCCATCCACTACCCTGCTCTTCTTGCTAACAGAGCTCTGAGTCGCGCAAGGCATAGGGAGCCTTGTGCTTCAGAGGACACTTGGTGCTTCCTCACCCCAGAGAATCTCCATGAACCAATCCCAACACGATGACCTCTATTTCCCATTGGCTGTTTTAGGAGCAGCAGTTCTGACCAATGAGACATGAAGGGAAGGGAGAGAGAGGGAGAAGGCTTCTGGGATCTTAAAAACAAAGACGCATGAGGATAAAATAAACATGTGTTTTCCACCTCTGAGCTTGGCATAGGGCTACTGTGGCCATCTTGCCACTGTGAGGACACTAACTGAAGGACAAGGACCCGTGCTGATGGCCGAGAAGGAAGAGGGAGAGGACCTGGTCCTTGTGACATTGCTGATCCACTTTCTTACCCAAGCCTGAAGACTGGTTTCTGGTTATGTGAGATATTAAACAGCTTTATTTATTCAATCCCTTGTTAGTAGTTAGGTTTTCCATTACTTGTATCAAAAGTCATAAAACTGATACATTGCTACCTCCCCACTACTGCCATGATGCCACCTCTTCTATACTTATTGAAACGGCAGCTTAAAGCAACACGCATTTATTATTGCACAATTTCTGGGAGTCAGGAGGCCAGGAATAGCTTAGCTGGGTCCTCTGCAAAGCTGAAATCATAGTGTCAGTCAGAGGTAGGTTCTCATCTGTGGGCTCAACTGGAGAAGGCTCCACTTCCAAGCTCCCTCAGGTCGATGGCAGAATTTATTTACTTGTAAAATTCCTGACACCTTGCTTCTTCAAAGTCAGCATTGGACATAGCAAGATAGTCTGCTAGGGGCATGGAGTCTTATGTAATACAACATAGCTATGAGAGTGACATCACCTTTGCCACATAGTGTAATGTGATCAGAGAACCCATTACCTTTACCATATTCTCTTGGTTAGTAGTAAGTTACAGGACTCGCCTCCACTCACAGGAAGAGAATTACACAAAAGCATAAACATTAGGAGGCATGGTCGTAGGATCATCTTAGAGTCTGTCCAACTCACACAGTAAGTGGCTGTCGTGGAATTGGAGACCAGTTCTATCTTTTCCCAATATCTATTCTCTTTTAATTTAACTATGAAGCCTCAAAAATATAAGAGTAGGTTTCTAAAAAATGTAGACGAGACTTTTGAAAATGGAATATGGTGACTGCAGAGGTTCTAAATTCTCTGTCTCTCAAGATGTCTGTGCTTAAGTTGGAAGGTCATTCGATGTGGACATGGCTGAAGGGGCTTACACTTTAGCAACGGAGGCAGGAAGTTGTGGCAATAGATGGCTTCCAAGGTGCTTCACAACCTTGCAGTTCTGATATTTTCAGGCACATCATAGCATTACAGAATGTGAAGGTTAGGAGGCATCTTTGAGATGAAGCCCAACCCCTGAACTTTCAAGATGAGGAAACTAAAGTCTAGAGAAGTCAAAACTTGTTTTAGGCTCAATGAAAGCTGCTGGTTATGGAAAATGAATGGACATAATAACTGTCATCAAGAAGCTTATAGTCTAATTGGGAGAAAGCACTAAAAACATAACATAATAGACAATAAACAAGTATTTCGATGAAATTATATTTAAGACACTCCAGGAACCAAGAGGCAGAGAGGAGCCTCAGGAGCAGGACAGTTGTGGGGACAGAGGATCCAGTTAGATTCAGCCCAGTTGAGTCCCTAACCGACACCCAAGTGGTCATGTCTGGTACAGGGCTTCTCAAACCTTAACGTTCACACTAATTTACCTGGAGACTTTGTTAAAATGCAGCTTCTGACTCAGTAGGTCTGGGTGGAGCTTGAAGTTCTGCATTTTTATCATAATAAGCCCACAAGTGGTACAGATGCTAATGATTCTCAGACCACAGCCTGAGTAGTAAGTCTAATAAGGCAGTTGGATAATCAGGTCTCAGACATTTGCTCTCCATGCCTTTGCCCCTCGTTCCACTGTCCACTCTCTGAATAGGGATAAGACCGGAGGCTGTTGCCAGAATGAGGAGGAGAGACACTGAGGGGATTCCCAGGTAGGAGCACCTCACCAGAAGGTCACAGTAGATAGCCACATGACCTGGGGTCGGAAGATGCCCGTTAGTTGACGCAAAGAATTCATCCACTATTTCTTACCTTCAACGCACATTCGCTAATCTTCCTTTTCAAGGGAATATAAAAATGAATGATTCAGCCCACCAATGTAAGAATTTAATAATACAGATCAGTATGCCTGATAGCCAGGAATTGTGACCTTGAGGGAAGGTGATACACTGGATAGGTTTCAATGCAGAGGGTGAAAACCAGAAAGAGGTAGGTAGTGGGTAAGACACTAAAAGGAGAATCAGGGCTGAATGGAGAAGCCAGAGCTGGAAGATAGTCTCCTAAGATGTCCTTTCACTTTTTCAAGATAGTACCTAGACCCACTCTAGGTCAGAACAAATTACTAATGTGCTGATTCTACAATCCTATGAGACAATGTTCTTCATCGGGCACCCTTGGCCCAGTACCCATGTCATGTCACTTCTTCAGGGACCTACAAAACTGTTTGAGGCCAGAATATAAAATCATTGACTCCCAAAGGTGAAAAGAAACCAGTGAAATATAAACTACTAATTGTTTATTGCCAAAATACAATATTATTTTAAACTCACTAATTGTTCAGCTTAGTATTCATAAGAAGTCCATTACATCTGAAAACCATTTGTAAGTTATATTTGCTCATCTTGCAAAACTTCCTGAGCAGGCATGATGATTGCCAAGAAATCCTAACAAATTGACAATTAAGTTTTCAATAGCCAGTAACATCTAAAGCATCACACAAAAACCTTTTTCTTATTTTACAGCAAAATATTTATTTACTTTAATTTTATTGGGGAATAGTGTGTTTCTCCAGGGCCCATCAGCTCCAAGTCAATGTTCCTTCGATCTAGCTGTGGATGGCGCAGCTCAGCTCCAAGTTCAGTCGCCGTTTTCAATCTTTAGTTGCAGGGGCTGCAGCCCACCATCCCATGCAGGAATTGAACTGGCAACCTTGTTGTTGAGAGCTCGCACTCTAAACAACTGAGCCATCGGCCGCCCCAAATATTTATTTTTAATGCAGGCTTTGGGTTGGTTGTATATTAATACATTTAATGTGATCTGAGGTCTGAGACCTAGTACTAACCTTAGAATGTGGCAGTTCTTTGTAAAAATCTATAAACTGAAAAAGGGAGATGGATCTCCAGGTGACAATAATTGTCCACGTGGAAATTATAAAATTCCTAGGACTTCACTCGAAATTGTCTAAAGATAAAAGATGCAAATTAATTCATTGAACGCTCTCATTGAGCACCTACCACGTGCCAGGCACTATTCTAGACAAAGTAATACGACAAGAAAGAAGTTAGATAAAGCAGCAGGTAGCAATGTACCTTGAGATAGAGCTCACTGAGCCAAACTCGCCCCACCCACCTGAGGCAGGGCCAAGTGAGGAAAATGGACCTCCGGGATGTTGCAGAAGGCCACCCTTGCTTCCTCAGAGAGAATGAAGAAAACTCGTGTTAAGTGCCAGGCTGTGCTACGTGCTGTCTAATTCATTCCTGTTGAATCCCGTGACAACTTCGTGGAGTCTCTTACTTTTTATGTTAACAGCAAGGAAACTGGGCTCAGATGGCCTAACCACCTGCCCATGATAGACAGCTATTTAGTGAGCCAAGCCCAGGTCCATCGGAGCCCAGATGATTCCTGAGGGGCAGCCAGCTCTTGCCACTTCACACTTGGAAAGTTCTCTGAGCTGGCACTGTTGATGAGAGCCAGAGACTGTTAGCGCTGTGCCTCTTTGTCACTACCCAGAGACACGAGCCCCACCCGGGCTCTGGCTCTATCAGAGAACCCCCAACTGGCCTTGAAGGATTGGCTGTGCTTTGGCTCTGTCTTCACTTACTGGCCCAGAGCATGGCTATCTGCCTCTGGGGAGCCGTCCTGTCCCTGCCCTCCTGGTTTCTCTCAGTCCTTCACATGGTCACCTGTGGCTACAGCAAAGCTTCACCTTGGGAGCCGAGCTCGGATGTCCTTCGCATCCCTGACCGGCATGGATGACTGCTCCTTTCCCACTTCAGGTCGCCACTCAGGTCAGCCACTCTCCCCCAAGCCTGAGGAGGCAGTGGACGTGCCTCTCCTGGGTTCTGCTGCCAAGCCAGCCCACTGCTCCTTTCAAGTGTCACCAGGCCTGACTGTCCTTCAGGATCCATGCCAGAAGCACCGGAAATGGGACTTTCAAGGAGCAGCTATACACAGCCTTAAATGCTCCTTACCAAACACCCTACCCAGGGGTCCTCCTCTGCAAATTGCGGGGCAAATGTTTAATGACCCCCACCACACACCTGTCCGGTGTTCCTTAATAGTGAAGAGTTGGACTTCTGTTTTGTTTTCTGGCGTTTATCACTCCCAGCCCCTGCCCCACGTTCTTTTCAAAGTACTCAAGTATGAAGAAAGAGGCAGCAGTAACTACATTCCATCTCCTTCCTAAGAAGCTGTTCTAGAAAGGTGGGTGCGGGGAGTCCTAAACATGCTATTTGGACTGTTTCCCCAGCAGTACCTGAGACAGAAGTCTGTCTCCCTGCCCTTCTAGGGGCAGTTGCAGGTAGCACAGTAAAGGCTGGGCCAGAAGCCAAAGCTAACCAAACAAGGGGAAGCCAACCTGTCTTGTAGTAAGAACAACTGACCCCAGCCCACAACAAAAATATTCCAATATAAACTAAGTAACTCTCTCTCTCTCTCTCCCATCCTCCTGCCCTCCACTGGTTTTCTTTAGCAGACACCACCAGGTGCCTTCTCAGGATCCATTCTCTCTCTTGTATTTAAAACCTTGGCTTCTAAGCTCCTTGCAGCTAGGCAGATCAGGCAGACCCATGTCTTCTGCCCTACAGCTTCTCTTTCATCCTGTGAGAATTTTGGTTAGGGTGACTTGAGATATGTTCATGAAAGTAGAGTTTCAAAATGTGACATCCATCAGTTTAAAGAGACCCTGCAGGTCTCATTTCTTTCATCTATTTGAAGTTTATTTTTATAAAGAATACTAGATACAAGTCCTCTTTAATTTTCTTCCAGATGGAGAGCCAGTTGCACTCACATTATTTATTAAGTAAGTAATTCTTCTTACAGTGAATCCAAATACCACATTTTTATACATAAAATTCTCACATAAAACGGGATTTATTTCTGAGTTGTCCATCTGTGTTGTAAGCTATATAGCTGTCCTTGTGTGATATCACATACTGATTTCATTACGGTGGCTTTTTAGTGTTTTAATACCTAGTAAAGCAGATGCCTCCTTACGAGGCTTCTTTATACACTTTTACTGGCTGTCCATGGACATTTTTTTCATCTACATGAAATTTAAGATTATCATAATCAACTATCTCCCCAAAAGCCCTCATTGGAATTCTAATTAGAATTGCACTGATATATTAATAGTGACATAATTGATTTTATATACTATTAACTCTTCTATCCAAGAACATTAAAGTTTTTCTATTTTTTCAATGTTGATTTACAACCTTCATATTACCATTTATTTCATATAGGTGCTTACTTTTCTTATCTGTATTTTTTAATTTTTACTTTTCTTACCCATATTTTTTTTTAATTTTGGTGTTATAAATGGAATGTTTTCCCATTTCCATTTCTAGGTTCTTATTTCTAGAATAAAGAAAAGTTTGTGTCCAGCATTATCAAACTCTCTTACTTGTTCTAATTTTTTTTTAATTTATTGGGGTGACAATAGTTAGTGAAATTACATAGATTTCAGGTGTGCAATTCTGTATTACATCATCTATAAATCCCATTGTGTGTTCACCACCCAGAGTCAGTTCTCCTTCCATCATCATATATTTGATCCCCCTTACCCTCATCTCCTACCCCCTTCACCCCTTACCGTCTGGTAACCACTAAACTATTGTCTGTGTCTATGAGATTTTGTTTCTCATTTGTTTGTCTTGTTCTTTTGTTGTTTTTGATTTATATACCAAATATCAGTGAAATCATATGGTTCTCTGCTTTTTCTGTCTCACTTATTTCACTTAGCATTATACTCTCATGATCCAACCATGTTGTCACAAATGTTCCTATATCATCTTTTCTTACTGCCAAATAGTATTCGATTGTGTATATATACCACAACTTCTTTATCCATTCATCTATCGAAGGACATTTTGGTTGTTTCCATGTCTTGGCCACCGTAAACAAAGCTGCAATGAACATTGGAGCATACGTGTCTTTATGTATAAATGTTTTCAGATTTTTTGAGTAGATACGCAGGAGAGGGATTGCTGGGTCATATGGTAATTCTATTCGTAATTTTTTGAGGAACCTCCGCACTGCCTTCCATAACGGCTGCACCAGTCTGCATTCCCACCAACAGTGTATGAGGATTCCTTTTTCTCCACAGCCTCTCCAACACTTGTTACTATTTGTCTTGTTGATGATAGCCATTCTGACTGGGGTGAGGTGATATCTCAGTGTGGTTTTTATTTGCATTTATCTGATGATTAGTGATGTTGAGCATTTCTTCATATGTCTATTTGCCATTTGTATGTCGTCTTTGGAGAAATGTCTCTTCAGGTCGTCTGCCCATTTTTCAATTGGGTTGTTTGTTTTTTTGTTTTTGAGTTTCATGAGTTCCTTGTATATTTTGGATATTAGCCCCTTATCGGAGGCACTGTTTGCAAAAATCTTCTCCCATTCAGTTGGTTGCCTCTTTATTTTGTCCATGGTTTCTTTGGCTGTGCAGAAGCTTTTAAGCTTCATATAGTCCCATTCGTTTATTTCAGCTTTTACTTCCCTTGCCTTTGGAGTCAAATTCATAAAATGCTCTTTGAACCCAAGGTCCATAACTTTAGTACCTATGTTTTCTTCTGTGCAGTTTATTGTGTCAGGTCTTATGCTCAACTCTTTGATCCATTTTGAATTAATTTTGGTACATGGTGACAGATAGCAGTCCAGTTTCATTCTTTTGCACGTGGCTTTCCAATTCTTCCAGCACCATTTATTGAAGAGGCTGTCTTTTCTCCATTGTATGTTTTTTGCTTCTTTGTCAAAAATTGTCTGTCCATATTTATGTGGTTTCATTTCTGGGTTCTTAATTCTATTCCATTGGTCTATGTGTCTGTTTTTCTGCAAATACCATGCTGTTTTGATTATTGTAGCCCTGTAGTACAAGCTAAAGTCAGGGAGTGTGATACCTCCAGTATTGTTCTTTTTTCTTATAATTGCTTTGGCTATTCGGGGTCTTTTGCGGTTCCAAACAAATCTGATGATTTTTTGTTCTATTTCTTTAGAAAATGCCATTGGGATTTTGATGGGGATTGCATTAAATCTGTAAACTGCTTTAGGAAATATGGCCATTTTAACTATGTTGATTCTTCCAATCCATGAGCATGGAATGTCTGTCCATTTCTTTGTGTCTTCTTCAATTTCTTTTGAAAATGTCTTATAGTTTTCAGCATATAGGTCTTTCACATCCTTGGTTAAGTTTATTCCTAGGTATTTTATTCTTTTTGCTGCAATTGCAAAAGGAATTGTTTTTCGTATTTCTTTTTCTGCGATTTCATTGTTAGTATATAGGAATGCAATGGACTTTTGTACGTTGATTTTATAGCCGGCAACTTGACTGTATTCGTTGATTGTTTCTAATAGCTTTTCGGTGGAGTCTTTAGGGTTTTCTATATATAGCATCATGTCATCTGCAAAGAGTGACAATTTAACTTCTTCATTCCCAATTTGGATGCCTTTTATTTCTTTCTCTTGCCTGATTGCTCTGGCAAGGACTTCCAACACTATGTTGAAAAGCAGAGGTGATAGGGGACAGCCCTGTCCTGTTCCTGAACGTAGAGCAAAGGTCTTCAATTTTTAACTGTTAATTATGAGATTAGCTGAGGGTTTGTCATATATGGCCTTTATTATGTTAAGGTATTTTCCTTCCATGCTTTTTTTATTAAGTGTTTTAATCATAAATGGATGTTGTATCTTGTCAATTGCTTTTTCTACATCAATTGATATAATCATATGGGTTTTGTCCTTTATTTTGTTTATGTAATGTATCACATTGATGGATTTGCATATGTTGAACCATCCTTATGCCCCTGGGATGAACCCCACTTGGTCGTGATGAATAATCTTTTTAATGCATTGCTGCATTCGATTTGCTAAAATTTTGTTCAGGAGTTTTGCATCTGTATTCATAAGAGATATAGGTCTGTAGTTCACTTTTTTTGTGTTGCCTTTACCAGGTTTTGGTATCAGGGTAATGTTGGCCTCATAAAATGAGTTACGGAGTCTGTGTCTTCTTCAGTTTTTTGGAAGAGTTTGAGCAGGATTGGTATTAGATCCTCTTTGAAGGTTTGATAGAATTCACTAGTGAAGCCATCTGGTCCAGGACTTTTGCTTTTGGGAAGGTTTTGGATGACTGATTCAATTTCGTTACTGGTGATCGGTCTGTTTAGATTTTCCAGTTCTTCATGGTTCAGCCTAGGAAGGCTATATGTTTATAAGAACTTGTCCATTTCTTCTAGGTTATTGAATTTGGTGGCATATAGTCCTTCATAGTATTCTTGGATGACCCTTTGTATTTCTGTGGCATCCGTGATAACATCCCCTTTTTCATTTCTGATTTTGTTTATTATTGTCTTCTCTCTTTTTATCTTATGGAGCCTAGCCAAGGGTTTGTCAATTTTGTTAATCTTTTCAAAGAACCAGCTCTTTGTCACATTAATTTTTTCTATTGTCTTTTTCTCTATTTCATTTAGTTCTGCTCTGATTTTTGTTATTTCCTTTCTTCTGCTGACCTTGGGTTTCATTTGTTCTTCTTTTTCGGGTTCTTTAAGGTGTAACATGAGGTTATTTATTTGGGATTTTTCTTGTTTCTTGAGATAGGCCTTTAATGATATAAATTTCCCTCTTAAAACTGCTTTCGCTGCATCCCCAAAATTTTGGTAGGATGTATTTTCATTCTCATTTGTTTCTATGTATCTTTGGATATCTCCTCTAATTTATTCTTTGACCCAGTTGTTCTTTAAAAGTATGTTGTTTAATCTCCATGTATTTGTGGTTTTTCCAGCTTTAGTTTTGCAGTTGATATCCAAATTCAAAGCCTTGTATCAGAGACTATGCTTGGTATGATATCAATCTTCTTAAATTTGCTGAGGTTAGTTTTTGTCCCAATATATGGTCTATCCTTGAGAATGTTCCATGTACACTAGAAAAGAATGTATAGTCTGATGTTTTAGGTTGAATTGCTCTATAAATGTCAATTATGTCCATTTCATCTAATGTGTCATTTAGGGCTGCTATTTCCTTATTTATTTTCTGTTTGGATGATCTATCCACAGCTGTCAATGCTGTATTTAGGTCCTCTAGTATAATTGTGTTTTGGTCAATTTCTCCCTTTAGTTCTATTAGTAATTGCTTGGTATATTTCGGTGCTCCCTGATTGGGGGCATAAATATTGATGACTGTTATATCTTCCTATTGTATAGTCCCCTTTACCATTATGAGATGTCCATCTTTGTCTCTTGTTACCTTTTTCACCCTGAAGTTTGTTTCACTGCTATCATTATGGCTACACCTGATTTTCTCTGGGTACCATTTGCTTGTAGTGTCAATTTCTACCCTTTCACTTTGAGTCTGTGCTTGTCCTTGTAGCTGAGATGTGTCTCTTGGAGACAGCATATGGTTGGGTTTAGTTTTTTGATCCAATCTGCTACTCTGTGCCTTTTTATTGGTGAGTTCAGTACATTTACATTTAGGGTGATAACTGATATGTGAGGATTTCCTATCATTCTGTCTTTATTTTTTCTGTTAGACTGTCTCTCCATTGTTTCTTTGCCTTTTTGTTATTGTCTATTTTTTCTGTGTGGTGGTATTCTATGATTTTTTCCCTCTGTTTCTTCTTGAATTACAGTATATATTTCAGTTCTGGAATTTTTTTGAGCAGTTACCATTAAGTTATGTAAAAGAAAGTTTGATATTTAGAGTATTCCATTTTCAGCATGCTTACTTTCTCCATTCCCATATTCCGGTTCAGGCCTTTACTCTCCCCCTTTTTATGTTTTGGTTGCCACCAATTGTCCCTGTTGATGGTAGTCAAATAGCCTCCTTTAGTATTTCTTGTAGTGCAGGTCATGTATTAGAAAATTCCCTCAGCTTCGGTACATCTGGAAAGGTCTTTATTCCTCCTTCATATCTAAAGGATATCTTTGCTGGGTATAGTGTTCTTGTCTCATCATTTCTCTCTTTCAATAGTTTGAATATTTGGTTCCACTCCCTCTTGGCTTGTAGAGTTTCTGCTGAAAAATCTGATGATAATCTAAAAGGCTTTCCTTTGTTGGTTACCGTCTTCTTTTCCCTGGTTGCCTTGAGGATTCTTTCTTTGTCGTTGATTTTCGACAGCTTCAATACAATGTGCCTTGGAGAAGGCCTGTTAGGGTTGAGGTTATTAGGTGTTCTATTTGCTACTGGATTCGAGGATCCAGTTCTTTCCACAAGTTTGGGAAGTTCTCATCGACTATTTGTTTGAATGTACTCTCTGTTCCCTTCTCTATTTCTTCCCCTTCTGGTATGCCTATTATTCTTATATTGCTCTCTCTGATGGAGTCAGAAAGTTCTTGTAGAGTTCTTTCATTTCTTCTAAGTCTCAAGTCTCTTTCTTCTGCCATCCGTGTCATTTCCAGGTTTCTATCTTCGATGTCACTGATTCTTTCCTCCATCTGGTCAACTCTACTACCTAAGCTAGCTATTTCATTCTTCATTTCTTCTGTTGAGTTCCTAATCTCCTGAAAGTCCATTCGGTTCTTTTTTAAAATTTCAATCTCTTTGGTAAAATGTTCATATTGTTCTTTGATTATGTTTCTGAGTTCGTTAAACTGCCTTTCTGTGTTTTCTTGCATCTCATTGAGTTTTTTCAAGACTACTATCTTGAATTCTCTGTCATTTAAGTCACATATTTCCATATCTTTAAGTTCACTTTCTGGAGACTTTTCATTTTCTTTCTGAGCTGCCTTGTTGCCTTGGTTTTTCATGGCGGTTAATAATTTATTATTTCTCTTCCTAGACATCTATAGGAGTAGGTTCTGCAACAGGTTGATAGGAAGAAGTCTTTCTTTTGTTTTCCAGTACGTGTTGGTAGAGTGTTTTATTTTCTCTCCGACTGCAGACTTTTTTTCTCTCTCACACTGTAGTGTTATGTTTTCTCTGCACTATTTCAGCAGTGGGGGGATTCCCTGTAAGGTGGGCTTCTCCTCTGTTAACAGTTTGTCTAGGTCATAGGGCGCCACATCCGTGTGCGGATACGGAGTGCTTTTGAAGTTCCAAAGATCTTCCTGCACCAGATTCAGAGCCCGTGTGTTTCAGCAGTTCTGTTTATTCCTGCATAGATCTGCCCAAATAGGTGGGGACAGGGGCAGGGTGGGTTGTGAGAGGCGGCCCAGAGCAATGGCAGAGACCACCAGCATAGGCAGTCCTTTTTACACAGCTCCTTCCCCTTTGCCCAAACTAGTTGGGCTGCGAATCTGTGTCTGCGGACCACAGTTCTCAGAACGACAAATATTCTGTTCTTTTGATCTGACACTACTACTGTTCCACTGCTAGCACTGGGCAGGTAGGAGCGGGGCGATCTCTGGGAGGGTAGAGAGGGGGCGGCTAGTCTCAGTGCCTAAGGCTTCCATTCTCTGCGGCAGTGAGTGCTTAAACCACCATTTTCAGCCTTCTTCCCTTAGTCTTTGCTCCGAGGTCTCTGCCGTGAGCGTTGGGTTCAGCCATGTTATATGCTGTCCCCTCAGCCCTGTGGGCCATAAACAGAGCCCTAGCAGTCCGAGTTCTTCCCTCTCCTGCAGCTGCGGCAGTTCCAGAATGCAGCGAGCTCAGAGCACTGAGCTAGGTCTGCGTCCTGCGCCCGTGCGGCTGCATCTCCACACTTCTCTCTTCCCTCCTACCCTGCTTGCGCAATTTACCCACCTTTAGGTGAATTCAGTAGTGAGCCTCTTCCTCTTGCCTGTCTGCTGTGCAGGGAGTCCTTTGTGGAGTTATAGTTGTTCGATTTGTTGTAAATTCCAAGGGAGATTTCCAGAGGCTCACCTCATGCCGCCATTTTGATGACCACCTACTCTCTTCTGTTCTGATTGAGTGTTTTCTGCTGCCTTACTTTCTTTTGCTGATTCAGTCTTCTGTGTCATCTAATCTCCTGTTGATTCCCTCTAATGTATTTTTCATGTCAGTTATTGTATTCTTCATGTCTGACTGGTTCTTTTTTGTAATGTTGTTCTTTATCTTCATTTTTATGTTTTCTATCTTCGTTGAAGTTCTCACTGAGATCATTGAGCATCCTTATAACCAGTGTACACTTGGTAGATTGCTTGTCTTCATTTTATTAAGTTCTTTTTCAGAAGTTTTGTCCTGTTCTTTAATTTGGGACATGTTTCTTTGTCTTCTCATTTTTGCTGCCTCCTTATGCTGTTTCTATATATTAGGTAGGGCTACTGTTTTCTGGTCTTAGTAGAGTGGCCTTATATAGTAGGTGTCCTGTGGGTCCCAGTGGCATAGTCTCCCTGGTCACCTGAGCCAGTTGCTCCAGGTATGTCCCTTGTGTGAACTATGTGTGCCCTCCTATTATAGTTGGGCCTTGGTTGTTGTTTGTACATCCATGGAAGGCATTGACCCTTGGGCTGATTGGTTGTCAGTATTGGCCATGACTACAGGGAAAGGGCTGTGGTGCAGAGGCTGACACTACAGAGCAGTCTCTGGTGCCTTCTTAGTCTGCCCTTTGGGTGTGTTGTCCCCAGAAGCAGCTGGGTGTTTCTCCAGTGTAGTCTGAAGCCGGCTCCCTGTGAGAGGCCCCATCACAAGCCAAATTCAACCCCAGCCTTTGCCTTGCCCAGTGCTGCCTGACATGAGCCACAAAGCAATCCACAGATGGCCACCACCTGGTCTGGGCTTGGAGGTCAAGAGGCCAGGCCATGAACTGAGGCTGGCTGCCACTAGTGCTGGGCTTAGGGCTGCTCACCCAGTGGTACAGGCAACACCGAAGCCAGTTACTATTTGTTAGATATTTGTGAACCTTTGAGAGATTTTAAGAAAGTCTTCAGCATGAGCCAGGATGGGCCATTTGTACAGAAAAGCCACTGGAAGCATCTTGGTTGTTCTCAAAATTTGGGTGGGGCAGGGTAACAGGGAATCACTGTGAATGAATAGTATTAGCGAGGTTGATGTAGACTCAGATATGATGGCTGCCTGTGTCTGCACATCAGGAGGGGGGAGGGCTCAACAAAGGAACAGTTGCTTCTGCCAACTCATATGTCTGGGAGAAAGCCCCTCTTCCAGCCCTCGCCCTGAATCCAAACAACTCAGTTCCTCCCTGTATGTCCCTGGTGCCTTTCAAGTTTCTGCTCAGCACTGGAGCTCAGAGCAAGTGAATTCATCAGTGAGTAAGTCTGTGTGTGGTCCCCTTAAAAGGAGTACCTGGGACTCCAACCACATTCCATCTCACCCAGGCAAAATCTCTGCTGGTTTTCACAGCCAGAAGTTATGGGGATTTCTTTCCCTGGTGCTGGAAGCCTGGGCTGGGGAGCATGGTGAAGGGCTGGGACTTCTGCAGCTGAGGTATCTCTCCCAATTTTTAATGGTCACAGGCAGGAGTGAGACCAGTCCATTCCATGTCTCTGCCCCTCCTACCAATCTCAAGGTGGCTTCTTCTGTATGTCCTTAGTTGTAGGACTTCTGTTCAGCTAGACTTCAGGTGATTCTCAATGATGATTGTTCTGTAGTTTAGTTGTAATTTTGATGTAGTCATGACAGGAGGGAAGCACAGTGCTTACCTACTCTGCTATCTTGACTGGAAATCCTTAGTGCCTTTCTAATTTCTTCCACAGTAAGAAATTCTGTTCAAATTATCCACCTCTTCTTATGTCATGTTCAGACATTTGTCTGGGAAATCATCATTTTCTTCTTGCTCAGATCCACAAAGAATTGCTCATGGGGCATGTTCAGCCCATTATCCATTTTTCTACAGCCATTGAGCTAAGAATAGTTTATAAACTGTTAAATACCTACATAATGTCCTCAATTTACCTATTGACTTGCAAAGCCTAAAATATTCACTATGTGGTTCTTTACAGAAAAAATTTGCCAGTCCTTTTTCTTGATTTTCAAATAGGTTGCCAATGCATGTAGCATTGTCTTGTTGTTTTAATCTGCATTCTCTGTAGCTCTATCTCTTTTCTTAATCTTGTATATTTTTTCTCTCATGCTTTTTTTCTTAATAAGGCTCATTTATTAATCTTTTCAAAAACATAGCTTTTATATTTATTTATACATTACTCTTAGTTTTATATTTCATTAACTTTAGCTTTTGGCTGTGTTACCATATTTTATCCTTATTTTGGATACCACTAAGAAAAATAAAACACTTTCACATAGTTTAGGACATAGGCTTTCTTATCACTTAGAATATTTATTTTTTACTTATTGGAAAGCTATTTTATATTTATTATACAGAAGTTTTAATCATATTTCTCTTGTGCATACATAAAAGGAAAATACAAATGCTTAAGATATTCCTAAGATGTCTTCTCATTGAGAATCCAGCTCTTTTAAATCACTGCCCACTCAATCATCAATGTTCCAGTTTTTCAACACAATATTGTCCTCTGTGCTAGTGACGCAGCATTTCTTAAGAGTGTTCCACTGCTGTCTTCAAGATTTTCTTCCAAATTACTGATACTCATTCTGCAAGTTTCGATGCTAGTGCTCTCTTACCGGAAGTGTCATTCAAAATATTTCAGATATCAGCCAGAATTCATATCTCTTCCTCAAATAGTGCTTAACTGGATTTTTGACTGACATACTAAAGGATTTCAATTGTGTCCCCAGAGAGATCAGCCAAATTACACAGGCAATAACAATGAGGTCACACTGCTACTCAACAGAAATTGAGGACACATTGTGATTTCAGAGATGTCAAAATAAAAATAATAAAGTGAGACTTAGAATTGATGAGACATGATAAGTTTCACTTCCTGATTTATTTTGGCTTATTATATTTTTTCTATTTTTTAATATAGGTAATACATTTATTTTTAATCCTTCTGTAATAATGAAGATATTTAAGGCTATGGATTTTTTTATGACAATAACTTTTGAAGTGACTATAAGGTTTTAGTACAAAGCATTATTTTTATTGCTTTTAAATAGATTGTAAATTTAGGTTTGATTTTTTTATTGTACCAAGTGTTTTCTATTTATTCTTATTCCCAGCGTAGTGATATTTTGGTTACTTTCCATTATTTGTTTTTAATTGTATTAAATTATGACCATACAATTTCTCTTGCAAAATCTCTGCCTTTAAAAATGTAGTAAGATGTCCTTTTTGGTAACACATATAACTAATTTTATGCATTTTTATGGACATACAAAATATATAATATTTATTCAAAGAAAATAAAATTAATTAAAATAAAATTCAGTGAGAATAAAAATCAGTTTGATCATTGTTTTATTCAATTCCTCATTGTCTTAACTATTTTTTTCTACTAGTTATGAAAACTAAAAAATTAAGAAATTTCAAAAAGCCCGGAGTTTCTGAGTAGTGTGGAAACTAAGTGGGACTGGAGAGTGAGATTCTTTTTTAACCACATGGTCAAACAGAGGTCAAGGTGCAGATACAGTGTTAGACGTCAGGATAATGGGTGCTCCTGTGGGCTCATATCCAAGTTATCACTCAATCTTGCAAACCAGCTCTTAAACTCGTGAAACTGGCATCTGAGTCCCTTTTCCTTCATCATAAAGCCAAATAATGTATGTAAACATTCTGCTTGATTAAGAAAGCAAAAGATGCCAGTGTTTGTTTCTAGTTAGACTTGGGGTAGGAAAGGGAGAGTTTTACTTATCTATTTACTTATTTAATATATCTAATTTTTCTTGGACATTCCTTAGCTCTTGTCCAAATTTTCTTTTGAAATTCTCATATAAGTAATATATTAAAAGAATCAAACTCATATGATATAATTAACCAATGGCTTGATCATTTTCTCCTCCTACCTATCCAAACCCATTCTGTGGGCCTAAGTTTTCCCCTGACAACTAGTTGAAATTTAAGGCAAGTTTCATGATTTTATGGTCAATCATTACCAATAAAAAATTTTTTTCCAGCTACTTATAGTTATGAAAACAGTCTCAGGTCAATAACTAAAATATCTCGTCCTGTGTCATAGGATTAACTCCATTTAGAATTCAATACTTTTCCTGTCAGACATGCTTTCAGTAGGAAACAGGTGTGGTTAACTTTTTTTTATTTCTTTATCTTGAGCTTCTCCTCCTCCATTCTCTAAGCTGTGTCCACCTCTTCTAGGCTTAGAGTGCAGTGAGAGGTAAGGGATGGAAAGATTCTTACTAGACAGATACTGTCAGGAGTTGATGCAGTATAAAGATTAATTCCAGCAATCCTGGAATATACTGAGCTGTTTTACTCAAATAAGTAATGTACCAGCATGGCACTGATAGGCATGATTAATAGTATCACTTTAGAGCCATGTGTCCAAGGAGTTTTGGGTGCTTTGTACCAGCTTGTCCATATTGTTTATTGATAAAAGTGAGGTTGATGATTTGCACCTGGTCTTGGTGAGACCCTCCCCTCCCAAAAGTTTTGCCATTGGGACTGATTGCATAGAAAGACACACCTGCCTGACAGGCAGAGTGTAAGAAGCCCTGGCTGAGGCTCTATGGTGGGCTCTCTGGCTCCTAAGTATTTTGTGCACACATCAGTGGTTTCTGCTCTGAGGGCACATGCATCCTGCCATGGCCTTTAACTGAAGAAGACAACTGGAGCTTGCACCTGGTCTTTCCAGACCCCATACTGTGACACAGCCTTTGCCTGGGATGTATGTCCTTGCTTTAATGCTGATGCTGTATTTATCCTTTTCCTGCAATAAACTGGATTTGTAAGCCCTGATATTTGGTATCTACGAGTCTTCTTTAGCAATCATGCCCCACCTGCCATCTGCGTGAGCGCAATAGGCACCAGTGCTTCATAGGATTGGCAGCTATACGCAACTCACTCTTTATTTTGAGGAGCATTTTTGTGGGTTCTTCAGAGACTCCTCCCAACACTAGATTTCTCCCACAAAACTGGGCCCAGCATACCCAACAGTGCTCTGCTGGTTTCAGCTTGCCTCTCAGCAGCCTTCCTGGCTGATATCTAAGAATCTTCATCAGTTTTCTCACCCTCACAGGCAACATCTGGTCAAAAGGAAACATATTTTTTGTCCCAATCAACTTGGGGGGAGAAAGAATACATTAGAGGAAATACTTTTTTTTTCATTTCCATTTTCATACAACTTGTCCTATTTGCAGCAATATCTTTCCACTCTTTTCTCAGCACAAAGAAGTGACAATAGTCCTTTACTTTTCTGATGTCTAGGGCATGACACAACATCAAACCCTTGGGACATACATCAAATTCACTGGGGTCCCATTGAAGACCTTCTACATAAGCTTGAGGTAAAAGAAAAATGTTCCACCTTTCCAAACAAAAGTTTTCTTCTAATTTCTACTCAACCCTTTTATATTCTTGGTAGCAGAAGGAATAGCAGACACAAAACATCCTTCAAGTTCTGCATGGGGGTCTCACACCTCACTTTATTATGTAAATTAATAAAGTGTGATTTCTTGAAGCCCATATGATGTCTTGAAGCCCTAGCCAAGCTAATACCAAAAAGTTTTAACATTTTGTTATATTTGATATAAATAAAAATGAAGGATTTGGAGCCACATCTACCTGATTCCAAATTCCGTATTCTTTCTACTAGTCCAGGTACCTCCAACTATGTCAAATTAAGGATGCCATTCAGAATTTATTTAGTACTTTTTGATGTCTTTTATTTCAGTCCTGGTAAAGATGTTTTTCCAAATGTGTATTGTTATACCCTTCCTTTCTCAGTGTTTTGTGTATGGTTTTTTGTTTTGTTTTGTTTTCCATTTTACCAAGAGATTGAAAACCAAAGAATTTATTGGTTTCTCTTTTCTTGGTCAAGTGGAAAATTTTAATTAGCTCCTATGTTCAATAAATAGTACAGTTTTAACTTTTGTCAAATTATAGTCTTGTGACATTTATTATTTACTTAGAGAAATGGGGAGGTTTGGTGGAGTACAGAAATATATATATTTTCTGAACAAATGCTCAGAAAAGACATTTGAAAGCTTTTGCTGCTGGTTACTGACTCTGAAGCCTGTGTTTTCCAAATTTTCATTTCCATATCAACAAATGTGTAAATGTCTCTGCGTCCTGTGGGTGATGTTGTATTCATTGTGGGCAGTGAATTCAGGGCTATCTGACACCCTGAGCTTTGGCCACATTATCAGCCTGTGATAATTCACTGGGGAGATGTTTTCCCACAGCTTAATTATTTCCTTCACTCACTCTGACCACCTGTTCCCATAATTGCTCCACAATGGAAGCAAACTGAGAGACAATTTTGTGCAAAACGCAACAGTTCCTCTTTTTTTAATAAAGATAATCCATCTTCCCAATAGCATTTACTCACCCACATAAAAGAGCCAACAGGACTTCTATCTACAAACAAGTTTGTAAGAATGACCCACAAACATAAATCTCTTAAACAGATATAGCACCCCGCCATGGCAAAAGAGCAGGCTGGGTTTCTGCTCCTGAACTTTTATCCCAAAAGCCTATGACTGTGTGGTTTGTTTTTTCTTTAAGATGTTATTAAAATATAGCTAACATACAATATTATGTATTAAAATATAGCTAACATACAAAGTTTCAGGGGTACACCATAGTTATTCAACATTTATATACCTAAAGAAGTGATCACCATGATAATTCCAGTAACCATCTGACACTGTACCATTTTATCACAATATTATTGACTATATTCCCCACGCTGTACATTACATCCCCGTGACTTATTTGTTTTACACCTGGAAATTTGGACTTTTATTGACCTTCACCTTGTCCCATCCTTTTAAAATTTTTCAATTACAGTTGACATTCAGTGTTATTTTGTATTAATTTCAGGTGTACACCATAGTAGTTAAACATTTACATAATTTAAGAAGTGATCCCCCTGACTAGTCTAGTACCCACCTGGCACTATACATAGTTATTACCATATTATTGACTCTATCCCCTATTCTTTACTTTGCATCCCATGACTCTTTTGTAACTACCAATTTGTACTTCTTAATCCTTTCACCTTTTTAATCCACCCCCAACCACCTTCTCACCTAGCAATCATCAAAATGTTCTTTGTATCTATGAGTTTGTTTCTGTTTTGTTTGTTTGTTTATTTTGTTCTTTAGATTCTACATGTAAGTGAAATCACATTGCATCTGTCTTTCACTGTCTGACATACTGCACTCAGCACAATATCCGACAGGTCCATCCATGCCACTGCAGATGGCGAGAATCCATTCCCTTCCATGGCCAAGCAATATTACATTGTACATATGTACCACCACCTCTTTATCCATTCATCGATCAACGGACTCTCCGGCTGCCTCCACATCTTGGCCATTGTAAACAATGCTGCAATGAACATAATAATGCACATGTCCCCTCAAAATAGTATTTTGGGTTTCCTCAGGCAAATATCCAGAAGTGGGATTACTGGGCATTTCTTTGTCACTTGTTATAGCCTTTGTTTTGAAGTCTATATTGTCAAGTGTAAGTATTGCTTAACCCAGCCCTTAATTTTGGTGTGTTTTTTTTTTCATTTCCATTTTCATGAAATGTCTTTTTCCCATCCCTTTATTTTCAGTCTGTGTGTCTTTTGATCTGAAGTGAGTCTCTTGTAGGCAACATATATAAGGGTCTTGTTTTTTTATCCCTCCAGCCACCCTTTGGATTGGAGCATTTAATGTATTTACATGGAAAGTAATTGTTAATAGATATGTAGTGATTCCCATTTTATTATTCATATTGCAGATTTTTTTTCATCTTATAAAGTCCCTCTAAGATTCCTTGTAATAACTGGTTTGGTGGTGATGAACTCCTTTAGCTTTTTTTTTGTCTTGGAAACTCTTTATCTGTCCCTTGAGTCTGAATGATAGCTTTGCTGGGTACAGTAGTCATGGTGGTAGGTCCTTACTCTTCATCACTTTGAATATTTCCTGCCAATCCCTTCTGGCCTGAAAAGTTTCTGCTGAGAAATCACCTGACAGTCTTATGGGAGCTCCTTTGTGGGTAACTAACTGCTTTTCTCTTGCTACTTTTAAGAGTCTCTCTTTGTCTTTAACTTTTGGCATTTTAATTATGATGTGTTTTGGTGTAGGCCTCTTTGATTTCATCTTATTTGGGACTCTGCACTTTCTAAGCTTATATGTCTATTTTCTTCTCCAGGTTAGGAGTTTTGCATCATTTTTTCTTCCAATAGGTTTTCAATTCCTTGCTCTGTCTCTTCTCCTTCTGGTATCCCCTATTATGTGAATATTGGTACAATTAATGTTGTCCCAGAGGCCACCTAAACTATCCTCATTTTTTAATTTCTTTCTTTTTTTTTTTTTATTTGTTTTGTTGTTCTATTTGGGTGTTTTCTGCTACCTTATCTTCTGAATCACTGATTCAATCCTCTGCTTCATCTAATCTACATTTGATTCCCTCTAATGTATTCTTTATTTCAGCTTTTTTTTTTTTTTTTAATCTCTCTGTTGAAGTTCTTACTGAGATCATTGAGCATCCTTATAACCAATATTTGGAACACTGCATCTAGTAGATTGCTTGTCTCCATTTTGTGTAGGTCTCTTTCTTGAGCTTCATTCTGGTCTTTTATTTGGGATATGTTTCTTTGTCTCCCCATTTTGGCTGCCTCCCTGTATTTGTTTCTACGTATTGTGTATGGCTGTTATGTCTCCTGTCTTAGTAAAGTGGCCTTATGTACTAGGTACGCTGTGGGGCTCAATGGTGCAGTCTCCCTAGTCACCTGGCATAGGTGCTTCAGGAGTGTTTCTTGTGTGGGTTGTATATGCCCTCCTGTTTTGTTGAGCCTTGGTTGCTGTTTGTACATCAGTGGAAAGGACTGATCATCAGGCTGATTTGTTGTGGGGACTGGCCGTGACTATAGAGGAGGAGCTGTTGTTTAGGGGCTGACCCTACAGAGCAAGATTTGCTTTAGGAGAACACTGGTGCCTACCCAGTGTGCCCTTTGGGTGTGTCATCCCCAGAGGCAGCCAGGTGTTGCTCTGCCCGGGTCCAAAGCTGACCACCAGGCATGAGAGGGGCCCCACCACTACCAAGTTTAGACCCTGCCTGTGCCCTGCCCAGGGCCACCTGGCACGAGCCACAAAGCAATTTGCAGATAGTTGCCAGCTGCCCTGGGCTTGGAGGTGCTTCAAGAGACCAATCTATGAACCAAGGCCAGCTTTCACTAATGCTGGGCTTGGAGCTGCTCAGTCAGAGGTATGGGATACACCAAAGCCAGATACTGTTTGTCTGGGTTTTGTGAACCTTTGAGAGATTTTAGGAAAGTCTGCAGCATGAGCCATGACAAACTATTTATGCAGAAAAGCCACTGAAAGTGGCTTTCATGTTCCCAGAAATTGGATTGGGTGGGGTTGCAGGGAATCAGGGCCAATGAATGTTAGGTTAATGGAGACTCAAATATAGTGGCCACATGTGTCTTTATGCCAGGAAGAAGGAGGACTCAACAAAGAAACATGGCTTCCACCAACTCCTCCATCCAGGAGAAAGCTGCTCTTCCAGTGCTCCTGCTGAAGCTAGACAACTCACTTCCTCTCCATATGTCCCTGGTGCCTTTCAATCTTCTGCCTCAGCAATGGAGCTCTAAGCAAGTGAGTCCCTCAGCAAGTGAGTCCATGGGCGGCTCTTTAAGAGGAGTGCCTGCGATTTTAGCCACCCTCGTCTCACTCAGCCACAGTCTGCTGGTTTTCACAGTTAGAAGTTATTATGGGGACTTCTTTCTCTGACACTTCTCCAGGGAAGCTCTCTGCAGCCAAGATATCCCTCCTGATTTTTAATGGTCATGGGCAAGTTTGGGACCAGCCTGTTCCATGTCTCTGTCCCTCCTACCAGTCTCCAGGTGACTTCTTCTGTATGTCCTTAGTTGTAGGACTTCAGCTCAGCTAGATTTCAGGCAATTCTCAATAATAGTTGTTCTGTAGTTTAGTTGTAATTTTTATGTGGTCGTGAGAGGAGGCAAGCACAACAATTAGCTACTCTGCCATCTTCACCAGATCACCTCATCTGCATGGTTTAAATAAGTACCTTCACATTAGATACTCATACTTCAGGAAGACTTGAAATATTTTTTTTAAATTAAAAAAATTTTTGTTATAAGTTTTAAAAAGATATTTTTTAAAAAGTGTAAACACTTTCTCCTCACCCCGCTTCTTAGGAAATAAAAGTTAGGAGCTTGGTCATATACTTTCCTACTTTTCTTCATAATCATTTAAACATTTACAAACATATATGCATATGTACAAGGCAGATTCTTTCACAGATATTTTTAAATCATATCATCCTATAAATTTTAAATTGCATTCCTGTTTATATAAGGTATTAAATGGGCTATAAGTCTGGCTATATGGAACAGAGATCCAATAAGAAGACAGAAGTTTCTATCTGTCTTAGTCTCTAAGTAGATGGTCAATTGACCTTCTGGAACTCTTCTCCACACAATGAGCCAGGCATCCAAGACTTTCTTTCTTGTTGCCCACCTTCTCCAAGTAGCACCCCTCATCTAAATGACCTAAGTTAGTGTGCCATCACAATCACATTCCTAGAAGTAGGATAAAGAAAAGAGGGAAGAAAGGACCTGCCCACACCTCCTTTTCAGAACACAACGTGGAAGTTGCCCATCTCACTTCCCCTCATATCTCATTAACCAGGACCTGTTCACATGGTTACACCTGTTCAAGGGAAGCTGGATAATGTAGTCTTCTCCTCTGGTAGCAATGTGCCCAACTAAAAATCATGGAAAGAGACATACTTATTTGTGAGGAGGGGGTTAACTAGTAGCCTTTGCCCCAGATAGAGTTCTTACTACCTATAATACCTGTCACTCTAAATCATTTTTTTAAACTATTCAACTTTTTATGTGTGGATGTATCATAGTTTATCCAAACATTCTCCTATCTCTGAAAATTTGCACCATTTCCAGGTTTTCCCTTTGCCATGACAAGAAAGAGTACTTGAATTTGAGTGGAGATTTATCAAACATATTTGAACAAATGCATCTCATTTTAACTCTGCTTTACTGACATGTGAGGGAACTGTCAAGTCTCTCTTCTTCCATATTAAAGAATTTTGAAGAAGGATGAAGATACTCATGTAAAAGGCCACAACACCCTCTGTTTTCCTTGTCTTCTTGGTGCTTATTATTCCCTTCTCAGTGAAAGGAGCTGTTGAAGATCACACAGATGGAATTAGACATACACACTGAACTCAGAGGAGGCTGCCTTTAGGGAAGAACAATGACTTCACTGATTTTCTTCAGACAATAGATTGTGATTTCTATTCTGGGAGGTATATCCTTCAGCTTAATTTACCCTTCAAAGCTAAGGGTTTGTAACTATCGTGTTTCCCCGAAAATAAACTGGGTCTTATATTAAGGGCTGCTCCAAAAGATGCACTTAGGGCTTATGTTCAGGGGATGTCATCCTGAAAAATCATGCTAGGGCTTATTTTCCGCTTAGGTTTTATTTTCGGGAAAACACGGTATGAGATTCCTGGCAAGAAAATGGCTTTGGGTTAGAACAGGGAGTCTCTATAACCTGAATACAAAATCATAATACAGTTTGGGGAGGGAGGGAATTAAAGAAATAAAGAGGGAAAGAGAGAGAGACAGAGACAGAGATGGAGGGAGGGAGAGATGGAGGGAGGGAGAGAGAGAAGGAAGGAGGGAAGGAAAGACCAAAAAAAGGAAAAGTTGTGCAACAACATACAGGCACCAGAAGTATATTCAGGTGAAAGGGCTTCTGTTAGTTAAGTGTCTTTGGTTGTAAGTAACCAAAAATAACTCAAGTCGGCTTAAAGAGGATATGAGAGGAGGGTTTATAAAGATATAGGAGTATCTCAGAAGGCAAAAAGAAAGTGGAATCAGGGAGGGGTGGAAGTCAACAAGGTAAAATCTCTCTGAAAATCTGCTTCTCTTTTCCGTCTGAAGACCAACTTTGATGCCTCTCTGTGCATGTTTAAGCAGAAGGTGAACGTGTCCCAGCTCCTGAGACTGTTCTCTGTACCGCAGAGCAGCCCAGACTGACTGAGCCATGTTCTCAATTCCAAGTTCTCAGGAAAAAAAAATCTTTTTGGTCCAGCTTGAGTCAGGGGCGCACCGTTGGACCATTCCTCTGTGGCCAGAGAGGCAGAGTCAGGCAGTGCGAACTGGCTGCCAGGGCAACCTCCCTGTGAGTAAAGGTGTATTCTCTAAGAAAGCACGTTCTTGTGAGTTGGGAAGGCAGCCAAGTGCCTACTCAAGTTAAAGATAGAACCAAGTACCTACTCAAGTCTCTCAACAAAGAAAGGATAAGACATTCTACCTCAAGTAATATAAATTGCAATGTGATCCTGGCCATCTCTGGACATGTGTCTGGGATTAAACATTCAGATTACAGAGTTAAACATTCATTATAACGAATGCAGCTGTGCTTGTCAACAATAGTTGCAAAGCTTAGCATTCAAACCAATAGATCAGGAAAAGGTAATTAGGTAGTGTACAATCATCTGAACACCATTCCAGCCCACAGGAAGAAGGTGTGGGGTTTTCTCACCGCACTGTGACCCAACTATCGGGAAAGTCATTTAAACCTTACACATGTAATGACCTACCTACTCACAGGAAGGTGTAAGTCAGGACCAAAACAAGTCCAGGAAATGAGAGAAAAGTTAAATTAAGGAATAATACTTCCCACTTCCAGCATGGAACGGAGAAATTAAATGTTCTCCAGTACCCACAGGGTACACTTTATGGCCACTCCCATAGATCTATCCACATGCCTCTTTCCCAACCTCCTGGTCTTCCAATTTTTCTTCTGCCAGGTCTCTGACCAACCAGTCAGGCCATTCACTACTGCCTAGGACTCCAGTTACATTCATACCTTGAACCGTTTCTCCTTCCATAAAAGGATATGACCAGACGCACCACTCAAAATTCTGTCCTTTGAGAGGGTTTAGGTCTTTATCAGTTATACTAATCTCTGCCGTTCCCCCAGGATGCTATATTGTTTTTTATTTACAATTGCTTAAATAATTTTGTTGCTGAATAACAAATTACCACAAAATGTGAGGTGGCTTAAAACAACAACTATTTTATTATTTAGCATGATTCCGTGAGTTAACAGGGACTTAACGTGGATCATTCTTCTGTTGATCTTGCTTGGAGTCTCTCATGCAGATACAGTCAGATGGCAGCTGGGACTGGACTGTCTAAAATAGCTTTACTCACATGGTTGACTTGACTCACCTTAGCAGAGATAGCTGGCAGCCTGGGACCTGTCTTTCCATGTAGTCTCTTTGTGTAGCTGCTTAAGCTTCTTTTGTGGCAGCTGGATCCCAATAGCAAGCATTCCAAGAAGACAAACCCCTTTTCAAGTTCCTGCTTGCATCATGCTTGCTTGTATCCATTTTCCCAAGCTCAAGCTCAGTCACTGTTGGAGGGAACTACACAATGGTGTGAATATTGGGTGGCATGGGTCAGTGGGGTTCACCAAATAACTGCCTATTTGGCCATGAGGAGGAAAGCAGTTCCCAAGGTTTCCACTTGGCTTTTCCCACTACAGTATCTCTTAGTTTAGACGCCAAGAAGTAAGTCGGGCAGTTCTGCAAACTACCAAGTACGTCTGTTCCAGGGGAAATGACCTCCGGATGAGTCCATGGACTCAGTAAACTCTGGGAGTTGGACCTCAGCTATCTAAGAGGGAGGGACCTCGGGAATTAATGTCAACTCATATTCTGCTGCCAACGGTCTTTGAAATGTTTGTGTATTCCTCTTGATCCAGTGTACAGTTAACTGAGTAAACGGTTGGGGGCTCATTGGGCAATATTATCATATTCACCTGCCAGGGTATCGCAGGATCCTTCCTCCTGGGGATTCTGCCTCTTCTTTAGTTGACAGGTTCCACATCCAAAACACTGGCTTAGGTCTGGAAACGGCACAAGGGACATCATAATTGATATTGGAGTAGTTCCCTCAGCTTCGTGATAATCTAGCCTTGATATCCTTTGATTGTATGATTTAAGCAATCCTTTGTTGGTTGCCCACCAATCTTACCTGTAGGAATGCTACATTTTACTAATCACCTTCATAACTTTTAGGGAGTCTAAGCTCCTGGCTGTCACTTTGACTTTGCCATGATTTATGATAATTGTGCCCTCCTCGATTCTGATAGTTAAGCACCACCCCCTGGATCCTATCAGCCCCACTGCTATCACCGAACTTAGTGCTGTGACAGCACCGCCTCCTGTCAGCCTTGGCCTTCAAACCACTGAACTCATCGATGATGTCTTTCTTACCTGCTCATCCTTATTCTTTGTTAAATGCATAGTTCTTCTGGCTTTCCCACGGAACGTAGCTGGGTTTGGGTTTTCTTTTATCCTTCTTTAGTATGTTCTCTCTAGCATTCTCACTTCTAGGCTTGGATCCCATCTACCATCCATCATACAGTCCTGGCATTTCTACTGCACTTAGTGTATACAATTGCATTATCTGAGCTACCAGGAGCCACGTGCTAGCAGCATGTTACCATCATCTCCCAGGAGCCCTGCCAAGGCGTTAGCTCATGTGTGCTGTGAGAGTGTTCTCTCCTTTAACCAACTTTGTGTTTCCCCTTTGCCACCACCCCACCTGATCCAGCAGCCCGCTCATACTTTTCCAGTCTTCTGCACGTTGGCCAGATTTGCTGCTCCCATTCCTCCTTTAGTAGGCCCAGTTTAGTTGTTGCTCTAGAGAAGAGGACAAGATGGACCCTGGAGGTAGTTAGGAGGCATGATTTATGGTTTTCCAAGACAGAGACCTCTGCCTTGTCTTCAAGAGAGGAGTGCACTAGCCTTTAATGTGAGGACTACAGCCATTTCTACAGGCCTGGAGACTTCAGGGGACTCTAGGGATTAAGATTTTCATTACATCAACCCAGATGACCCCATCCCAAGTCTCAGAGTGCTGCACCTTTCTCATCAGGACCCTGACCTTGTTTGAAAATTCAATTTCTCCTGGAGCTCCCTCACCCTTATAATTAAGTCCTAGACTTGATATTGAGATTTTTCTGCCCTTTGGCTTCAGTACATGAGAATCTCTTTATGTGTCATCAAGGAGGCCCTCTGCTTTTCACACTTCACCTTAAACTAGTGATTACTCACCCTCAGTCTTTCCTTTTCTCAGTGCCCTGATATTCCCAACTAACCATCATTCAATTCCATAATCCTAAATGTTTACTTTCCCTGAACTTCTCAAATGCTGAGATATTGCATCTGTCAGTGAATTCCTTTCTGCCAGTATCCCATCTCAGTTCACCACCCGTAACATTCTAGCAATTACATGATACCACATACAAGGGCGCTACCATCAATGATAGGGTCTTCATTGCCACCTGGCCGGTGATCCAGCCCAAAATTTTATTGTGGATTCTGCTTCCTAGTACTATGCCTGGCACCAACTTTTGTAGGTGGGCTCCCTGGCAACAACTCTGAGAGAGAGGTTTATTGGGTCGTCTTGTCGGAAACAACTCCTGTAAGCAAGTTAAGGAAGCAAGATCGGGTGGGGGGAAAGCTGAACTGTGATGCAGTGGCAGCTGAATCTAAGCTGAAGCCATGGGGAGCTCTAAAACTGGAATGGTTCTTCAGCGACATCCCATACTGAGGCAAAGGGATCAGGCCTTTTCACCACCACGTCATCTTGTCCGTTGAGCAAGGCAGCGCCCTTTGTCCAAGGACAATTTCTGAGGAAGACTGCCGTGTGCCATCAGCAGGCAACATGCCTACTCACTGGGGGAATGAGTGCCTCTGACTTTATGGACAGAGCTCGAAGGCATCTCACAGCATCCACTGCACAGCCCAACGAAGAGAATTTAACACACAAAGCTAATCTTCTAAAAACACGTATTAATAATAATTGACACACTAGGAAAGCATTGCTATATTCCAATGATACTGAAAGACCCGGCCAATATCAATAATGGCAATGAGAAAGACAGCAAATATCAAAAGCCTCAAAAACCTAAAATCTCATGACTGACCAGAAAACCAAATTAAAAAGTGGACCCAGCCAGTGTCATTGACCAGGGCTCTGTTTTAAATCTTCTTGAACTTAAAAATTTGAGGTCCAGACCTCAAATCTGCCGGTGCATCCCAGAACCTGCCATCTACTTTGGCCTGGGAAAATGACTGCTGCCCAGGGATGTGTAAGAACAGAGTGAGAAGGAGAACATGGCCATGGACAGAAACAATATTAACACTGAAACCAATAGTGTAAACACAAGAAGGATGCGGTCATTGTGATGTTCCACGGGTTTTATCTCCTTCTTAGAGTCATTAGACAATTTAGAGAATCTGATACGTTGGATTTGTGAAAATTAGCTGTTTAAGAGTTTAATCAAATAAGTTTCTAAGTTTGGGGGGGAAATACCTTCTCAAAGTTCTAAAATTTGACTTATTAGTTGTGTTCAATTGGGTGTAAATATTTAGAGGAATATTAACCATTTAATGATTAAAGAAATGTTTATTGTTTCACAGTCCAAAAAGTTACTAATTGAGCATCAGAATAAAGATAGGTCATAGCGAGTGTTCCTCTCCAAGCAAAAAAAAAAAAAAAAAAAGTCCTTTCAGAGAGTAAACCATAGAATCAATAGAGACGAGATCAAAAATGTGAAATTGCCTTACCCTAGGCTTGGCACAGAACTTGATATATGTTGATACTGTTTTAACCATAAAATCTACTATATTAGAAAGACAGTATGAAGCAAAAGACAGTTCAAAGCTAAATATGGGTGACTGGATATTCTCTACAGCTTTTCCCTTTTTACATCCTTGTGTCTCTTTGGCTACACATAATTGTGAGCTGACTCTACATGCAAATATTTATGAAATTCTCTTGGTTGGCCATGACATAAGAGGGGCTCTTTGTCTGGTTTTCAATCCTCTGTTCTTCCTGGAACGCAGCAGATAGAGCATGTTTCAGGGTCCCAGCAAATGTCAGCTGCACTTGGTGATTATTTGAGACTTTATCCAAAGTGATTCCACTGAGAAGGCTGCTCTACTTCCTGGGTGGAAGAAAATCAGAAAAATAAAAACAAATTCAGATTTATTTTTGTGGGGTACAATAAGCAGAAAACACTAAACTACTAACACTTCAGAGAAGCCACGAACAGGCAAAGATTCAGATTTTAAAACCAATCCCTTCCCAAGTGTGTTTTTAAGTACTTGGGCTTCCAGAATGCATGCTGTACACTCAAAATGACTCTCCTGGAAGTGTTAGAGCAAACCCCAGTGAGTTTATTTCCTTTTCTCTGTAAAGCGTTTAAGCTCTGCACCTGCAACGGGAGGACTCTGTCCCTGGACTAATAACCACTCTTGGAAGTTTTTAATCCTCAAGCAAAATGTAGGTGTGAGAGCTTCCTGGCTCAATTCAAAGCCACTTTAAACTCAAAAACAAGTGAGTGCACAATGCCTGCTCTGTTCTCACAGATTTGCTTGTGTTTGGGGGAGGAGGCTGTTGTTTCTTTAAGACTCTTAATTCCTTTCTATTTTATGTTGCGTTAGTATTTATTTCTCAAGTCACTTGCCTGAGCGAACCTCTCAGCAAACATCAGCCAAGCAGGCCTGGGGCTGCCCCTGCAAGAGAGACTCTGACAGCTGAGCGGCACCTGCCCAGCATCCTTCAGTATCACCTCCATCCATGCAGATCCACAAAGCGTGGACGCCATGCCCTGGAGAGAGAATTCTCTGTCCAAGGTGGTTTCAATGAGGTGCTGTGAAGGAAAGGAAAAATCTCTGGTTCCAGAGGCCTGGATTCTCTCATCAGCACTGCCACTAGCTGCCTTTGTGACCTTAGGCAAGTCACCTCCCCTTTCTGTGTCTGAGTCCCCATTGGATCTGACACTTTTAACCTCACTCTTTGTCTTCCTCCTTCTGCCCCACATCTGGGAAAGCTGAAAAGAAAGCCCCGGTGTTCCCTTGGGGGACTTTCAAGTCACTCAAACCTCTGCCAACACCCAGGAACCCTCACCCGAATGCCATCTCCTAACCACTATAAAAACCCCAAGCCAAGTCCCCTCTCAAGCCACTTTTGGGCCTGCCTGGGATTTACTCTGCTCTTCCCAAAAAGCCTCATTATATGAGTAATAAACCTGTCTTACTCTCTTGATACGTGGTACAATCAGTCTCGACATCTGAACCAAACATTGGGCTGAAGTCCATCCAGGTTCTTCACAGTGATCACAACAGACAACCTCTGGGATCTTTGTACTAAGGCAGCATGTCCAGGAGAAACGTAAAGTGAGCTAACTGCATGTTGAAATTAAAACTTTCTAGTAAGCACCCTAAAAAGGTAAAAAGAAACAGATGGAATCAATTTTAATAATATAATTTATTTAACCCAGTATATCCAAACTATTACCATTCTAACATGTAATCAATGAAAAAAGTATTAAGGAGATATTTCAGAGTTTCTTTTTTTTTGCCTACTAAGTCTTCAGCATCTTGTATTTGATGCTGCATATCAGAATGTGAACGAGCCACATCTCAAGTGCTCAGAACCCACGTGTGACCAGCGGCCCCTGTCTGGACAGTGCCGTTCTAATGAGATCCCAATGAAGGCCCGAGACCCCTAAAATTATTGTTCTTATAGAAAGTATTACCATAGTAATCAAAGCTAAGATGCCATCAATTACATGTTTTCATTTCATATACCACAAAAAAAAAAACTGTAATTATAAATACCATAAATTGTCAAACCAATTCAAAGTTCACAGGCATTAAACTATGAGAAAATTGTGTACCTTAGAACTGAATTTTTTTTTAAAAGGAAAATGCCTATTTATTTTCCCCTAAAAGGCCTGACCTCAGGGAAAGTTGTGAGGTGAGAAAATCGATGTCTTTGGTGCTTTCACCCATTTCCTAGGAGATTCTCTCTCTCTACTTAATTTGAACTTCTCTGCTTAATTCCTGTCAATCCTTGCTTTAATTATCATTAGGTGATGAGGGAGTGGTCATATTTTTGGAATCCTTGACGTGACACTTGTATTTTCAAAGGAGACATCTAAAATGAGACATTTATTGAGCACATTTATTGTGCTAAGCAGTGAGTTCACCTAATCCTTCCGGCAACCCTGTGAGTTAGCATTATTTTCAAAAAAGCACACTCAGAGAGTTTAAGTAACTTACTCAAGGTCAAACCATGTCTAAACAGCAAATTCAGCTTTCAAACCTAGATCTACCTGATTTAAGAGGCCAGGTGTTTTATCTATAACCCAAAGAAGGAGGTGAAAAAGGTGGGTGGCAGGTTGGGTCCCAGAAGGCACCTACTTACCTACTCCCCTTCCTAGTAAGACCACCTGACCCCAGCACAAAGGAGTAAGGATTGAGCCGTCAGTGGCCTCCTTCCTCAGAAACAGTATCAAATGCCAGCTCTGGCTACAGTATTTGGCCATCTGTGGTGATTCAGCAGGTTTCTTTTGCAAGAAGCACTTAGAATTGAGAATCCCTTTTTAAAAAGTGCGCCATCCTGAGCTCCAGGGAAACGCCTCAGTGAGCACATGCAAATTCACATGAAAAGAAAAGGGCCACGTGTGCATTTTTGGAGGTGAGACTGCACAGTTGTGTGGCCATGGCCCATTCCTCGTGACACAGTGGCTACACAGCTGCCATTCTCAGGAGCCTAGCAGCCAGGGCTAGGCAGACGTGACATTTTTTCTTCCCCATGGGCTTGACAGCAGCAGCCCGAAGACCTCACTCAGGTCGGAAAGGCTGCCTGGCAAGCCGGCCAGATTGAATTCCAACCCGGCTCAGAGAGCTGAAATGTGAGAAGAGGGTAGTCTTCAGGATAACCAGGGTCATGCCAGCACGCGGCATAAGTAATGCTCCGAAATACACAGACAAAGAACTCTGCTCAGACTCTCAGCGGGAGGTGTACGTAAACATCAAAACTGCTCTCGAGCACTATTTATTATTGACAAGCTTTAATATTAGGGAGAAAGTAACCAAGGATGCCTTCATCAAGAGATAAGACAGTGCTAAAAAGTGGTCCAGGCTGTGTCAGTGGTGGGGACTCGAAGCAGGCTAACTGAGGAAAGAATGTTCTCTACGCCTTTGAAGTGGAAGTCAGCACATCGCAAGCATTAATCATGCTTGGCCACTGACACAATTTAAAGATATTTTACAAATGCTTGGCCACGCCTTCCTCCAAAAATCCACACTCACACTGATTTGTTTTTGTCCTTATTCTCCTATCTCTAGGTATTTGGAGTACTTAGATTGAGAACGGCTGCTGCAAAGGCTAAACTAGCCTCATCACAACACAAGCCCCCCTGTATTTCCATGGAAGGCCTCGGCATGTGGGCACTAGGAGCTGTTCTTCCCATCTGTCCGCTTCACGTAGACGGGCGCCTGAGACAGGAAGCAGGCAGTTTCTACAGGAAACCCTGGGGGCATACTGGCACTTGGCCACCTCCATATGACACACGTCAGCAGCTCTGGCTTCCCAACGGTCAGAACAGAGCCAGTGGTGGCCCTTCCCACGGAGCCCCATCCACAGCAGCCACACACTTCAGTCAGGTGGGGTGGGGGAAAGCCAAGGAGGGAGCCAGTTCCAAGACCCTATGGGGTAAAATTTCAGAACAGGCCTAACTACTTAACCTAATAGATGGAAATCTGGGGAATAAACACCCTTCGTTTTCCTACAGTCCTCAGACCAAAATCAAAGTTCACTCAAGTTCACTCACTTTTCCTAATGGTGGCGTGAATATAATTAACTTTACTAATGGAAATAATAGATACCATTACTGATTGCTACAATTGTGCCAGGCCCAGTGCTAAGCATTTGGCAACCTCATCTCACTTTATTTCTATAGCGCTTGCCACTATCTGAGATCATGTTGTTCATTTACTCATTTTTATCTGTCTCCGTCACACAAATCTAGAAGCCATGAGGGCTGGAAGCTTAAGTCTCACTCTACGCTAGTTCCCCAGTGCCAAGCACAGTGCCTGGCACACAGCAGGAACTCAGTATTTGTTGAGTGAATAATTTTATCTTCACAAGAATTCAGTAGTGAAAACCTATCCTAATTTTACAAATGAAAAAAACAGAACATCTCAAAGTTCCATAGCTAATAAGTGGCAGAACCAAGATTTGAACCTAGATCTTAAGAAAAAAACTATGCTCTGAAACATCAATGACCACTTAGGAATCTATGGCTGAAGCTCTCAAAAGTCCCAATAATACAAGCTTAAATATGAGAAAATTACATTACATAACAAGAAGTCCAAAACTGGAGGTATTCCCAGGATTGAGCATCCTTGAGGACGTAGCTTCTCCACCCTTTTTTTTTTGACCCGTCACCTTCAGCGTATGGTTGTCCTCTTGGGCTGTCGGCTCCTAGCAGTCCTAGGATGGACACATACAGGTATAGGCATCATCTTGCAGACAACAACATCCAAAAGTAGCACTGAGAACAGTAGAACTGTAGAACCTAATGCTACAACTCTTACTGAAAATACGGGAAATTTTCCCAGAAGCAGCCCCAAGCAAACTTCTCCATTCATCTTATTGGCCAGAATTGCATCTCCTCACCATACCCAAGCTAAACACATAGTAAGAGAAATGAGAGGACCATAATTACCTTAGACAAAATAAACAGGGCCACAGCCTCTCCTCCTGGACATAAACATTCAGAAGAGCATGAACAACTGGGGTTCTGTTAGTGTTTTAGTTATTATTGTTACATAAGAAATTTCCTTAAATTTCAAACAACGACTTAATTACTCCCAGAGATAATTCGGAAAGGACACAAAAGGGGTGGCTAATATCTGTTCCACAAAAGAATGGCTAAGGGGCCAGAATAATTACCTGGTGGCTACTTCACTCACATGTCTGGTGCCTGGGTGGGAATGACTCAGGGGTGGGCTCAGCTGGGATGGTTAACCAGAGTACCTTCACACAGCCTCACAATGTGGCTTGGGTTCTCACACAGCATGGCAGCTTCATGGCTGTCAGACTTTTTACATGGTTTCCCTGGGCTCCTAACATACATGTTCCAATAAACAGGGAGGAAGCTCTGTCACTTTTCTGAATCAGCCTAGGAAGTCATATAGCATAACTGGCACAATACTCTCTTCGTTGAGTAAGTCATAAGCCCACACAGACTCAACAGGAGATTAAAGACCCTATCTCTTAACAGAAGGTGTATCAAAAACTTGGCGGCCAGTTTTTTAAAGCCAGCACTATTCACAAAAAGAGAGGCAGACAAACAACAGTACCTGACTTTGGATCAGAAATGAATTACATTTTCAGAAAACAATCACAAAATAATCACACATTTAGAAAGCTAACAACATCTTGCAAACTTTTCCTACCGCCGATTCTCTATTTAGCAGTGAGGCTGTATTATAGGCCACTTACTCATTGATTTCATCTATAATTTATTAGGTTGGTGCAAACGTAATTGCAGTTTAAAAGGTTAAAAATAATTGCAAAAACCGCAGTTGCCTTTGCACCAATCTGATAGCAATCAGGAAGGCTAGTACTTTTCAAAATATATGAAGAGCACATTCTCTGTTCCTAGGAATTGTCAAGTTTAATAAGAAAAAATTGGGCTGGTTTACAGCACCTTTTGTTTAGTTTTCTCTGTTAGCAGCGGGAAGTTGTTTCTGCATGCTTCCTAGCAGTTCTGCCACTTACGTAGAATGCACCCCTGTGCTCTGTGTGCTCTAGTTAGCCATCTGTAAAGTGGAGCTAGCCATCCCTGGAGAAGCAGCTCCTGTGACTCCTTTTCTCTGCTCACAACAGACTGTGAAGTCCTTGGAGACTGTGCTGTTGAAGTGCAAAATGTTGTGACTATCATTTATTATTTGAAAAACTAAACAGCATGAAGATGCTTCTGTTGCCACGTTGCTAGGCTACTGACAGAATTGCATGCCTGCACTGAAATGTTGAAATATGCAACTTTGCACCAGGGCAGCCTTTCTGGGGCAGATGAAGGTGGGAGAGTGGGGTAGTTGACTTAGGGTCACATTGTGCTGGATATCACCAGGAACAGGGAGTATTTAGCTATCAGGTACCATGGCTCTGTGTATCTGTCTCTGAACCCAATGAATCAGCTTGTGCTATCAGTGCTGGAGGTGGCTCCATACCCACCTGGTGGGCTTAATCCTGACAGAGTTCAGATTGCTTCTCTGAAGGAGCCAAGTCCCTACACGCTTTGTTTTCCAGAGAATTGGGATTAGATAATCAAATGAGGAAAGCAGGCAATATTACCTGGAATGCTTTTCATATGCTCAAGGCACGACATCGCCCTTCTTACACATTTGCCCATATATTTTAAAGGGTGAGGGGGGAATCTCATTTGTACCATTAAAAATGCTCTTTCCTGGGCTGGGTAATCCTGTTGGCATCCCAAGGTGGCTGCTATTGTAAATGTCTAAAGGGAGAGAAGCTCTCCCAGATATGACATTTAGATACAGTGACAAGTAATTACATAGGCACACAAAAAGCAGGAGCTCTCGCCCAGCACACCTCCAGGTGAGTGCTATTTATTAAATATATCCTACTGCTAAAGAAAACTTCCCACCAGCTTTATCCCGGTGAGACTTTGTCTCTTTAACAATGATTTAAACCTGGCAGCAGCATCCTGATTCTCAAAAACCCAGGGATATTTTCTCCCTGGCCATGTAAACGTGAAGAGTAATTTTAGAAAATTCCAAAATGATCTCATCAATGGGTATGTGATATTCAGTAATCATCTGAAATCCTCTACCCATCTGTTTCCTTCTAGAGAAACATGGGAGAAAAAAACAAAGAAACCAATAAAGTTGTTACAAATGGACTAGGGGAAGAATGGAAGGACCTGAGAAGGGGAATGAGAAAGTAAAAAAGAGACAGATGGAAAGCAAGCTGTTGGAGAATTCTGCCTGGACAAGGCAGGAGAATGGAAAGGACAGTGTTCCTCAAACACCGCAGAGTTTCCTCATTCGTCACAAGGACTGGCTGGGCATCTTCTCTGTGCCAAGCGTGTTCCGGGGGCTGGGGAGCAGCGGCAGCCCTGACCGAGGGTACAGCCCTCCAGAGAAAGCAGTGAGCACACAGCCAGGGCACGGTCACCGACCGTGCAGTGGGAGCTACTGAGGAAACACGCAGGATGACGTGAGCGTGTGTGACTGGGCCATCTTATTCAGATCAGCAGGTCCTGGGAGGCCAACCTGAATTGGTGACATTTACCCTTGAGAAACACACGGGGAGCCTGCGGAAGCTGGCTAGACAAGAGGCCGGCGGTAGAACTCATGAGCACGCCAAGCATGTAGACCTGACCCCAAGGCAGCAGGAAGAGAGAGTGGAGCCCCTCCGCTGGCAACATTGCATCTGGAGTCCCAGAGAGCTGCAACCTGTGGCCTTGCCCTTGCCTCTCTGCTTTCCCAGGGCCCCCAGAGGAAACAAATGTCTGTTTGCGGGATGGGTGGATCACTCTACCTCTTTCTTACATCTGTAATGAAGTCTAAGAAAACTGTCTGTTTGGTTTTGTAACTCAGCATATTATCCTCTCTTTCAATACATATCACTTTTCATAGCATTTTCATCGCTCTTCTATCCACATGAAATGCCCCTCTGTTGGTGTGTGATAAAATGCTTCCCCAGAACCCAATTGTAAAGGAGGCTTTGCAGTAAGCTATTTTCCATGGTGAAACAGGAAAGGATCTCAATGTGCACAAACAGCGTGAATTTATATTACACCATCTTTAAAAAGAAAGAAAGATTTCAGCAGCTGGGCCAAAAAACATTTATTCCTTTTGATATTGAAAGAGTTCCTTAAGGGGACTCACCTTGTAGAAACCTGGAACATCAGTTAGCTGCAAATTAAGTTAATGTTATATACACTTTGTGGGGGCCTGATACTGTCCCTCAATCTCTTGAATCAGTTTTCTTAATGCAGCAAGGCCACAGCTTCTTACTGCGTCAAGGTGGCCGGGACAGAGATGGAACAACACTTGCAAGAGCTGGTTCCACTTATTCAAAGTCACATCTGCCATCCTGCAATAAACATCCTATGTGCAAATGGCCTCAAGGGACGCTTCAGAAATTGACTAGTTTCTAACGTTGTGTCTTAACACCAAAAGAAACTGAAACATTTTTATGGCTTATGTCCATAATGCATTCCTTCAGAGTATGCTGTATTTTTATCTGCCAATATATTAAGCTCTTCTTCTAAAACTTGCTTATGCATCAGCAGTTCATTTTTTGTGACAATGAAAAAAAAAGCTTTCAAAAATATCTATCCAAATGAGAGCTATTAACAGCCACCACCAAACTGAGTTCGAGCTCCCATTGTCCTTGATACTGAATTGTTTCAAAAGCAGTAGGAAAAGTTGTGCAGATTAAAACCATTTATGATGTAGAAATTAAACCCCATTTTTCTAGGGATGAAAGGTTTTGGGTGGACCTGAAACTCTGCTCTGAGTTAGTCTGTCTCATCATAAAGCTTTGGCCACTTTGTTGCAAAAAAAAAAATTCCATCTAAGCTTTATAATCCAATTAAAGAGATCAAGCAATGCCACTGTCCTTCATGTTTTCTTTTTAATCATGAGATGAAGATGATTGTGTTTTTGTTTTGTGGGTTCCAAGCGGGTATTAAATGCTGGGTCATTCTCTCAGAAGCCTCATTTTCCTCCTAATCCTGCTGCTCTTAAGAAGAGCTTGGCAGGGACCTTCAAAGCTGCTCTGTTTCTTTTGTCTTGCTTCCCTGGAGCTTTGCAAAATGGTAACAGTGCCCAGGGCTCCATGCCTCCAGCTTGAGGCCCAGCTCCTCCTGCTGAGGGCTCACATCTCACCCCTGCTTTGGAACTGCAACAATGGCATTGTGGGGTGGTTTTAAGCTTGTTTTTATCACAGTACTGAAAGCTAGAAAATGTAAGAAATGGAACTAATTCCATAGTATACACAGTTCTTGTGTTTCTTAGTGACTTTCATCTGAAGAGTGGTGGGTGGATATGTTCAACCACAGCTCTGCACACGCTTGTGACCGTGCACTGAGCAACAGTGCCAGTGATCATTCTTTGGGGGACCCCTTGCTATACAAATTTCACATCATGATTCATAGACTCACAGACTGATGTTGCAGGAGAGAGCTTAGAGGACTCTTCATCAAGGCTTCCTAGCTTTACAGGCAAAAACACTGAGGCCCAGAGAGGCTCATTGCCCAAGTTCATACAGCTAATTGGTGGCAGAGCTGGGGCAGGAATCCAGGTTTCCTGATTTCTGGTGCAGGACTGCTTGGGTCAATCCACAGTTCTGCGTGATTTTATGGCTTTATAAAAGATATTCTATTGAACATATTTTACTGATTATATAAAAACAAGTTGACTATTTTAATAAATGAGAAGATGGGTCATGTTGGGAGAAGAAGCCTGGGTATTATGCAGATGTTTGTTTTTTTCAAATTAATTTATAGGCTCAATACATTAGATTCAGTAGGTTGGGGATGGGAAAGAGTGTGATTACATTATTCTGAAGTTCATATGAAAGAGTAAGTAGGCAAGAATTGCTTTCAAATTTTTGGAAAAAGCTAGTTGTTGGAATTTTCACTACCAGTTATTAGACTATACTATAATGATACAATCATTAGAACAGTATTCTACTGCTTCAGTAAGCAGATACACTGATGGGAGAGAGTCGACACCCTTGAAGCAGATACTAATGCATGTAAGAATTATGTGTATTTCAAAAACAACATTTAAACTTAGTGGGTAAATAAAATATTTTTGGTGAATGATGTTGGTACAATTGGCCATCTGTTTAGCTAAACAGTAAAGTTAGATCTCTATATCACATTTCACAAAGATAGATTCCAGATGATTTAAAGATTTAAATTTCAGAAGTATCAAAGCAAATAAGCCCATAAAAGAACGAATTCATGCAAAGAACTTAAAATTTCTTTATTAAAAAAACATTCTAAACAAAACTAAAAAGAAAATCAGAGACTAAAAACATTGTTTGATTATATGTATATATATGTATGTACATGTATATGTACATACAAAGGTTGCCAAAAAACTAAAAGATGTGCAAGAAAGAAAAGAAAAAAGATAAAGAAAACCTTTATGAATGCGGACATTTCTCATAGTATTATTCATAATAGAAAACTTTAGTAATATCCCAAACATCAAAAGTAGAGAATAAACTCTAGTGTAGCCAAGTGGTAAATATCATTAAGGATCATATTTTTGAAGAATATTCAAAGACATGAGCTATAAATTTTTAAAAAGTCAAATGAAACCTATATACAAAGAGGTTTTTCTTTCTCAAAAAATTGGAAAGATATACACTGAAATGTTAAGCTTTTTTCTGAGTAGCAGAATATTGAGTACTATTTAATATTTTAACTCTTCTGAGTGTCTCAAATTTTCACAGTGGTCTTACAATCACAAGAGAAGAAAAAATATATGTCATTAGTAAAATAAACACAGAGTACCAAGTTAGGAAAGGGCCACAGGTGGTTAAAGAGTAGCATGCTAACCTTTTTTTCTAGACAATGTAGATTCAAACAGTTGCTCTATATTCTGAGTCCTGGAGTTCTGCTGTGCTGCTAATTGTTGTGGCTGGGCAGTAACTTTGTGAGGTATCTAGGGGCTGGAGGAGATGGTTCTGACTGCTGGGTTTTGAGAGAAAGAGAATAAAACTCACCACCATTAAAAACCCTCTGTATTTGAAGCAACCAAGATGTCCTTCAGTAGGTAAATGAATAAACTATGGTCCATCCAGTCAATGGGATATTATTCAGCACTAAAAAGAAATGAGCTACCAAGCCCCGGAAGAACTTTAAATGCATATTACTAAGTGAAACAAGCCAATCTGAAAAGACTATAGACTGTAGGATTCCAACTATCTGACATTCTTGAAAAGGCAAAACTATGGACACAGTAAAAAGATCAGTGGTTGCCAAGGGTTAGGAGAGAGAGAGAGAGATGAATAGCACACCACAGCAGATCTTGAGGGCAGTGAAAATACTCTGATGGTACTATAATGGTGCATGTAGATCATTACACATTTGTCCAAACCCATAGAATGCCCAACACCGAGAATGAACTGTGAGGTAAGCTATGGATTTGAGTAATTGTGATGTGTCAATGTAGGTTCATCAACTGTAACAAATGTACCCCTCTGTGTGGGATATAGATAATGGGGGAGGCGGTGCACCAGTAGAGCGAGGAATGCACAGGGAATCTCCGTGCCTCAACTTTGCTGTGAACCTTAAACTGCTCTAAATAAGTTAGGTGTTAATAAAATTACCAGAGAATGCTCTGTGGAGTTCTTGTACACACTCAGCTGCATTAAACACTAACTCATGGGAGAACCACCACATATAAGATAGACTCTCCTTCTTCACATCTATCCCTCAAGCCACACGTTGACTTTTTATGATGCCTTTTTCCTAAAGCCTTCCCGAGATGCTCATTTCTTCTGGTTTCACTTGGATAAAAATACACAGAGTTATATATAGGGAGCAAGCAGTGTGAACGGTTGCCAGAGTATGAACAGCTCAGAGTGAATTTGTGTATATCAAAAGTAGATGGGAGTCTACTGGAGGATAAACCAGTACATAGGAAAATTCATTTCAGAACGCAAAAAAGATAAGGCTCAAGCAGAGTTTGAAACCATTTTCCTAGAAAAAAATACAGAGTCTCCTAAGTCAGAGTTGAGATGTTCAGGTAGCAAAAATTTATTTTGGGCTTCTAATCAGCATAATTAATTAAAGAACTGTATGGAAGAACCACCCAGCTGAGCCAAACCCAATTTGCCAACCTACAGAATTGTCAGCTAAATAAATTGCTGCTGTTTTAAGCTTCTGGGGGAAAAAAAATGTATACAAAAGAGTCAAACCAGACCTCCTACATCTCCCACTTCCACCCATATTAGAGAACACATCAGCCACACTGTTGGCCTCCACACAAAGTCAGAGCTCTGTCCTATAAAGATATTGAACATTTGCCTTGGGAATGCTGAGGTTTTTCATGTGGGTGTTGCTGCTTCATAGCAAAGTCCATCTTATTTTGGCATTTTTTTTGGAAGGGAAGGATGGTGAGATCTGCTGCAGAAACAGATCCACTCAGCTACAGAAGAAATTTAGCCCATATTAGAAAATTCTAATTTTTTTTAATACAAACAGGAAAAGGCAGCCAAGGCTCAACAAACATTTAAGATAAATCAACAACACAAAATAATCTCTTAAGGTATAAAGAGTAACCAATTGCCAAGAATGCATGTACAGATTCAAAAAGTGACTGACTGTATCCATTGAAATCCAACGGGACACTTGAACATGGTACAGAAAACAACAATCTTTTGGAAATTAAATACAAAATTGTCAAAATAAAAATCAATAGAAAGGCTAGAAGACAAAGTCAAAGAAAGATTGTAGATTAAAAAGAAAGATAAAAGGAAAGAAGAGAAAATGTTTAAAGGAAAAGAAGAGAAAAACTTAAGCAATATGGTAGATCTAACTTCAATCTAGGAATTCCAACCCCAATGCAAGAAGAGTTCTAGAAAAAAGAAAAGAAAAAAAAAAGAGCCAGAGAAAGGAAATTATCAAATAAATCATGGAAGAAAATTTCCTAGAGCATAAGTCGGATGTATCAATTACTGAACAAAAAGATAAAGCAAACATAAAGCTTCTGGGAGGTGGGGGGGATACCTACTAAAGAACTGGCATCATATTTCTCATCAACCATAATGAATGCTAGAAGATAATGCAGTTATATGTTGGCAAAGTTCTGATAGAAGATTATTGCAACTTAAATTTTATAGTTAGCCAAACTATCAATCAAGTGTGAAGTCAATATAGTGACTTTTTAAACATGCAAGGACACATAAATTTTACTTTCCAGTTATCCTTTCTGAAAAGCTTACTTGTCATTGTATGCCAGCAAAAATTTTAAATGAAATAAAGAGCAATACATGTAGACCAAACCAGAAGTACAATGAAACAAAATGTCAAGATTACACCTATATAGCAGTACTAAACGTGAAAATTCAAATTGAAACAGAATGTCAGAAATCCCCCCAAAAAAATCTTCAACTTAAAAAAATAGATTTACCTCAATAACAGTGTAATAAAGAAGTTTAATATGCTTACAAACTGGGTAAATACATCACGACGTAATTAAAATCTCAGTCTCCAAAATCATATTGCTTGGTTCAAATTACAAACTATGTATGGGACCTTGGGAAGTTACTTAAATTCTTGACTCAATTTTCTTGTTTGAAAAATTGGTATGAAAATAATTTCTACTTCATAAAGTCATTGTGGGTATCAAATGAAATAATGCATGTAAAACATTTAATGCCTGGCCTTAGGTAACTTCTCTAGAAAGATTTATTTTTATTATTATAAGTTTCATACCAGCAAGAAAAAAGAGAAGCTATTAGAGATTTTGGAAAAGACAAAGAAAAGCTGTCAAAAATGTCATATGTCAAATCAAAGCAAATTGAACTACAGCATGATTTTAGCAAGTAAGGGAATATAAGTGGAAAACAGAATTCATTTGACCTTGAAGATTGGATCTTTCTCCTTTGAGTGCCATGGTTTGATGATTTAGGATTATTTTTCCTTCTCTACAAGTCTAATCAAACTACGTGGTTCTCCACTGAATAATATTTACATAATCATAATTTCCAATTGCCATTTAATGGTATTTGATTTTAAGAAACTAATCTATCATCAAAGCACAGAAGACTTAATTATAGTTACAGATCAGAATATAAATGTAATAAACCTTGATCATGTAAAGTAATGACCTAAGCTAAGAAGGAAGGGGCCAAAGAATAGGGGAAGTGTCCGTGGTATATATTTTCTTTTTTTGTTTTTTTTAATTTTTTATTTTATTACGTTTTATTTTTTATTTTTCAATTACAGTTGACACTTAATATTATATTAATTTCCAATATATAGCATAGTGGTTAGACATTTATGTAACTTACGAAGTGATCCCCTGTTAAGTCTAGTACCCACCTGACACCATATATAGTTATTACTACATTTTTTCTTCTTTCATAAAAGGGACATAAAAAAATAGTGATTTAAGTGTACTACTTATGGCTATAAAGTAACCAAAGGGAGACATTTTAAACAATGATGTAATTTTTTAAAATAGAAGTTGAGGAGTGATGTTGATGTGCTAAACTCTACAATTTCCAAAACCAGCTTATTTCTTGGGAGTAGGATCTGGAGAGGGAGGTCCTAAGAGCAGTCAGAAGGATCATTCTACTTTTATTTTATGTCTTGATGCTATTTAAGATTTTTCTCATGTGCTTGAATTACTTACATTAGTTAATAAATCAAAAAGCATTGTGCCAGGCCTTGTCTAGTTTCTGGGAATCAAAAGATAAAGTCCTTGCCCTCAAAAAGCTGACATTCTGGTAAGGAAGGTATTAACAGTAAACATGGAAACAATTTGATGAACAAGCAAATTTTAGATAGTAATTGCTATAGAGTCTGCGAGGGGGTATGTGAAGTTTGCTTTTTCTGAGGTAATCAAAGAAGGCCTCTAGGAGGAGATGATTTGAACTGAGATGTGAATGATGACAGCAGCCATGCAAATGTTTGGGGAGGTATCACATTCAAAGGCCTGAGACTGGAAGGAGCTTAGCATGTACTCAGGTGAGAAAGAAGGCCGGCTGGTTGGAATGGAGTGGGTAAAGGGAAAGTAATAGGAGTTGAGTTCAGAGAGTCTGGCAAAGGCCAGATCTTATTGGGCCTTTCAGGCCATGACTAACAATTTGATTTTGTTCAATTGTAATGCAAAGTCATTAAAGGGTTTTAAGTAAGAGAGGGATATGCTCTGATATTCACTTTGATAAGTTGACGCTCACTTTAATTTGTTTGTCATTTAAACCAGGCAGGCTGATGCCACATGCTGTGATGTTAACCGTGCGATGTCTTTACACAATTAGTAATAAAAAAGGTTTTAACCAGGAAAATTGGGCAGCTAGGAGGTGCCATTATGACTTGGACCAGGACCAGGGTATAACAGTGGAAGTGGTAAAATAGTCAAATTCAGAATATTTGGAGATAGAGTAGAAGGACTTGAGGATGGAATCATGGATGGATGATGGATGGATGGATGGATGGATGGATGGATGGATGGATGGATGGATGAATACACATGAGAGAAAAGCAAAGAATCTACTGGGACTACTAGATTTTTGTCAAGTGGGAACTTGAGGAACAGCAATTTGGGGTAGGATTAGGGGGATAAAATCCATTGTTTTATGTTAGCATGTTAAGTTTGAAATGTCTATTAGACTTTCAAGTGGAGACATGAAGTAGGCAGCAGGATATACAAGCTTGGAGTTCAGGAGAAAAGCCCTAGCTAAAGATACAATTTAGGAGTAATCAGAGGAAAGATTGCATTTAAAGCCATGGAATTAAATGGGCTCATGAAGAAGAAAGTGTAAATAGAAACAAGAAGACATCCCCAGAGAGCAAGAGAAATTGATGATGGTGAGATGAGAGACGAGAACAGAGATAAAAAGCATGAATGAAGTCTTTGAAAAGGTGAGAAAGGGTGGAGGGTTTGCCTTGGATGGATCAGGGATCCTTTTTCCATTTCAGCAGGATGGAAGGGAAGATGTGTGAGCACAGATTCATGTGAGTTGGCACAGTGGTAGGAAAATTATGTACATCTCCTGTGATTGCATCTATATGTTGTGAGTTGAAGTTAACCCCAGTGTGGGCTAGAGGGATAGAATGCTGTTGGGGATTTAAGAAAGAAATGGTATGAAATGCTCCTGCTGGAAAGTGGGAAAAATAAACATCCAGGGAATTAGTTAGATTGCCTGGCAGTCTTCAGAGATCATTTGCGATTCGTGGTAATGATATAAAAGTGAGGATAGTTAAAAAGTTGTATGATTTTTCTACAGAAACATTTAGCTACTCAGGTGCAAGCATGGAGCTGATTGATAGTTGGGTTTGACCAGATCAGGCAAGCAGGAAAAGGGACAGAATAAGGGAGGTACAAGTGCTTGCAAGGGAGAAATTACAGCACTGTGTCACAATTAAATTGTTTCCAAATATGACTGCAATAATACCCCCATTTCACAGGCTCTTTTGCAGTGTGATCTTGCCATTCACCCACCAAGGGATATAGTCTATTTCCCCTCCATTTGGATCTGTGCTCACCATATATTTTGTTTTGACTAATAGAATGTAGCAAACGTTATGCTGTGTAGCTTCTGCAGCTTCTAGCTTTGCAGAAGTTACAATCCTCACTCTTGAGATCCATCTGCCATGTAAATAAGCCTAAGATACACACGTGGAGGTGGTCTTTTACAAATTAAGAGAGAGAGAGATCCCATCCAGCACTACCCAGGTTCCAGCCACGTGAGTAAAGCCATGTTGGTGGCTCCAATCTCAGTCACCATCTGACTACAACCTTGTAGTCAGCTACTGCCTACGAATGTCTGCTACTCCAGCTAATGTCACATGGAGCAGAAAAACCATCCAGCCAAGCCCTGCTACAATTTCTGGTGCCCAGAATTGTGAGCAAATAAAATGCTTGTAGTTTGGAAACACTGGGCTTTGGGGTGAATTGTTGCTCTACATTAGATAACTGAATGAAGAAGTGCTCCGCTAGTTTGTTGCCATTGTCCACTGGAAGGAAGTGGAGGTTTCAGGGAAGTTAATACAAGTGAAATAATGTAGAGTCAATGGAGTTCTTGGAGTTGAGGCTTCCATGAAGCTGAGGTATTTCTGAAGTGAGAGTACTGCAACAAAGGGTTAGAAAGATGGAGAGGTAATGCCAGAGAGTGGAAAACTTGAAATACCTATTTTGAGTTAATGCTGTTACAACTGATAAAAAGGACATTACCACAGGGGTAGGGAGCTGTGGTAGGTCAGAGGAGCCAAGGAAATTGAGAAACAGAGAGGCCAGGGTGTTGAATGGTCACCTGCATAGATGTGAAGGTTCCCAGGAATACGGTCAAGGAAACAGCTTCATATAGTGTTTAAGTGCACATGCTCTGGAACCAGGCTGTATTTCCAGCCCTGAGTCTGTCACTAACCAACTGTGTGTGATGTTAGGTAAAGTATATTACTCTTTGCACCTCAGTTTACTCATCTATAAGATGAGGGTGATAATAGTACCTATCTCATAGTATCACAGGAATTAAACAAAATAATGCTCTTAGAATGCTTAGAAGGGTTCCAGAAGAAGGGAGAACACCATGAAAATGCTGTCACTGACATCACTGGCAGTAGAGACAAACACAGCAAAGCCAGTGCTGGAGGCATCGGACTAAGGTCAGTGAATGACAGCAACCAGGTGGGGCAGCAGCTGGGAACGTCTGATGAGAGGTTTCAAAGGGGCTGAGGTCTCTGGAGTTGGGAGCAAGAGCAATGATTACTTAGAAGCAGCAAAGGGGAGTGAGGAAGAAACTTACCCTTTTCCTAGGCTCTAAGGTTCATGAAATCAAAAGTTTCTCCTTGAGAAGACTACGGAGGAAGCTATGTCCTCAGGGAGAACAGGTTCCAGTTAGAGTGAGAAGGCAAAGGAAACATCCAGGGAAGGAGATGAGAATGTATATCTGTTGATGACAGAGCAGGAGCTCCAGAGGGCACAGTAGAAGGGTTTGGACAAATAAAGAAGACTGGAAGAAGGATCAAGTTTCAGGATGTACAAAGCAGTGTGGGGATGAGGGAGCATGCAGTGAGGGGCTACCTGGCAGGGATTAAGAATTAAGAAAAAATATTCATGACCTGTATGGGGCTGGTCCAGGAAGTTTCTCAAGAAGAAATGTAGGAAGACTCAGAACCAGCTGTCATTCGGTTCAAAGTGGCGTGTGGGTCTAGAGGATGGTAGGGGGCTCTTTAGAGCCGTTCTGCAGGCAACTCCTCTCCTGATACAAGTGTTAAAGATGAAGAATATGGGCAGTGAAGGGGCTATTCTTCCCATCTGTCTCTAGCTGGAAGGGTAAAGAATTAGAGCATCCATGTGTGATCCATTTATGGAAGCCCAAAGGATGATTCTTCTCTTTCAAGAGCATAGAGTATGGGCCATCTGAGCCTGGACAATTAAAGGGCATCAGATGCTTGACATCTCCCATGTCAAAAGGAGGGTCTATTCCCAGCCTTTACAGTGTCACTTAGTCTATTCGGGCTGCTATAACAACAGTACCATAGATTGGGTGGCTTATAGACATTTATTTGTCACAGTTCTGGCGGCTAGGAAGTCCCAGATCAAGGCACTAGCAGATTCAGTGTCTGATGAAGGCTCACTTCCTGGTTCATACATAGATAGCCACCATCTTATTATGTCCTCACGTGGCAAAAGGGGCAAGGAAGCTCTCTGAGGTCTCTTTTATTAGGGTAGGGTACCAATCTTCATTTCTTACCCCTCCCTCTCACCCTTCCCTTTCTGCTCCAGTCATGCTGGTCTCCTGTCCATGGCCTCACCAGGCACACTCCCGCCACAGGCCTCTTGCATCTCCTGTTTCCTTATCTCTGGAATATGTACACAGCTTGTTTCTGCAGTTCCTTCAACTCTCTACTTAAATGTCATCTTGTTAGAGAGGACTTCCCTGACCCCCTTGCACAAACAATGGACTGTCATCCATCTCCTCGTCCTATCTCCTTGTCCTGCTTTATTTTTCTCCATTACATTTTTCATCCTCTAATTTACTATATGCACTTTTGGGGGTTTTTTCCTGCTATATCCCTGGCATGCAGAACTGTTCCTGGAACATAAATATTTGTTGAATAAATGAATGAGTTTGAACTCTTTCTTCAATATATTTTATGTGCATGACCTTAAGTAGGGAGTTTACCCTCTCTAAAGTCTCATTTTTTTTCATCCATAAAATGGTGTCATCAAAGCGTCTATCTCATACTGTTTTGGCTCAGTTACATGGCATATGTGTGAAGTATTTCCCATTATGCCAGAATTTGATAGGAGCTAAATAAACCATTGTTGTCATTGCTATTGTTGTTATCATTAATCAATGTTACTTCAAGAATTCAGCTTTAGAGTCCCCAGAAAACTCTTCTAGAAGCTTCAGGGACCAGACACTAACCCCCATGCTTGCCGTGTCCTGGCAGACCCTCAGCCAAACATCCCGCCGTCCACCGTCCAGACTTGGGCTCGTTGGCGAGCCAGAGGCCTCTGTGTAAGTACACTTCTTCTCAGGGAGAAAATCACTCACCCACGTGACACCCATTCCATCTTCCAGGACACCTGGGTGGCATTCTGTGCAACAAAAGTAATTCACTAAATGGCCCTCTGGTGCTGTGGAAAAGTGAATTCATTTTGCACAGGTCACAAATGTACTTCCAGGGAGCAGTTTCCTCCCTGCCAGGGGAGGCCCGCGTCTGATGGAAAACTGAAGCGCAGCACTGAAGGTCCATGCAGCCTTCCATGAAGGGGCTGCCAGTCGTTCTGGGCCTTGGGAGCCAAATTGAGAGAAAGAAACATGAGGAGAAATAATGACTGTGAGAAAGTGAAGTTGTTCTCTGTCTTGCTCCTGGGACTGTTAGCTTGTCCAGAAAGAACTAAAAAACTGGGGCAGGGTCAAGACTTCCATCAGGAAGATGTGGGAAGAGAGCACAAAGCCAGAGGCCCAACACTATGGTCAGTACCAGCTGTCCAGAAATGCAAGGAACCTGAACCGGACTGGTGTTCAGAGAGAGATAGTGAATGGAAGGGAGGGAGAGAGGGGGTGGGGAGGGAAGGAGAGGGGAGAGGAGAATACCACATTCTTAACCATATTCTCAGAATGTGGTTGGGAATCCCATTCAGATATGGGTAAATCAGAGCACGGAGTGATCACAATAACTGCAAAGCCTTTAATAAATAACAAATCCCTACATCCAGCTCGCGCTCTCTCTCTCTCTCTCTCTCCTGTGTTTTAAAAAGATCTCATTTTCACATATGTGTCTGCATCTTCTGGCTCTTCTCAGATAAGTAACAGTGTTTCTCACCAGGTCTGGATTTAGAACCTACCCTTTTGAGCATTCAAAATCACTCTAAAATGTCGAACAAAGCGAGGCTATTTGAGGAGACATTCACAGCACACACAGGGAGGCCAAGACATGTTTGCTGCTACCCTTCCCAAACTTACTTGTAAAGCTGCCTAAGATCACAGAGAAATCCAGTGGACAATGTTATTCATGATGGGAAATATCAGTTTAGCAGATTATTAGATAGTGTAGGCAAAAACATCTGTGTCCTTGTTTCACTTCTTGGTTATTTTTTTTAGCCCCCTCCACTTTTTGCTTGGCTTCTAGAAATTTCTGACACAAAGCTTTGATTTTAAGGAACCAGTTCAAAATTGTACAAAGCTGGTTCTACAGGATGTTAATAAATGTAACAATTAATAAATAATTCTTTGGTACATTTCATTTGGTAAAGTCTAGGTTAAAAAAGAAGTTAAACAGGTATATTTACTGATGAACTATTCAGTATCTTTAATATGAGTGTTGTGAATCTCAAATATACAGATATAGCGCATGATATTCTGCAAACTTTATTGATGATGGAAACCTTTTTCCAGGGAACATCCTGCAAGGGCCTTCCTGCAGGGAACACATTTTCAGTGATGCTGATTAGATCTTTCCCTTCAATTGGCCCAAAGGATCTTTAATGAATTCTCTTAAGGTAATATTTTAATCAATAGTATTTTTAAGGCAAAGTCTACTAGGCACTTTTGAAAATGTTAGTTTAAATGTTTGGTAAACACTTCAGTTCATAATATGGGAACCTGAGCTCCATAGTTGTGGAATTATCATAAACTCATGTACCCATTGAATGCAGACAGCCTGGCAGAGTAGTTTGGCCCCACATGCCCTGGAGCCGGACTCCCCAGGTTTGAATCCCAACTTTCCCATTTATTAGCTGTGTGGTCTGCTCTTATCTAACCTCTGTGCCACAGCTGTCAGCCTCCCCGAGTATATAATGAAGACGATAATAAAGTCACATACCTTGCAAAGTTTCTTGAGATTCCATGAGTTAAAAATTTTCAAAGTGCTTAAAATGATAAATACTAACTAAGCTTTTGAAAAGTAACATGTGACATAAGTCATTTCAAGCTCTCAGGAACAAAATGGTGCAAACACCCTTTGAACCAATCAGATTTATTCCACACCCTTCCCCATCGAAGAACTGTCCTATTTTCAATGTGAAAAAAAAATGGAAATTTAAGTTAGACATTAACAAAAAAATACTGCCTGGAAAGTTATACAATATTCATATGTAGAATAAGAGATTGTTTCATTTGGGATATTTTAGAAGAAATTATCATAACATGAATTAAAAATGACTTAGCCTAAATCCACCAAGTCTCCAGGCCTAGTAACACTGACATTTTGTGTGGGAGGGTATGCAGACAATTACACATGGGTGTTTTTGCATGGGCAGGGCAATAAAATTGTAATATTTTGCTATTTTAAATTGCTGAATGGAAAAAACAGCTATTTCTGTGTCATAAAGCAATAATCAATGTCATGACCCCTTCATTAGCAAACAGATTTTCAGTATGACTAGATTTAAAGAAGTTCGGGGATGATTGACAATTGTGCATTGAGCAATCCATGCCCCCCCACAGGTCCCTTCTTCCCAGACCTCTCTGACCTGCACCTTTGTACCCAGTCTCCCCTGGTCTGTCTCTTCCTCTCACCAGCATAAATGCCAGCCTCTGCTTTAAAACAGTTCTTCAAAACTCCACTGAGAATGCCATTGTCATATCCTCAGATCCTCCCAACCAAATTTCAAATTTCCTCCACCAAAATTTTCTGGTCTTAACGACAAAATCAATGACGGAACATTGTTTGGGTTCTCTATCCTCGGTTTGAGAAAGGCACATTATCTCCCACAAGTCCTAGTGAAGTTGGAGCTCCACAAGAAATTTCTAAACTCTCATCAGACCCATTATAGCTTGCTGTTTCTGAAGTGAGCGTGTGTGTGTTGTGGTTAGTTTGCTCCCTCTCACCAGGTCCATCCTTGGCCCTTGTCTGTGCAGCTCTGAGCTCTGGGGCCAGACTCTGTGAACTGCATCACCACTTTCCACTGCCAGCTGTCTCTTGGACAATTTTGGCCAAGGAAGGCACCTCAAAGCAAGGCAGAAGGAATGAGAGACAGGGCATTTCTTTCCTGCTTCCTCCCTGACTTCAGCTTGCACTGGACTGCAGTCGTGCACTTTGTAATGCGTAATGTCCGCTCAGGCCTGGGGGAGTAATGGCTCCCGTTACTGCTGGTCTCTGGGTGCCTCCCCGTCCTGCTGTTCCCTTACCCTGTCCACATCCTTGGAAGCAGCCTCTTCTTTACAGGTTCTGTTTTTTGCTGAGACCTTGACTGATACAGAGCCCTAATAAATATAGAGCATTTTATGTAAATCATAATTAGTAATGTGATTACTAAAGAAAAATAGCATACTTGCATATACCTCAAAGATAAGAAAAAAACAATTATTGTTTCTCCTCAGCTTTATAACGCTGCTGAATGAGTGGCCTTCCTACAAGGAATTGTGCCTCTTACAGACATCAACTCTTTCAGGAGCCATAAGTAGCAGTCATGATTCCTAAATGAGTTAAAATACTTCATACATAGCACATACTCACAAGCCAGAGACAATTATTTAGCAAAAATTAGAAACATTTTAAAATTATTAGGTTCTCTTTTTTAAAAAAGTAGTTTATGTTGACATTTTTCATTTAGAATCTCACAGAATTAATTCACTTTAGAGAGCACCTTGTGTCCCTCACTCTTGTTCCACCTTCTACCTGAAATTCTCCAGATCTCTTTGTAGCTGTCTTTTTTTCTGTCATTTAGATCTCAATGGTGACCCACTTAGAGAGGGCCTTAAGTAGCCACCCACCTTCTCCCCCAGCATTTTAATTTAATCCTGTACCTAACACCTTTAGTATTTGATATTTATGCTGTTTATTTATTTGTGTGCTTTCTTCTCCCCTAGGATTTGAGCTCCATAACAGCTGAGAACTTGTCTGTTTTTTTGACTAATGTGTCCTCAGCACTTAGCCCATAGTAAGTGCTCAAAAAAATATTGTTGAATGAATTGACATTTTATAAGAGAAAAATGGAATAAAATACTCTTCTTGTTCTCAAGGAAGTCATAAATGGGGGGAAAAACATACCTGAAAATTTATGGTAGAAGAAAGTACTGTAATAGAAAAATACAGAGTCCCACTTCCATCTACGGCAGACTATCTTGTAGCAAGCAGATCAATCATCCCACTGAACAAACTACAAAGGTGTGATAAAACAAAAACAAAAACAAATCTGTTTGAAGACATTGGAAACTCTCAAGGAAGCCAGACTTTGCAGGGCCAGGAGGAGAGAAGAGAAACTCACTGAGGTGAGCACGACATTCCATAGCACTTAGCCCCTCAGGGCATTTGCTGATTCATCCACAGCACACATGGAAGGGCTAAGAAACCAAGCAGAAAGCAGCTGCTAAGAGGAAAAAAAGCTGAGCAGAACTTTCATCATCTTACGGAGTTGTAGAGACAAAAATTGGAGTTCAGGGCCAGCAAGGCACCAGGACTTAAAGGGCCAAGATCGAGGAGAGGAGGAAAGCAGGGACACATGAGCCCGTCAATCTGAGCAGCATTTCCCCTGAGGCATCTACTGATTCATAAGAAGCACCTATAGAGAGGCATATAGTGGCTTCTAAGACTACAAGAAGCTGGGCAGAGCAACCAGCAGTGTCAAAGTGCTGAAAGATTTTTAAAATTCTCTCTTTAGCAAGAAAGTGTCATCAATAATCTCTGCAATTTTTATATACATGTCTGGCATTCAATAAAATGTCACCAGACATCCAAGAGAGATGACCAAGAGGGAAAAAAGACAATAGAAGCAAACCCTCCAGAGATCCAAGGAGTTATTGAAATACTTTTAAACGTCTCTGATTTCAAATAGATGGTAAGAGTGAGAATTTCACCAGAGATTTAGAATCTATAAAAAAGAATCAAATGAAAATGCTAAAACTGATATCAGAAATTGTGAACTCAATAAATAGATTTTTCTACCAGGTCCCCTATGTCTCTTTCAGTATTTTCCATCCTTTATCTCTGCACTTCACTCTGAATAATGTCCACTGTCCTAGTTTCCAGATTACTAGTCTCTTTTCTAGCTGTGTTTAATCTTCTATTAAAACTATTTATTGAGTTTTCAACGTAATGGAATTAGATTCCCAAAGAGAAGGAGGGAAAGAAAGGGGCTGAGTAACATTTGAAGAAATAATGACATGAATTTTCAAACCTCACAAAGACCTTGAGCCACAGATTCAAGAAGTCCCTCAAGCCACAAGCAAGACAAATACAAAGAAAAACATACCAACCCACATCATTGAAAACCAAATGCAAAGAGAAGAAACTTGGAGGTATATACAAAATGTTATCCTACATAAAGGAGAACATGATTCTGTGTCAGAGGATCAGATAAAGATTCACAAAGTAGGCAACAATTCATTTATTTGTTCACTCAACAAGAAGAATTCACTGAGCACTTAATATATATCCATCGCTAAGTTGAATCTTAAAAAGAAAGAAAAATGATACAGTCCCTGCTCTCTATGAGCTCCAGTTTGACGGGCAGGGGAGAGAGAAATGTAAACAACACCTCCATAAAGCCTGCCAAGAAGAACTGTTTAAAAAAAAAAAAAAAAAACCTTAAAGAAAGAATGATGCTTGGGGGCAGGGAGGGGTGATGGTCTAGGGGAAGTTGTAGGACATTTGCATGTTGTCTTGTTGGAGGCTCTAGGGGTGAAAACAACCCAAACAAAGACACAGGTGGTGAAGTGGATATCTCACAGAGCAATAGTGAGCTGTCTCTCGGGGTTCAGTGTGGGAAGACGGGAGGGAGTTGCAGAAAATGAGGCTGAAGAGTTAGGTTAGAAACAGATTCAGTAGGCAGTGGGGACCTCCCACAAGTTTTTTTTTTTTAGCGGAAGTGGGGCATCATTCATGTCATTCTTCAAGAAGAGCACCCCTGGGAACAATGTGAAGGATGTATTTGAGAGGAAACTGATGGCAGCCCATGAGACCAATTAGACAATTATTTGCTGCCTTGACACAGGCAAGCAGAAAAGGGAGTGACCTAGACTAGAACATGGAAATAGAAATGGAAATCTGAGAGCGTATTCTCTAGCCATTTCAAAGTCAGAATCAACAGGATTTGGCTACCATTGGTTGTAGGAGACAGAAAAATAAGTTGAAGTTGACTCAGGTGTGGAGAATGGCAGTGGTGTTGATGCAAATATCGCTTGGGGATAATTTCATGAGGTTACTTCTAGCGTATTGAGTTAAAAATATCAATAGGACTTTTCTAAAATGTTTATGAGGGAGCTAGAAAATCCAGTCTGGCGATCAGACGCAAGATCAAGTGCCGACACCAAGCTGTGTGGGCCCAGAGGGGAAGGCTGGCAGAGCAGGAACTGAGTGAAGACCAGTGGCTCCAAAGTTAACATCTTGGTAAACACAGGTTATCCTAACAAAATACTTTTAGGTTTCTCATTCTCAGATATGTGAAAATATATCAATTGAAAAGAATCATTAAAATGTTCATTACACAGGAAAAACATCTAAGAAACAGATCTCTTCTTACCCTTCACATTTTATGTTTTCTTTGGCCTTTTGCTAGGCTGCATCCCAATTTTTTCTGCTTAGACAGCAGAAACACAAATGATGTGAGCTGTAGTTAAAAGTGCTTTCCAAGTCAGCTGGTTGAAAGTTTCTGTATGAATAATGCCAGAGGCATGGGTGTTTTAAAAACTATGTCTGTGCCATGTTTTTAAAATAATGCACATCAAATTAAGAAAAACACCACTTAAAACTGAGATGAAGTTTCCATAATATTACCAATTACTTTGATTTAAATATATATACATATACTGTCACTCAGGAAACTTTTTGCTATCAGTCATTAGGTTCCTCTAATTTCAGATGTGATTTATGATAAAAATATAACTGTCAGTGAGATTAGAAGCATTTTTGCAGCTCGCACATTATCACAAAATACTAAAGTTCAGGTCAAGAATAGCAGACTTCCTTCTGCTGCAAAAATTTTCTCACAGGGTTACACCGGATGTAATTTGAACTTTTGTGTTTTTCAGCTACTTGTGGTTTATTTCTTAAAAAGTCTTGTTGATCTGCTTCAAGTCTCCTGGGAACTAGAGAGAGGCAAACTCAGCTAATATTTCCATATTTGATCTTTGAAGATGACTCCCCCAAATTACTTTTCCACACCCCTAAAAACCAGCATGCTGTAGTATCTACTTCATAGTGGGTTTAATTAGAGACTAAAACAGTTAATAGTTACTCAGTTCTTCCTATATATTCAACATGATTTCATGTGACAAGAAGTAAGGAAGTATGAAAAATATGAGCTTTGAAGCAAATGGAAGAGAGAAGCTGTTAAAGAAGCTGACTAAAACTAGCAGGACATTATAATCAAGGGCTTAAGCAGCATCGAGTATTAAAAGCTGTTGGATCTTCCATAAAGGAGTGATGTGCGTAGACTATATGAATGTGGAAGGCTCCATGGAAGAGGGAGAATTTCACCCCAAAAACAGTAGTGTGTCTCTTGCACCCTCTTTGGTCTGGGTGTAACATTTGTGCTGCATTTTCCAACCATCCAAAGGAGGGTGTAGTATCACCAATCTGAATCCATGAAAATTCACAGCTCTTCCACACATTTTGGAATTAGTGGTCAAAACTACCACTTCCCTCACTCCCAGACCCATATTTGTGCTGCCTGCCCCCACCACACACATACACACACACACACACACACACACACACGCCTGAGCACGCATAAAGAGAGAAACCAAAGGATGTGAAGTTTCTTATAGGCTGATGTCTGTAGCCTTGTGTGAACAGGTATGTTGTAGCCTGATTCCAGGCCAATCTCAGACAAAATGGCAGCATGGCTAAGCTGGTCTACAGAGCCCCTCATTCTACACCTCTTCCAACAGCTCTTTTCACTCTCATTTGGCTTCTCTCTGTGTTTTTTCCTCTATAGATTAAGATCTCATGAGCTGTCATTCACCAAACAGTTATGAAACACCTACAAAGTACTCTATGTGGAGTAATAGAATGTGTGTATCCAATGAAGTGACTGCCAAAGAGAACACAGTCTATCAGGGGAGTCGACAGAAAATTCCAAGGCTGGCCGGCAATACTGTATGCTAGAATTGTGTACACACAAAACTATAGGATGATGTAAACATTAAGTCTACAGACACAGGAATTTTTTTAAAGCCTTCTTGTTTACTAAGACCTGCAGGGAAGGGAGGAGGGGAATGTTCATCAGCCAGTTTCTAAGATATGAAATTTGTGAGGGAACCCCTCTAAGAATTGCCTTCTGGTCAGCAGAGGAAAGGGACCCAGATGACACTCAGGGAAGAGGAGATCCCACTAGACTCGATATAAGAGGAAAGGGTAAACCTTAGAACTGTAAAAAACAAACAAACAAAAAAAAGGAGGAGAGGAGTGCTGATGATATACTCTTGAAAGAAGTCCCAGTGTTTGTCCAATAAAACCATCAGGAGCTGTCATTTTACTGAAACTTTACCTCTCTTTCTCTAACTCCTGGCATATAATGTCATTTTATCCAAGTAGGGGCTGGTTTCTGCATTAAGGATCACTAAGGGAGAGAGAAATCAATTGGGAGGCTCAAGGAAAATATAGGAGAACCCAGCTCAGTAGGCAGATTTTTTTAAGGTAGCAGTGGGGAGAAGAGCATGATGGGAATAGGTGGGAAAGGTGAGGAGCATGGATGCATGGACTCCCAAAGAGCTGTAATATTGACATGTGGGATAGGATGGGAAAATTTAGGAAGAGTGTAGTCCAGAAGACTAACCTGGGAGCAGTTCCCATGTGCCAGGCTAAATTGTTCAGACTTAATTACACAGACACTGGGAACCCACTGAAGGTTTCTGAGCAGGGGTGGGGATTGATTCCATCAGATAATCCCCCAAAGTCACTGACTGATATTACCTCAGGTACTGTCTTCCCAGAAATACTTATATTTCAATTAAAAACTTCCTAAAGGGACATCCAAAGAAATAGGTGCCAAATGAGAGAATATCTACAGGGAACGTATCTTGGAATGGCGGCCTCCAACTACTCCTCAGACCACTACTTGAGCATCAGGATGGTTCTTTTTAAGGCTAAGATTAAAAAAAAAAAAATCATGCCTGAAGTTTCCCTACAGTTTTGCCCCTGACACACTCAAGACAGATGGCAATCACTGATAGAACTTACTCCCATGGGTGTACCCAGGTTTATGTGAGAAGCCAGCTCATTGAATGCTCTGAATCAATCAGGGTTCAAACAGGAAACAGTTTTATTTTCTTCCAGCCACTGCCTTTAGACCTGCCCTTTCAGGTCTCCCTTCTCCATCTCTTGGTCAAGACTCATACTTGACTCATTCCATAGCTTTCCAGTCACTGCCAGTTATAAGAACAAGCCTCATCTTGGTAATCAAGACTCGCTCTCAGGCCTAGTCCAGTCTCAGTCAAAATATCAGTCCCATGTAATTCAATGCTCAGCCTCTTTCCATCAACAACCTGACCCTCTCGCCTCCTGCTTAGCCCTGGTGTGCTTGAGGGTGGACAGGGGTCTGTACTCCCTCCACTCAGCTCTCTTCTGGGGGAGATGCAAAGAAAAGGAGGATGGTGCAAAGTGGACCTACATGGTACTTTTGTGATCCACTGTTGGTGCCCTGAGGGAGCTCCCACCCCAGGATTGGAAGTAAGAGCCAAAGCTCTCTCCCTTGGGGCATGTGATTCATTTCCTTGATGATTCCTTTTGAATGTCTAGTCTTCTCTTTATATATATAGGTTGGAGGTGCTTATTGGACTCAAGACCACCAGGCTAGTTTGGCTAGGCTACCTCTTGGTAGGTGCTGTAGGGACATGTCTAGCAGCAACTTCCTAGGAACTTATCCAATCATTATTGGCTTTGGGTCTTTAGCTGAATTTTTCAAGACAGCAGAAGTGCCATCCAACATCTGATGTTATGCAAGTTACCACTCACTAACTGTAACAAACATTTTTCTGTGACTTACTCATGAGATCATATAAAATGCAAGTCAATGAGAATGAAATTATTATACAGAAACCCCTGAATCTACTCTAATTTTCTTTTTAATATTATAAAACATGGATACTTGAAGCATGACTAATAACAAGTTTGTTGTGACATGCCTCACAACTCACGTTTTGCAACATAAATGGAACCTTTCCTTTACTGGAGCAACTATAATCTTATTCCAAATTGAAGAGAGAGGTCCATTTATGCACATGTATCAATTCTAAAATGTCAGTGTTAAGTATTACTTTGTATTACTAAATTACATATCATGTGGGCAGGTAAGAAATACTGGCTAGAGAGACAACCAAGATGGCGCAGTAGGTAAATGCTGTGTTAACCTTCTCTCACAACCACATCAAAATTACAACTAATCTACAAAACAGCCATTATTGAGAATCACCTAAAATCAAGCTGAACTGAAGCCTTTCAACTAAGGATGTGCAGAAGAAGCCACCTCCAGACTGGTAGGAAGGTCAGAGATGCGGAACGGGCTGGTCCCACACCCTCACATGACCATTAAAGATTGGCAGGGCTATTTCGGCTGTTGTTGTCCCTCCCCATCCCCTAGAGGAGCGAGAGATCCTAACTCAGTGCTCCAGTGCTGGGGAGAGAAGTTCCCATACTTTCTGGTTGTGAAAACCAGCGGAGATTGTGACCGAGTGAGACTGAGGGTGGCTGCACTCACAGGCACTCCTCTTAAAGGGACTGTGTGCAGACTTACTCACCGATGGAATCACTCACTCTGAGCTCCAGTGCTGGGGAAGCAGCTGAAAAGGCAGCAGGGACAAATGGTGGGGAAGTGAGTTGTCTGGCTTGGGACGGGGGCTAGATAGGCAGCTTTCTCCTGGACAGGGCATCTGGAAGAGGCTACTGTTTCTTTGTTGTGCCCTCCCCCTTCCTGGCATGTAGACACAGGTGGCCACTATCTGAGTCTCAGCTGTTCATTCACCCTGCCCTGGCTATTTGAGATCCCGCCCCACCCAACTTTCAGGCATACCCAGGCCACTTTTAGTGTCTTTTTCATGCGGACAGCCGGCCTTGGCTCAAGCTGCCTAGGGTCTCTCAAAGGTTCGGGGAACCCAGACAAGCAGCATCTGGCTTAAGCTTGTCCTGTACCTCTGGCTGAGCAGCCCTAAGTCGACACTAGTGTCAGCTAGCCTTGGATCACAGCTTGGCCTCTCAAGATGCTTCCAAGCACGGCATGGGTCGTAGTCATCTGCGGATTTCTTTGTAGCTCCTGCTATGTGGCTCCAGGTGCGGCACAGGCTGTGGCTGAGCTTGACCTACAATGGATCCCCTCCAAGGTGGTTGTGGGGACAGAGCCAGGAGTGCAGTTTCCAGGCTCTCGGCCTCATGTGGAAAGGTGCTGGCTCAGGTAGTAAATGGTCATCAACTGTGATTGGATGGCCATCAGCTGTGGCTAGTTGGCCGTCAGCTGTAACAAGTGAGTCACTGGCCACTGATATAACTGCCGTGGCTACGCTAGCAGAAAATGGGGGCTAGCATGGGCGGAGTGTGGATTGCGAATCGTGTGGCTCCTGCTTCCTGTGTCTCCAACCCAGCCACCAGCGAGACTATAGTGGTATGACTCCCCTATCTATGGCTCCATGGGTGTTCCTTTTTGGCCTCACCATGTCCTGCCTCACCATGTCCTGTTCTTATGTGGGGAGCGGGACCAGAGACCCCACATGACACCCTGCATGACAGTGGTCCTGTGGCCAACGCTCCCACTGGGCAGCTTCAAAATGAGCTGGAGCATCGCCCAGCCATCTCCAAATAAGACACACCCAAGGGGCAGATTGGTCAGGCACCAGAGTCCTGCTGAGGCAGATCCTGCTTCATAGGATCAGCCCCTGCACAACAAACTGTAGTCAAGGCCAGTCCTCACAACAAGTGAACCCAAGGGTCAGTCCCACCCATTGATGTACAATTATAAACTAAGTTTCAATTACAAGAGGAGGACACACACAACACATACAAGGGACACACCTGGAGTGTGTGGCTCAGGTGGCCAGAAAGACTGTGCTTCTGAACCCACAGCACACCTGCTACATAAGGCCACTCTACTAAGAATGGAAGACATAGCAGTTCTTCCTAATACATAGAAACAAACACAGGGAGGTAGCCAAAATGCGGAGACAAAGAAACATGTCTGTGGGGACAGTACAAGGAGTGCAGTTTCCAGGCTCTCAGCCTCATGCAGAAAGGTGCTGGCTCAGGTAGTAAATGGCCATCAACTGTGATTGCATGGCCATCAGCTGTGGCTAGTTGGCCATCAGCCATAACCAATGAGCTATTGGCTTCTAATATAACTGCTGTGGCTATGCTAGCAAAAGAATGGGGGGCTAGCAAGAAGATGGTGGCTGAGCTAGCAAGCTCAGATTGCAGTTAGGATGGCGGGTTGCGGACAGTGTGGATCCAGCCTCCAGTGAGACTATAGTGCTGCCAGCGAGAATATAGCAATATGACTCCTCCATCTATGGCTCTGTGGTTGTTCCTTTTTGGCCTCATCATATCCTGCGTTCTTATGTGGGGAGCGGGACCAGAGACCCCGCATGACTCCCCATATAACAATGTCCCAAATGAAAGAAAAGAACAAAGCTCCAGAAAAAGAACTAATCGAAATGGAGATAAGCAATCTATCAGATGCAGAGTTCCAAACACTGGTTATAAGAATGCTCAATGATCTCAGGGAGAAATTCAACGGAGAGATAGGAAGCATAAAAATGGAGATGGAAACCATGAAAAAGAACCAGTCAGAAATAAAGGATACAATAACAGAAATGAAGAATATATTACAGGAAATCAACAGTAGATTAAATGAAGCAGAGAATCCAACCAGCAGTGTAGAAGATAAAGTAGCATAAAACATCCAACCCGAACAGCAAAAAGAAAAAGGAATCAAAAAATTGAGGCGAGTTTAAGGGGCCTCTGGGATAATATCAAGTGTACCAACATTTGCATTATAAGGGTACCAGAAGGAGAAGAGAGAGAGCAAGAAATTGAAAACCTATTTGAATAAATAATGACAGAAAACTTCCCTAACCTGGTGAAGGAAATAGACATACAAGCCCAGGGAGCACAGAGAGTTCCAAACAAGATAAACACAAAGAGGCCAACACCAACACACAACATAATTAAAATGCCAAAGGTTAAATACAAAGAGAGAATCTTAAAAGCAGCAAGAGAAAAGCAGTTAGTTACCTACAAGGGAGCCCCTATAAGACTGTCAGCTGATTTCTCAACAGAAACTTTGCAGGTAAGAAGGGAGTGGCAGGAAATATTCAAAGTGATCAAAAGCAAGGACATACAACCAAGATTGTTCTACCCAGCAAGGCTGTCATTTAGAACTGAAGGACACATAAGGAGCTTCCCAGACAAGAAAAAGCTGAAGCAGTTCATCACCACCAAACCAGTATTACAAGGACTTTTAGAGGGACTTCTTTAAGATGGGAGGGGGGTAAAGGATGGGTGAAAGGGGAAGGGGTCTAGAAGTACAAATTGGTTGTTATACTGTAGTCATGGAGATGTAAGGTATAACATAAAGAATATAGTCAATAGTATTGTAATAACTAGGTATGGTACCAGATAGGTACTAGTTCTACAAGGGTGATAGATGGGAATGGGGTTGGCGGCATGAGAAAAAAGTGAAGGTGTTAAGAAATACAAATTGGTAGTTAATACAGTATGAGGAATACAATCAATGATGTTGTAAAGATTATGTAAGGTGCCAGATGGGCACTGGACTTATCAGGGGGATCACTTCATAGACTGTGTAGCTGCCTAACCAATGCATTATACACTGAAACTGAAGTAGAACAATATTGAATGTCAACTATAAATATTTAGGTATATACAGTCATGGGATGTGGAGTACAATATAGGGAAGATAGTCAATGGTGTTGTAATAGCTATTATATATAAGATGTCAGAGGGGTAGTGGCTTGGAGGGTGGGTTATCACTTTATGAGGGATTTAAATGTCTAAATATTACATTGCTTTGTACACCTGAAACTAATAAAAGAAAAAGAAAAGAAAAGAAATCCTGGCTAACTGCACCTTGTATCCCTGATTCACCTCTCTGAATGAAGCCAGTAGGAAATTGATGGAGAGAGTGGGAAAGGGCCATGGCAGATAGCATGTGGCATGGAGGAGGTATGATGGCTTTGCACATGCAGCCTCCACAGCACACTTGCTAGAGTTTTCCGGTGACTGGGTTGTGAACCCCTTTGGTCTCTGTGGCCCAATGTGAGGTAAACCAACATTAGAAGAACTGCTGAAAACCTGACACAAATGAATCACTTTGGCACCAATACCTACTCCCACCCCTTGGTCTACTGCAGATGAGAGCCTCAATCTTCACAGTGGTTTCTTCAATCATTGCAGCATGAAATAGCCTCTGCTTCTGTGAGCAGGGAGAGGTTCACAAAGAATAGCCAATTCTTACCAATTTCTTAGGCTCTTCTCAGTTAGCGAAAATATTTAGAATCACAGGCCAACCAACAACAATCAACAAAAATCTAAGCACCTACTAGGCACAAGGCACTGCAGGCCCCCAGTTCTATGGTAAGTACAAGCCAGTCTACCTCTAAGACTAGAAAGACTGGACCCTTACCACATAACACTAGATCTCACAACATTTTTTCTTTAGGAGTGGACCTCAGAGTGTGATGTGGGTCAGGAGGGAAGGAAAGGAGAAAGATCATCAAGAAGTGGAAGAGATAAGTTTCTAGTACAAGATGCTCAATTATAGTTAGAAATTAGAAACTGTGAAGAACTAGGATTCTTAAGAGAATAGAGGTCTAGAGAGAGAGTTGCTTCTGAAATCAGGAAATATGACTCCTGAACGAGCAAGATTCATCCGTTCAACAGATTGGATTGAATGATTTCTAAGGCCTTGCTCCTCAAGGCATATCCACAGACCAGCAGCATCACCACCAGCGGACCTGGGAACTTGTTAGAAATGCATACCCTCAGGCCCTACCTCACAAATAAAGAATCAGAATCTGCATTTTAACAAGATCCCCAGGTTACTCACAAGTATTTTAGAATTTAAGATGTACTGGTCTGAGCGCCAAGAATTGATTATACATATATCTACAGATGGAGACCAGGAAGTCTGCTTGAGCAGAAAGAACATTCTGCACTGCTGAGGAAGAACCAACCCAAAGCTTGTCCTTCTCTACACATCTAGAGAATTCTCAAGTGGCTGGTGACTCTCACCTGGAACCTAGTTTTTTCTGTGGAGCTATTGATTGCTACAGCTGCTTTAGAATTCAAGAGTGCCCTCTTTTCAATCACTGAGACTGGAGGAGAGCTGCTGAATTAGAACTCAGAATGTATTCTTCCTACAAATCAGTGTTAGTTATGTGTTGGCATTATTTATACCTCCAAATTAATTTATGTAAATTATTTATACTTCCCAAACAGACCCGTGACAACTTGCACCAAAAGAGATGTATTCAATAAGGCCATTAAATGCAAAAGAAAAATTATACAACAGTGAAAAAAAAGAAGCAAAAGGAAATGTTTCAAGCACCTTGGGTATCGTGACTATTTAGGCTAAGCAATAAATCTAGGTCTGGGTTGCTGGTAGCCAAACAAAAAGAGAAACATGATGAATTATAAAATTCTCATTATCTGAAACACATTGCTCAAGGGAGACAAGATATATTTTTGTTAGGAAGAAGAAGTTAAGTATTTAGAGAAGGGAAGTTTAAAGAAACAAGTCTGGCCTCAAAATCTTCAGGGGAAAAAAACAGACTTCAGATGAGTTTCAAGAATAAATGTTTTTCATTTTACATATATCCTTAAAACTCTGTCTAAAATTCTTCAGGACAGCAAATACTTTGTCCCCTTACCAAGGCACTGAATACAACCTGAAAATTCACTACTAGTGAAAATATATTTCCTTCTTTTCCTCCTCCTTACAGACTTAGCATTTAAAACACTCAGATTTTCAAGGCACTTTCAAGTATTATACAGTGGTCGCCTGTAACCTGCAGGGATACATTCCAAGACCCCCAGTGGATGCCTGAAACTGTGGATAGTACTGAACCCTGTATATACTGTTTTTCCCTATATGTACATAGGTACGTACATTTTCACTTAAAGGAAGCACTGTACGGCTTCTCTTTGGCATATCTGAACTGCCAGTATCACTACTCTTGCGCTTTGGAGCCAGTATTAAGAAAAATAAGGGTGACTTGAACAAAAGCACTGAGATACCATGACAGTGGATCTGATAACCCGGATGGCTACTAAGTGATTAGTGGGCAGGTAGCGTGTACAGGGTGGATACACTGGACCAATGGATGATTCCTGTCCCAGGCAGGACAGAGTGGGATGTCTCAAGATTTCATCATGTTTCTCAGGACAATGCACAATTTAAAACTTCTGAATTGTTTATTTCTGGAATTTTCCATTTAAATTTTCTGACCCAGGTTCACCGTGGATAAATGAAACCTTGGAAAGTGAAACCATAGATATGGAGGGGCTACTGTACCTTGTTTGACCTTCACAGCAACCTTCGGAAATTATTTTCTCTATGGCACTATGAGGAAAGCAGGCCCAGGAAAGTTTCATGCTTAATTCACACAGTGAGTCAGTCAGAAGTTAACCTGGAATCTACGTCCCCCAACGCCCAGTCTGGTGTACGTGATGCTACTGTAAGCTCACCATTCTTGGAAGTCAAGGTTTAATTCCAGGGATCAGTCTGAAAAGCTCATTTCCAGCTACCAAATGGCAGATTCTTAGGGGAAGTGACTCTTTCAGACAAGAGGAAGATGGACCTGTGATACACTGCGAGGCCAGTGACCGCCTGCACTTAGGAAGCTCATTCCCAAAAGGATCAACGGAAGAGGGCCTCCACCTCAAAATGCCTGCATTTTATAGCTCCAGCTGAAACCCTAAGAGGAGGTTTGAAAAACTAAAATAACTTTGAGAAGGGGAAGGAAAAAGGTAAACCTACCATAATCAAAGAAAAACAGCCAAGACAAATGAAACCGATGTCTGCTGGGAAGGGCCATTCAGCGACAAGCTTGTCTTGCCAGAATATAAGTCAAGAAAAGGTGTCAGCATCAAAACTGAGATTGCAGAAAAACGGCATGAGGATGAACTGTGCAGTGGGCCAGGCTGATCACACAGAGGATGACAACAGAGCCTCAGGATACAAGTAATGCCGCCTCCACTGCAGGGAGAGCCCCAACGCCACTCACTTCCAGAAGGAAACTCTCAGTGTCTTCCTGCCAGGAAATTTGAGCCAAGAGCAAAATAATCTCTAGTCCCTTCTCTCCTCACCACTGATCCACCACTCAGGCAAACAACCTGGAAACCTGGGGCTCTGAATAACAGATAGCAGCTGAGGACACTGTTTTGTGGTAAAGCGAGTCTGCTCTGTGGGCCGTTTAGTAACGGATCATGTTTCCCTTTTCATTGCTGTGGCTAGGAAGCTCAGAGCCAAAACCGCAGCCTGCCTCTTGCAAGGGTTCAGGACCAATGGTGTCTATTTCTTTGTGGCTTTAGATTTACATTTATTTTCTACACCATTTTATCCAGTGGCTGACATGTATTTTTATGTTACATTAAATTGGTTTAGAGCGAGGTGGGATAAGATGATAAATAAATAGGAAGGAAGGACCATGACTTTGTGTGTGTGTGTGCATGTTTGAGGGGGATGGTGAGAGGAGAGAGAAAATATTTGTGAGTTACGAATTCAGGTGCACCACTGGGGATAACAATAGGAACCTCACAACATCTGCCAAGAGTCCCACGTTCGTCCCCCAGAACCCTGCTGGGCAAAAGAGATGGCTGACAGAGCAAGAGACCAAAACCAAAACACTGGTGCTGTTATCCATGCCTATAAGACCCACAGCCACCATTCCTGAGAATAACCAGGAACTGTGCACTTTGCCACGCTGTCCTTTTTCATTTAGGGATAATTTACATACAGTTAAATACAGAGATCATAAGTGCTCAGTTCAATGAATTCTGACAATTATATGTACTTGGGTCACAACCAGTTCCATAAAGGCAGAGATCATGTCCATCACCCCACAGCGTCCCTGTGCCACTTTCCAGTCAGCTCCCTCCCATGAAGACAACCATTGTTTCATTTCTCTCACTATAGATTCATCTCATGTGTCGTAGAATTTAGCATAAATGGAATCATGCTAGATGTTTGCTTTTGCATCCTATTTCTTCACTCAGCATGAGGTTCACTCACGTTGTTAGGTATCAGTAATTTGTTCTTCTTTATTGCTGAGTACTATTTAATTATATGGATGTACCATAATTTGCTTCTCTTTGTACCTGTTGATGGCCATGTAGGTTGTTTCTATTCTAGCTTCTGGCTATTGTGAACGAGACTGCTGTGAACTTGCTTGCGCAAGTCTTTTTGAGGACATACATTTCCATATCTCTTGTATAAATATCTATAAATTTAACTGCTGGGTCATAGGTCAGTGACATTGGCAAACAGTCTCCAAAGTTTTACCATTGAAGTTCCTACCAGCAGTGCATGAGTGTTGCAGTTGTTATACAACTGGGTATTATCAGTTGTTTTAATTTTAGTCATTTTAGTGGGTATCTTGTAGTATCTCATTCTGGTTTAAATTTGCCTTTTCCTGATGAATAGATATATTAAATATATTTTCATGTATTTTTTGTTCATTTATGTGTCTTTCTTTTGTGAGTTCTGTGTTCAAACCTCCTGCCCATGTTTTTATTGGGTTGTTTGTCTTCTTATTGTTGAGTTGTAAGAGTTTGTGATATTTTCTGGATATAAGTCCTTTGTCAGACATATGTATTACAAATATCCTCTTACAATCTGTGTTTCTTACCTTTTTATTTTCTTAACAGTATCTTTTCACGAGCAGAAATTTTTAATTTTGATGTAATCTGATTCATCAATTTTATCTCTTATGATTGGTGCTTTCCATGTCCTGACAAAGAAGTCTTTGCCTACCCTAAGGTGATAACAATATACTCCTTTGCTTTTTTAGAAGATTTATGACTCTGATTTTGTATCTCATGTCTATAATCCATCTCAAATGAACTATTGTACATGGCCTGCTGTAGGGGCCTGCTCATTCCCCACCCCACCCCCCAGCTCCAGTTGTTCCAGCATCATTTATTGAAAAGCCTTTCTTTTCTCCCTTTGAAATAAATTGTCACCTCAGCCAATTACCATGTTTTCATATTTAATCTTCATAGCTGGTGATGTACTTTCCCTGTTTTACAGATAAGAAAACTGAAACTCATAAAGATGAGATGACTTACCCAATGTCACACAACCTCTGAGATGAGGCATGTGATTCACATGCAGGACTGCCTGACTATAAGGCGTCACAAGACACAGCCTCCTTCCTTCAAAGACCCAATCAAAGTCCGCCTCCTCCAGGAGGACTTCCCCAGCAATTCTAATCTTCTCTCTCACTTTCCTAAACTCAATTGCACTGAGAATATGAATTTAGTTACAGTGACGGTGGTTGTTATACTGATGTGAATCATTTTCTAATTGATACCTATGTCAATTCCCAAAAACCGTTTTTCTCTGTCCAACAATATTGTTTGGAAATTAGCAGAAGCCAGGTCTTAAATTTGGTTATGCCCTTATATCATCAAGCACAATGCTGAGTATGCAGTAAGTGCTCAATAACTACTTCCTCTGAGTGGAAAAGTAGTATTCATTTGAACAGGAGCCCTGTGCCTTCAGACCTTGCTCAAGGCACTTTGACTTTTGTGTTAGGTCTCCAGATCCCACCTCAGTTCTCCCCAGAAATGAAGAATTTTAGTGGGACAATTCACCTTTGTAGAATTTGAAATTATGGAAATGAACAATTAAATAAAAGGAGAATTTGAAAGTAATAGTTGAATGTCCTTCAAAAATATTAAATCCCCAGAAAACCACAGCTTTGTCAAAAATATAAAATGTATATGTGCTACTAGACACAGAGAAATAAAGAGAGACTGAACACTGAATCATGGGGTACTGGCAGACAGGGAGGCTCCAAAGAGTCCCAAAGAAGGCATTTTGAAGACTTAAAAAGACCAACCCCACCAGAAGATACATGGGTACTGAGCTAAACTACAGCCTCCAGGCTGGAGGCTCAAAGGCCACCAAGAAACGAAGCTAAGAAGCAGCACCCTTGTAGGGCAGGAGTGTCTAGGAGTCAAAAGGGCCACTGGCCTGGGGCCCACCCAGAGGGTGATGCAGCTACTGAGAAGGTCAATTAATCCTTCAAAACAGCCTGTTCTTTAGAGGAGTTGATGGAGTGATTTTCACCCCAAGGACACTGTCAGCAGGATATCATGGGAGGGTCATGATAGAGATGAAGTCTCCAGGGAGGAGGTCCGGCAGCCTCTGGAGAAACACGGAGGTGATCAATCAGGAGGACAGAAGGTCGGGGTCTCAGAATTGAGAAGGAAGTAAACAGCCGAATGGTGGCCCTTGTGACGAAGATATGAAATCCAGGTTGTAAAAAGAGAAACACTCCCGCTGCAGATACCAACGGAGATCTCAGCTTCACGATCATGTTTGTGGGACACTCCCAATATAGGGACACAAACATTTCTGTCTCCACAAGCAAGGGTAAGTGGAGAATTCAGCAAATCTCTGGAAAACTAGGGACAAAGAATTCGGGCTTTTTTAAAAAAGGACTGCTTCTTTTCTTCATCTAAATTGTTAGAATACATTTAGAGCTCTACAAATAGGACCTTGCAATTAAGGTTAAGTCTCACCATTTAGGTAAGTCAAGAGGAAGTTAGATTGTTGAATCAAATCAGTTTATAAATATTTCTCTAAATGTCTCTTCAGGTCTTTATAATCTTTTAGAGTTCTCCGAAGAAAATAGCAACAATGATTTTCTCACCAGATACGAGGCAATTTGCTTAAAATATATGTACATACACAGGAACCCAATTACCCACACAAATGAAAGGAAGCACAGATAATTCACCAACAGCCATTAAGCCAGGTAGTAGCGATGGCCACCACTTATTAAAGGGCTTATTGTAGTTCGGCAGGCCCTGTGTACCTACATACATGAATTTAATCCTCGAGAAAATTCTGTGATAAGGATGACATTAATGACTTACACAAATTATTTCATTTAGTTGTCAGATCAAAGCTTGGAAAGGAGGCACTACCATTTTCTTGTTTTGTCGATAAGGAAAGAGTTTGGAGATACTAAATAGCTTTCCCATGGTGATACAGCCATAGAGTGTGACCCAGGGAATCAATCTAAGTGTCTCATCCCATTGCCTGTGCCTTTCACCACTAGACCCTCCCCACATTTTACAGATGAAGAAGCTGGGCCCTAGAAAAGCTAAATAGCCTCAAAGAACACAGAAGTGGCGAGTGGCCACATCAGGATTTGAACTCTGGTCTTTCTAATTCCAAACCTCCAGGCTCTTAAGCTTGGTATTGTATTACATTAACTTGCACACCCAATCTACTTCTATTTTTATTTTATTTGAAGACTTCATAAACTATGAAACTGGGAAATCCCAGGGCTTCCAACCAACACCAAACCTCACAGTGAAGGAATGTCTCAGAAGAAGCTGGGTAAGATATCCGAGTGACCCGCGCTGCCCCGCGTTTCATCCGGCCCTGAAGGATGGCCAAGAGCACTGCTTGGACAACAGCAAAGCTGACCATGCGACACTATCTAAATCAGCCCCGCCCTGGCAGTGAGGTGATTACTCTTTAGAATGTGAGGTGAAGACACGTAGGAACTGTGGGAAAAGAGAGTCCATTGCTTTTACTTTATTATTAATAAATTAATGTAGAGCTCACAATAGATAGAGGGAAGATGAGTCCATCACGGAGAGTAGTGGACATCTGTTATTGGTGATTTATCACCCTCTTTCCATTGGTGGGTTTCTACTCGGGGTGCTCTGCCTTCCCACAACCCAGGGGTGGGCATGTGACCCAGGCTACCCCAATGGAACAGCCCCCAGAAATTGAGTCTTGAGTGAAGAGATCCAAAGGGAGGTTTCTGGAATTGATTCATCCTGGCAGCCTGGCACAGCAATGATTGGTCCCTGCTACAGCGTTTCCCAGAGCTGTTACAGTCCCTGCCATCATGAAACAGGATTCGGTGGCTTTCTCCTCAGTTCTATGAGCTGCCTCATGTCCTCCAGCACGTTGCTTTTCTGTTTATGCTAGCTCAGGTTGTTTTCTGTGGCCTACAACCAAAAACATCCTAACCACATCTCCTGTTAGCCAAGCAGAGGCAGAATTTGACCTTGGTGAAACTCAGCATCAGAATTTTCTACAGAGATCAAGAGGTAACTGACTGACTGACTAACCTAGAAAAGGAATGAGTGGAGAAATGGAGGCTGTTTTGAGAGACAAGAAAATGAGGAAATAGGCTCCCATTTTGTTGGGTTTCTGCATAGTTTTACACCCCTGAAGTCCTCTGTCCCTTGCATGTGTCACACCTTTTCAGACTACTCATCATTTAAACCCAGAGATTTGTTGTCCTGTGAGAAGCAGTTCAGCTCTCTAGACCATGATGCTAATGAAGGCATCATGTCTGACGTGATTCTTGTGGGCTGGTTACCTTAGTTCTGAGTCATAGGCAAGAACAGCATTCACAACTTGATCATAGTTCTTTTGACATTTCACAGGGCTGGAGTAATGAAGCTGATGGACAACACTAATCATTGCCACAAGTTCAGGTTCAACTCATACTTCTTAAGACCTGCTCCATGCCAGGTAGTGCATTAGGCACTTCACATGCATTATCTCACTGCCTGTCAAGTAGGCACCTGTGACAAATGAGTCCAAGTGTATTAGAAATGAGTGGCATAACCACATTAGAGAGGGTGAGGAAGGAAGGAGCTGAGTTAAGTAACTTTGGAAGACATTCTCTTGACCGGATGCTAGAAGGCTAAAGACAGGAAAAATACATAAACACTGCACCCCGGTAAATCTGTTTCTCACAGGGGTATTATGTTAGCAACTCTGAAACGACTTTCTATGTATGTATATCATATATACACATACACAGGATCATAAGAACCAAGTTTCTTACTGCTGCGAAAAGAAAAAGTTACAAATAAGGCAACGGGAGGCTAGGATAAATCCTGTGGTGCTGGTGGGCATGGGAGTTAGCACTGTGAACTTACCCTTAAGTGTGTGTGTGTGTGTGTATGTGAAAATACACATCACATAAGAAATTACCATGTTAACCCTTTGTAAGTATACAACTCGGTGGCATTAAGAACATTCACACTGTCTGGCACTCATCAGCACCATCCATCTCCAGAGCTTGTCCATCATCACAAACTGGAACCCTGTACCCTTACTCCCCATTGTCCCATGTTCTTGTAATGCCTTTGGCTTTGATATCAAAGATCATGGTTAATTGTCCACATAAATTAATGTATACACATGACTGCCCCAGCTCAACCTGTCTCCTAAGAGACTCTAGAAGGTAGTAGCGATGAGCACACCTACTGCCTGATCTCAGTTTCTAATACCAGGTTCCAATAAAAGAAACCTATGCTCGATGAGAAGTCATTGATTCCAGGGCTGGAGCAAGAAAAATACAGCGTGAACTTTGAGCATCTCACAGTGGCAGAAAGTAAAGGGTGATTTTAGAAAAGAGAGAGAGAGAATATAAGGGCATGTTAAAAGGCACACAGGCCAACCTGAAAGAGCTCCCAATGGCTAAAGCTGGAACAAGTTGAGAAACAAAATAAATAGTTTTGTTGAATATTGAATTATAACCCCAAAATTAAAATAAATATCCCTGAGCCCATAGTGTGACAAATAAATGAGTGAGTGAATGAATCAATAAATAATAAATAGGTGGGAGAGATGAGACAGGACTTACTTACAGAAGAACTCCAATTAATAAATATGGAAAGAATAAAAGAAACCAAAAATCACTACCACTGATAGATGCTAAAATTTGTGAGTGAAAATTAAAGGAAACACAGGATATTTCCGTATTCTCAAATTATCTTTTTCCAAATAGATATTTATTAATTTCAGAGGTTAAAAAATGTCATTTTAGAGCAAGGAAATCACTTTAGCCGAGTGATCAAGGCTAATGTCACTAGTGACATCAGTATGATACCACGTACCCTCTGATACGACCCACTGAGAAGGGCACGTCACACCTGTGGTAGTCCCAGAAATTCATCACTCCAGTCTTATCATGAAAAAATATCAGACAAACCCAAACCAAGGACACTCAACAAAATACCTGATCAGTATTCTTTAACACTATCAAAGTCATGAGAAATAAGAAGAGATTGAGGCATTGTCATAGATCAGAGGAGACTAAGGGCACATTATACCCTAGTGCAGTGAAGCATCCTGGATTGGGTCTGCAACAGGAAAAGATGTTACTAGAAAATTCTATTATCACCTGTAGTTTAGTAAGTAGTATGGTGCAGATGCTAATTTCTTAGTATTCATAATTTTATTTATGTACCATTCTAACATTAGGGGAAGCCTGGTCAAGGGTATATGGAAACAACTATTTTGGTAACTGTCCTGTAAGTCTAAAATTATCTCAAAATAAAAAGTTTTCTAAATATCTGGATGAAAATAAAAGCACACAGAATAAATACTTGGAGAGTCCTGAGACATCATCTTTCTAGCCAAGGAAGGCACATTTTCATTCTCCTGAATTTATTACTCATAGTAAGAGTATGCCGTCTCTGCCACCCCCAGAACATAAAGGCCAGCAGGGCAACTGGTCAGGCAAGGGACTTGGAAGGACCGTGCCACTATGCTAAGGCAGGTCTGACTGGAATTGGGGGAATTTGTCAGGGTAAAGTTATTTCATAGCTCTGAAACGTAACGATATCTTTCCAGGCTTGTTGTGAATATTAAACGAGGTATTCAATAACTATCCTTTCTTTTTATCTTTTCTGTTGTTTTAAACATTTTAAAATACAAAAGGAAAACAAGATGTGGTACCTTTTACATCAGGGTTTTATAATCTAGCTTGAGACAAAATGTACACATGTGAAATAATTACCAAGAAAAGCTTTACACTCTGAAATAATCAAAGCTGAGTTTAGCTGGAGAGTGGGACAGGTTGTGCCAGAGCACAGCACACACAAAGGAGTAGAAATGGGAGAATTGTGAGCTGGCATCACCCCTCCTTCCCTCTTGAAGAAGGGCACGCCTATCCTGAGCATGGAGTGTACAGATAAGGAAAGGATGGGGCTACGTGGGGCAACTGAGCCTGACGTGGGAAGAAGAAAAGGCCTGAAAGCAGGAGGACATCTGGATGGGTGCCGGGTATTACCACTTTGCAGATAAAAGCAGACCAGTGGGAGATACATTTTTTTGGAGTACAAGATGAATATAAGGAAACAGTAGAGCCATACTGACGAACTAGGGAATGGAGCTGAACTCTGGAGAGCCTGAAAGGCCGGGTAAGTCTTTCTGGATGTCAGAGGCGTGAGGGGCTGTCCCTGGTCCTTGAATGAAAGTGGGCTCAAGGGAAGCATCTAATGTTTTTGTTTGGACTGTACTTGGTAGCCCAGAAGTGTTTTAAGCAAAGGACTCGTGTTATCATAGCATGGTTTACCAGGCAGTGTTCTGTTGCAGGAAATCAAAGCCACTTAGACAATTTTAAGTGGAAAAGGAATTAAGTGCCTATAAAATCAATGAAGGGCTAGAAGATTTAGCTGTAGGCTATCCTATTAGAGGGACTGTAATTGGTGAAGGCTTTTTGGAAAGCTGTTCAATGGCACCTATCAAAACTGTAAATGGATCAAATATGATCCAGGAATTCTATTCTAGAAAAAAACTCAATTCTAGGAAAATATTTACATATGAACACAAAGGTAAATATACAAGGTTGTTTAGGGGAGGATTTTTTTGTACTAGTGAAAAATTAGAAACTCCTAAATGGAAGGGGTTAAACAAAGGCTGATATAAATATTACACACTCTCTAAGACTACCAAGCCTGACAATTAAGTTCGCGAACTTGTTGCAACGATGTTGTTAACCTTTATTGATGTCAGAGGGATTATTCATTATGAATTTGTACCAACTGGACAAACAGTTAACCAAGTTTACTATTTGGAAGTGCTGAAAAAGCTGCATGAAAAAGACAAAAACGACCTGAACTTTTCGCCAACAATTCATGGCTCTTGTATCATGACAATGCACCAGCTCACACAGCACTGTCTGTGAGGGAGTTTTAGCCGGTAAACAAATAACTGTATTGGAACACCCTCCCTACTCACCTGGTCTGGCCCCCAATTACTTCCTTCTTTACCCAAAAATAAAGGAAATATTGAAATGAAGACATTTTGATGACATTCAGGACATCAACGGTAATATGATGACGGCTCTGATGGCGATTCCAGAAAAAGAGTTCCAAAATTGCTTTGATGTGTCGACTAGGCACTGGTGCATAGTTTCCCAAGGGGAGTACTTTGAAGGTGACCGTAGTGATGTTCAGCAATGAGGTATGGAGCACGTTTTCTAGAATGTGTTCGTGAACTTAATTGTCAAACCTCATATATTGAAACTTTATGGAAAGATCTCCCAGACAATTTGAAAAAACAAGCCACATAGCAAAACCTATAGTATGTCCCAGTTATGTGTTTTAAAAGTGTATGAACTGAACAATTGCAAAGCACTGTTCACATAGCTGCCTCTTGAGGAAGGAATAGGAAGCTAGAGAAATGGGGGCCATGCGGTTAAGAGGGCTGCCGTGTTTTCCTGCAAATATTCCTGCATTGTTTCAGCCTTTTATGTGAAGTATGCATTCATGTATGACTTGTATTGTAAACTTCCCCCTAAAATGCAATCAAGTAAACACGTCTGGATTTAATTCAGATCATGATAGGGATGGGTGAGCAGTGACATTCCTCTCGCCTAAGAAATGAGCTGTTGTCCATCTCAGGTGAAAATGATTATTGAAATGGAGTGTCGAGCCTGTTTCTCCTGATTTTGCTCTACCTAGGGGAGAAGTGGAAATTTAATTTTTCCTTTGTGAGCCGTTTAGGGTTGTAGGTGGTACCAAAAGAGATGTACTGAAAGCGTAGAGACACTCTCTGAATTGATTGGAAGACTGAGGATCTTGGAAAACAGACAGAAAACAGGAAGCTGGCATCCCAGGAGAACAGACAAGTTCCCATGCAGGCAGGGTGTTGTCACCTTATCCCCAGCAGGGCCAGTGCCACCTACCTCTGCCTGCCACGACTGCCAACAGATTCTGCATCCTTGCACCGCTCCCTGAAAATTTCAAGTCCTGGGGAAGCGTCTTGTTTTCCAAACAAAGATGAAAGGAATGAAGAGTATGTGTCCATTTCCTGGGTTTGAGCACGGGCATCGGGGCCCTGATCCTCTCCACGACCTCCATCATGAGAGACTTGTCTCAGATAGGAAGGATCCTCTGACTCCAACAAGGATGACTGCCAACCATACTTGGGTTGGCTGAAGATTTTGCCTGATTATTAAACACATTATTAAACACCTGCCTAAGTCGCCCCAATTTGTTTCCTTCTGATTTCTGAGCACCTCGGGTTAGCTTAGCACTGCACAAGCCACGTGAGGGGGGAGGGCTGCGCAGAGAAGAGCGGCCTTACTCTGACAAGACTTTCGTAGCAGCATCCTGAAAGGAGCACTGACTGAGCTGAGGCACACAGATGATTCAGCTGGAGCCATGCACCCCATTTCAGGGGCCCCATCTCCCCATCAGGAAAGGAAGCAAATCATTGCGAAGAGTCTAGGCTGGCTGTCTGGGAGGGTGAGGGCGGGGGTGTATTCAGCAGGCTGATGGGTTACATTCCAGAAAAGAGTTATTCAGCCTAGACTAGACATAAAAGCAAATTCAATTGAGGTTCATAAAACTTATGAAGCATATGCTAAAAAAGGCCTCAGCAACTCACTCCTCAGCCTTGTCCCATAAATAACACAAGGACAAAGGGATAAGGAGAAATGAAATTGGAGACTAGGAAAAAAAATCTCTTTTGCACAATGAGGAGTTTAGAATGGGTGTGCTCCTGTAGCAGGCAGTAGTTGCCAGAGCACATAGGGAAGCAAAATGTCTTTGGAGAGGCCCATTTCATTTCACCTTTTTTTTTTCCCCCATTTCTGACATTTGCAGATATGTGGTATTGGCATTTCTTGATTTAGGATGCATTTACATGTTTATTGGAAAAAGAAGGACTCAGGGGGTGATCGTTTCCCATGTGTAAGAGCGGTTCATAACTACCATATTCACTTCTGCATTTCACCCCAGGCTCTCTCCACATCAACCTCATCAGTTTGGGAAAGGAAACATGTGGATTTCTTTTCTCTGGAAAATCTCCGGGCAGATGTGGCCACAAGCAAAGAGGAGTCTAAAGACTTGGTCCTATCTTAGACATCATAGTCCCATCTGCTCATGGCTGGAGCAACGTGCATATGCCATTTGTGGCACTCTCACTTTCATGGCGGAGCTGCTAGGGGTGCACCAGCTGCAGTCTGTAACTGCAAACCAGGAGTCCTTTGCCTGAAACCGAATTCCTCTTCTCATTCAGTAGACCAGCAGTTAAAACAAGCGGGTTTGCGGGAGTAAATACAGTTCCCTAGGAATGCATTGGTTGTCGAATTTTTTTCTAAAGGACCAAACAAAGCAAATAGAACTATGGCTGGTCTCTCTCACTATTCTAATGTCTTTAGGTTGAGTCATTCCTAGTCAAGATGAAGGGGCAAGAACTGCCTCTGAAATGACAAATGCATAGAGAAGAGCCCTTGTGTGGCAAACAGAGCCAGAAAGAAGCTGGGGGATGTGACCAAGAATAAAAGAACCAGGACGAGAAACCAGGCTAAAGAGGAGCAAAGTGAAACCTAGCCAGATCTGGAAATGCAATGGCCCGTCAGCGTCCTTACAAAAGATTGCTTCAATTTAAATTGTTTTAAGGAACAAAAGACATAGAAGGCCAGATGCCATAATTTAAGACAAAGCAGTAGCTAGAAAGGCCAATTCTCCTACAGAAAACTAGACTATATATTGTTTTCATTATCTGTTCATATATCCTCTTGTGGGGACAGAACCCGGAGTGCATTTTCCACGCTCTCGGCCTCACGTGGAAAGGTGCTGGCTCAGGTAGTAAATGGCCATCAACTGTGATTGGATGGCCATCAGCTGTGGCTAGTTGGCCGTCAGCTATAACCAGTGAGTGGTTGGCCACTAATATAACTGCTGTGGCTACGCTAGCAAAAAATGGGGGCTAGCAAGAAGATGGTGGCTGAGCTAGCAAGAGCGGATTGCAGTTAGCATGGCAGATTGCAGCTAGCAAGTGGAGTCGGTCGGTTGACAGAATAACGGACAGCAGGTCGCACGTCGTGTGAATCCAGCCTCCAGTGAGACTATAGTGGTATGACTCCCCTACCTATGGCTCCGTGGGTGTTCTTTTTTGGCTTTGCCATATCCTGCGTTCTTATGTGGGGAGCAGGACCAGAGACCCTGCGTGACTCCCTGCATGACACCTCTGTTTTCACATAAAACCCAGGGCCCATTTCCAAAAGGAAAAATATATTTATGTCTGCTAGCCCAATGTTATGGAAGCTAGTCATATTAGTTAGAAATATGTGCAGCTGCAAAGAACAGAAACTTGACTTTTAGGAACTTAAATAGATAAGGATTTATTGATCTTATGAAAGAAGCAGTCTGTGGTCAGCAGTCTAGCAAGAACACGGGATCTTAACACTGGCATCAGGATTCCAGGGTCTTCTCTTTCTTCTGCTCCACAAGCCTGTTATTTTAGGCTTCCATCCTAAGGCTTATTGCTATGATTCCAAAATAGCTGCAGCACCTGCAGTCATCACAACTATGTCCAGACAGGAAGAAGAGAAAGAAACAGAAAGGGGAAGCATTTGTATCCAGAAGACAAATGGTTTTCCAAAAATTCTTTAGAAGCATTCTGCTTACAACTCAGTGACCAGAATGGTGTCACATGGCCACTCTCAGCTGGAAGAGGGTATGAGAAGCATGCATTTTTAGCTGGACATATTGCCAACACTTAACAAAATCACCATTCTATTAAAAGTGACACTATATATTGGATGGGCAACCGGCAGAGCCATGGTGACAGTTGGGCTAATTGTACCATGCACAGCTGTAAGCATCAACCCATTAGCAAGTCGTCGTTCATTGCAAGTGTCGTGATCTGCTGAGTTCAGATGGCTGTGTGAGGAACACTGGATTTTACATTCCTGTACAAATGTGTAATGCTGATAAGTTTGTATGTTGTTAATCTGATCCTAGAGTTTTCCACATCTATAAAATGTTGTAAGCAAACCTGGATTATCTGGTGGAAGAAAGGGCAAAGAGTCCTTTTAAATTTTTGGAATATACATCTGATTTAATTTTCTCCTCAGCTGCATGCAGTCTACATTGTGATTATTTGTTACCATAATTATCCAATTTCCAATCCCACTGAAAGCCCGAAGTTGCTTAATGAAAATATGCCTTTATGTCTGATGTCATCAAAATGGCAGCATGCGGTGAGCCTCTGTAAATCTCCCCTGGAATTTACAACTAATCGAACAACAATAACTCCACAAAGGACTCCCTGCACAGCAGACAGGCAAGACGAAGAAGCACACTACTGAATTCACCTAAAGGTGGGCAAATCACACCAGCAGGGGAGGAGGGAAGGGAGAAGTGTGGAGACGGAGCCACGCGGGAGCAGGACGCAGACATAGCTCAGTGCTCCGAGCTCGCTGCATCCCGGAACTACCACAGCTGCAGGACAGGGAAGAACTCGGACAGCTAGGGCTCCGCTTATGGCCCACAGGACTGAGGGGGCAGCATATAACACGGCTGAACCCAATGCTCATGGCATAGACCTTGGAGAAAAGACTGAGGGAAGAAGGCTGAAAACGGTGGTTTAAGCCCTCACTGCTACAGAAAATGGACGCCTTAGGCAATGAGACTAGCCGCCCCCTCCCTACCTTCCCAGAGCACGACCCACCCCCACCTGCCCAGTGCTAGAAGCGGAACAGTAGCAGTGTCACATCAAAAGAACAGAATATTTGCTGTGCTGAGAACTGTGGACCGCATACACAGATTCGCAGCCCAACTAGTTCCGGCAAAGAGGAGGGAGCTGTGGAAGCAGGACCGGCTGTGGTGGTGGTCGCCGCCATTGCTCTGGGCCACCTCTTACAACTCACCATGCCCCCATCTATGTGGGCAGATCCCTGCAGGAGTAAACAGAACTGCTGAAACACACGGGCTCTGAATCCGGTGCAGGAAGAGCTTTGGAACTTCAAAAGCTCTCCACATACCCACACGGCCACTGCGCCCTGTGACCTAGGTGAACTATTAACAGAGGAGAAGCCCGTCTCCCAGGGAACACCCCCATTGCGAGAAGCTGGAATAGTGCAGAGAAAACATAGCACTAGCGTGTGAGAGAGAAAAAAAGGCTGCAGTCGGAGAGAAAATAAAACATTCTACCAACAAGTACAGGAAAACAAAAGAAAGACCTCTTCTTATGAACCTGTTGCAGAAGCCACTCCTGTAAATGTCTAGGAAGAGAAATAATAAATCAGTAATTGCCAGGAATAACCAAGGCAACAAGACAGCTCAGAAAGAAAGTGAAAAGTCTCCAGAAAAGGAACTTAAAGATATGGAAATATGTGACTTAAACGACAGAGAATCCAAGATTGCAGTTCTGAAAAAACTCAACGAGATGCAAGAGAACACAGAAAGGCAGTTTAACGAACTCAGAAACACAATCAAAGAACAACATGAGCATTTTATGAAAGAGATAGAAATTTTCAAAAAGAACCAAATAGAATTTCTGGAGATTGAGAACTCAAGAGAAGAAATTAAGAATGAAATAACCAGCTTAGGTAATAGAGTTGACGAGATGGAGGAAAGAATCAGTGACATCGAAGATAGAAACCTGGACATTACACAGATGGAAGAAGAAAGAGACTTGAGACTTAAAAGAAATGAAAGAATTCTACAAGAACTTTCTGACTCCATCAGAAAGAGCAATATAAGAATAATGGGCATACCAGAAGGAGAAGAAAGAGAGAAGGGAACAGAGAATATATTCAAACAAATTGTCAATGAGAACTTCCCATACCTGTGGACAGAACTGGATCGTCAAATCCAAGAAGCAAAAAGAACACCTAATTACTTCAATCCCAACAGGCCTTCTCCAAGGTACATTGTATTGAAGCTGTCTAAAATCAACGACAAAGAAAAAATCCTCAAGGCAGCCAGGGAAAAGAAGATGGTAACCTACAAAGGAAAGCCCATTAGATTATCATCAGATTTTTCAGCAGAAACTCTATAAGCCAGGAATGAGTGGAAAAAATATTCAAACTATTGAAAGAAAACAATTATGAGCCAAGAATAATATATCCAGCAAAGATATCCTTTAGATATGTAGGAGGAATAAAGACCTTTCCAGACATACAGAAGCTGAAGGAATTTTCTAATACACGACCTGCACTACATGAAATACTAAAGGAGGCTATTCGACCACCATCAACAGGGACAATTGGTGGCAACCAAAACATAAAAAGGGGGAGAGTAAAGGCCTGAACCGGAATATGGGAATGGAGAAAGTAAGCGTGCTGAAGAAAATGGAATACTCTAAATATCAAACTTTCTTTTACATAAACTTAAGGGTAACCACTCAAAAAAAAATCCAGAACTGAAATGTATACTCTAATAAAAGAAGAAACAGAGGGAAACATCATAGAAAACCACCACACAGAAATAATAGGCAACAACAAAAAGGCAAAGAAACAATGGAGACACAGCCGTACCAGAAAACTAAAGATAGAATGACAGGAAATCCTCACATATCAATAATCACCCTAAATGTAAATGGACTGAACTCACCAATAAAAAGTCACAGAGTAGCAGATTGGATCAAAAAACTAAACCCAACCATATGCTGTCTCCAAGAGACACATCTCAGCTACAAGGACAAGCATAGACTCAAAGTGAAAGGGTGGAAATTGACTCTCCAAGCAAATGGTATCCAGAGAAAATCAGGTGTATCCATACTGATATCAGATGAAACAGAAAACAGAATTCAGGGTGAAAAAGGTAACAGGAGACAAAGATGGACATTTCATAATGGTGAAGGGGACTATACAACAAGAAAACATAACAGTCATCAATATTTATGCCCCCAATCAGGGAGCACCGAAATATACCAAGCAACTACTAGCAGAACTAAAGGGAGAAATTGACCAAAACACAATTATACTAGGGGACTTAAATACATCATTGACAGCTATGGAGAGATCATCCAAACAGAAAATAAATAAGGAAATAGCAGCCCTAAATGACACATTAGATGAAATGGACACAATTGACATATATAGAGCACTTCATCCTGAAACATCAGACTATACATTTTTTTCTAGTGTACATGGAACATTCTCAAGGATAGACCATATGTTGGGACCTAAAATCAGCCTCAGCAAATTAAAGAAGATTGAAATCATACCAAGCATATTCTCTGATCACAAGGCTTTGAAATTGGATATCAACTGCAAAAAGAAAGCAAGAAAAAACACAAATACATGGATATTACACAACATACTTTTAAAGAACGACCGGGTCAAAGAAGAAATTAGAGGAGAGATCAAAAGATACATAGAAACAAATGACAATGAAAATACATCCTACCAAAATTTTTGGGATGCAGCGAAAGCAGTTTTAAGAGGGAAGTTTATATCATTACAGGTGTATCTCAAGAAACAAGAAAAATCCTAAATAAATAACCTCATGTTACACGTTAAAGAACTCGAAAAAGAAGAACAAGTGAAACCCAAGGTCAGCAGAAGAAAGGAAATAATAAAAATCAGAGTAGAACTAAATGAAATAGAGAACTAAAAGACAATAGAAAAAATTAATGTGACAAAGAGCTGGTTCTTTGAAACGATTAACAAAATTGACAAACGCTTGGGTAGGCTCACTAAGATAAAAAGAGAGAAGACACTAATTAACAAAATCAGAAATGAAAAACGGGAGGATATCACGGGCACCACAGAAATACAAAGGATCATCCAAGAATACTGTGAAGGACTACATGCCACCAAATTGAACAACCTAGAAGAAATGGACAAGTTCTTAGAAACATATAGCCTTCCTGGGCTGAACCATGAAGATCTAGAAAATCTAAACAGACCAATCACCAGTAACGAAATTGAATCAGCATCCAAAACCTTCCCAAAAGCAAAAGTCCTGGACCAGATGGCTTCACTAGTGAACTCTACCAAACTTTCTAAGGGGATCTAATACCAATCCTGCTCAAACTCTTCCAAAAATTGAAGAACAGACAGTACTCCCCAACTCATTTTATGAGGCCAACATTACCCTGATACCAAAACCTGGTAAGGACAACACAAAAAAAGAGAACTACAGACCAATATCTCTGATGAATACAGATGCAAAAATCCTAAACAAAATTCTAGCAAATCGAATACAACAATGCATTAAAAAGATTATTCATCACGACCAAGTCGGGTTCATCCCCGGGGCACAAGGATGGTTCAACACACGCAAATCCATCAATGTGATACATCACATAAACAAAATAAAGGACAAAAATCATATGATTATATCAATTGATGCAGAAAAAGCATTTGACAAGGCACAACATCCATTTATAATTAAAACACTTAATAAAATAGGTATAGAAGGAAAATACCTTAACATAATAAACGCCATATATGACAAACCCTCAGCTAGTCTCATAATTAATGGTGAAAACTGAAGCCCTTTGCTCTATGTTCAGGAACCCAATAGGGCTGTCCCCTATCACCTCTGCTTTTCAACATAGTGTTGGAAGACCTTGCCAGAGCAATCAGGCAAGAGAAAGAAATAAAAGGCATCCAAATTGGGAATGAAGAAGTTAAATTGTCACTCTTTGCAGATGACATGATGCTATATATAGAAAACCCTAAAGACTCCACCAAAAAGCTATTAGAAACAATCAACAAATACAATCAAGTTGCCGGCTCCAAAAACAACGTACAAAAGTCCATTGCATTCCTATATACTAACAATGAAATCTCAGAAAAAGAAATACAAAAACAATTCCTTTTGCAATTGCAGCAAAAAGAATAAAATACCTAGGAATAAACTTAACCAAGGATGTGAAAGACCTATATGCTGAAAACTATAAGCCATTTTTGAAAGAAATTGAAGAAGACACACAGAAATGGAAAGACATTCCATGCTCATGGATTGGAAGAAACAATATAGTTTAAAAGGCTATATTACCCAAAGCAATATACAGATTTAATGCAATCCCCATCAAAATCCCAATGGCATTTTTTAAAGAAATAGAACAAAAAATCATCAGATTTGTTTGGAACCACAAAAGACCCCGAATAGCCAAAGCAATTTTAGGAAAAAAGAACAATACTGGAGGTATCACTCTCCCTGACTTTAGCTTGTACTACAGGGCTACAATAATCAAAACAGCATGGTATTGGCAGAAAAACAGACACACAGAACAATGGAATAGAATTGAGAACCCAGAAATAAAACCACATAAATATGGACAGATAATTTTTGACAAAGAAGCTAAAAACATACAATGGAGGAAAGACAGCCTCTTCAATAAATGGTGCTGGGAGAATTGGATAGCCACGTGCAGAAGAATGAAACTGGACTGCTATCTGTCACCATGTACCAAAATTAATTCAAAATGGATCAAAGACGTAAGCATAAGACCTGACACAATAAACTACATAGAAGAAAACACAGGTACTAAACTTACGGACCTTGGGTTCAAAGAGCATTTTATGAATTTGACTCCAAAGGCAATGGAAGTAAAAGCTAAAATAAACGAATGGGACTATTTCAAACTTAAAAGCTTCTGCACAGCAAAAGAAACCATCGACAAAATAAAGAGGAAACCAACTGAATGAGAGAAGACTTTTGCAAACAGTGCCTCCGATAAGGGGCTAATATCCAAAATATGCAAGGAACTCATGAAACTCAACAACAGAAAAACAAACAACCCAATTGAAAAATGGGCAGAGGACCTGAAGAGACATTTCTCCAAAGAGGACATATAAATGGCAAATAGACATATGAAAAAATGCTCAACATCACTAATCATGAGAGAAATACAAATAAAAACCACAATGAGATATCACCTCACCCCAGTCAGAATGGCTATCATCAACAAGACAAATAGTAACAAGTGTTGGAGAGGCTGTGGAGAAAAAGGAAACCTCATACACTGTTGGTGGGAATGCAGACTGGTGCAGCCGTTATGGAAGGCAGTGTGGAGGTTCCTCAAAAAATTAGGAATAGAATTACCATATGACCCAGCAATCCCTCTCCTGGGTATCTACCCAAAAAATCTGAAAACATTTATACATAAAGACATGTGTGCTCCAATGTCCATTGCAGCTTTGTTTACGGTGGCAAAAACATGGAAACAACGAAAATGTCCTTCGATAGATGAATGGATAAAGAAGTTGTGGTATATATACACAATGGAATATTATTCGGCGGTAAGAAAAGATGACATAGGAACATTTGGGACAACATGGATGGATCTTGAGAGTATAATGCTAAGCGAAATAAGTCAGAAAAAGCAGAGAACCATATGATTTCACTGATATGTGGTATATAAACCAAAAACAACAAACGAACAAGACAAACAAATGAGAAACAAAAACTCATAGACACAGACAATAGTTTAGTGGTTACCAGAGGGTAAGAGGGGGGTAGGGGGGTGGGAGGTGGGAGGTGAGGGTAACGGGGATCAAATAAATGGTGATGGAAGGAGAACTGACTCTGGATGGTGAACACACAATGGGATTTATAGATGATGTAATACAGAATTGCACACCTGAAATCTATGTAATTTCACTAACAGTTGTCACCCCAATAAATTAAAATATATATATATGCCTTTACAAAATAACATAGTGATGAGACATGTATGTACTTAACATAGTAATAACCCCAATAGGTATTACCCATCTGACACTGTACATAGTTATCACAATATTATTGACTACATAATATTGTATATTGATGGCAATTGAAAAACAAATTTAAATAAATAGATGAATAAATAAAAAAGCATGCCTTTAGGTTGTTGCTGTTAAGTCAGGATTTCTAGTCACATTGTCAGAATTCCTGAATGTCCACCCTGCTACTGCTGCCAGCCTCTGGGCGGTTCCAGGCAGAGGTGCAGCGAAGAGATGAAAGTGAGAGAAGAGGGTGAGTGAGGAGAGCTAAGAGAGAGCTGCTCTGGCATCCAGTCTGAACACTAAAGCAGTCACAGGTCCCGACTCCTGCAGTCAGTGCTGTCCTGAGAGGCTCTTGGTGTTTCAGAGTGACCCTGGGCTGGGAGAGCTGCTCAGGTAGAAAGTATTGGAAGCTGTGGACTGCATCCGAGAATCAGAGTCCTCTTCGGCATAGTCCCTCGCTGTGGCATCACGTCCTCGGTCCATGCCTCCTGAAGACAGTGCCCACTGTGATGCGGAGGACATGGGCTGGCCATTGCTTTGTAGCTTCCTCCAGAGAATTCCCTCTTGAATGTCCTTCCCTCTGTGCAGATTACCTCGCTGAGCGGCCACTGCTGGCTGGCGCGCGTGGGGCTATGGGACAACAGAGTATCTGAGGGAGTTCCACAGGGCCGCATCACAGGTCGGAAACCCTCTTGCAAGTTAGTCTTCCTCTATCTCCAGCCCCTGATAGCATCTCTGAGATCATCCTGCATTCATCATCTGTCATGTCAAATGTCACTTTCTCAGAGAGGCCTTCCCCAGTCCTTACCTGACACATTGATGTTTCCCTGCTCTCTTTCATGTTCCTTCACGGCGCTTCTATTATACATGTGTTTCTTACACGTCGGAAAGCTCCGTAAGGGCAAGTCCTCTGCCAGTAATCTGTCCTGTGCCTAAGCAGTGCCTGGCATGTAGAAGATGCTCAGTAAATGTCAGTCCAATAATTTTTCAAAGATTTTTTTATTAAAATATAGCTAACATACAATATTATGTTACTTTCAGTTGTACACCATAGTTATTCAACATTTATTAAATATTACCAGGCATGATTGTAAATGCTTTGCATATATTAATTCACTTAAACTTTATAGCACTCTTAAGAAGTAAATGCTGTCATTTTGTTTTCCAGGTGAGAAAACTGAGGTTCAGTGAGGTTAAAGTTGCACAGTAAGTGGGGGAGCTTGGACTGAAAGCCAAACAGTGTTTCCAGAGTCATGTTAGCCACAGCTCCGTTCTGCCTCCACATCATAGAAGTTTCCACACACAGTGAGTTGGGTCATAGCGGTGCCTGGCTGCTGTTCCCAACATGTTACCATGGGGATCTCATACAGTCCTACAGTCGTCTTCACTTCTGAATCGTCTTCTGCCTTTTTGGATCATACTTCCCCATTACTTAACGTGACCCCAGATCTCCTTTAACACTTTATTAATCAGGCATAAAATAGACACTGACAAACATTTATTAAAAACTGTACTAAAGTCCTTAAATGCCTGGAAGAGTCATAGTTTGTTGGAAATAACGTACATTTTAAAGCCAGCTGTGAAAATGTTTATCCTTTTCTGCTCAAGGAATTTCGATGACGGCAGATAGAATTTATTAACTATCTACTTCATTCCAGCTGAATGTTTTGCATGCATTATTTCTAACTCTTTAACCAATCCTATGAAGAAGGTAACATTTTCCCATTTTTGAGATGAGAAACAGAGGCTTCACACGTTTCAGTGAATTGGCTAAGGTTGTATCATAAGAAGTAAGTGCAGGATCACTATTTCCGTTCACCAGGTTTCACTATTTTTTAATGATTTAAGCATCTACCCAGACCTGAGGTCCTCACAAGGAAAGTTTACAAAGCAGTAAACATTCAACCATGGTCTCACAGGAAATAAAAATCCATAAGGCATCATGTAATGCCTAAGAGAGTTTAACAAACAGAACTTTTCCATCCTGATGAGAAAAGGTGCTATACTTCTTCTAACAATTGTGCCAAGAGGAAACCATCTCTAAAATTGCCAGAGCCGGTTCACAAATCACAGAAGGAAAGCAGCATTATGACTCGGCAGTTATGTCATGTATGCCCAGATTCTTCCAGAGAGAAAGCCACCTTATCCACAGCTCCTTTCCACAAAGGCTTTTTTTTTTTTTCTCTACTCCAAAAATCAAAGCCACCCTAAAAGGATGAAGACTGACCCATTATCGGAGCTGATGATGAGGTTGTAATTATCTTCCTTTCACCAAGGAGGAAGTGAAGGCTCAGAGTTTCAGTAAATTGCCTAACGTCATTTATTTCGTTGTCAGTGAAGCCCAGACTTAAACCCCCATCTTATGACATTAAAGCCTGTGCTTTTCTTCCATTTCTAAGAGGAGCTTCATTGTCCAGCACAGGATGCAAAGGGCAAGGAGAAGGAGGAAGAGAGAATGTGTCCTAGGCACGGGCAGCATCATTGAAATAAGCCCATTCTGGCTCAGGTTTTGTGGGGGGACTACCATACATATGTGTGTTTAAAAGCATTAATGTACGTCATACTCACAGCTCATGAGGTTTCATTATGTGAAGCTTTGGTGGCTCTTGTCTCCAGGGAGAAAACATCATCGGGATCTGGGTAGGACATATTCCCCTGGACATGGGGGCTTAGAGGTTTTTCAAATTTCTTCTCATTTCCTCAGTCAAGCAAATGGTGGACCACTTAGATGACAGGCCAACTCTCACAATGGCTGAGAGCTTGTTATGGGCTCCAGAGTCAGACAGATGTGAGCCCAACCCACCATCTCTGCCACCCACCAGGTGAATAACTTCAGTTTCTCCTACCAGTAAAGTAAGGTTGACTCGTACATTACTCATGGGTGGGCATGAGGTCTAGATGAGCTCATGGATACAAAGCCTTGAGCACAGTGCTGGCACTGAACAAGCTCAGCTATTATTTCTGTCCCTTCCAGCTGGAAGTAGATGGTCCCAGAGGGGCCATTTCTGCCCAGCTATAGGGAGTTAACAGGACAGAGGAGGCAAAAACTGCTCTTCTTCCAAGATCAGCAAGGCATTACCTAAAGAAATTGATTTCAGACAGAACCACACAGGCTCCCTGAAAGAATCACGTGGATGCAGAACAGGAAAGCATCCCTGCCTCCTGCCACAGCAGCTGGGGGTGATGTTTGCTGGGGAGCACCATCATTCATGTGGAGAAAAACAGATGAAGGAAAATACCCAGGAGCAGCTGGTTTGCCAAGCAGCCATCCAGAATCTAAGTACACTTGTTCAATAAAAATGCACAAAAATACTGTTTTCCTTTGTTTATACCATTTCTAGCATAGAAACGTTGTCTAAGAGACACATTACCATAACTGCGGTCACCCTCTGTGCACATAACCTGCTTCTTTCACAAAATATAATTATTCCCACTCTCCATGCTTTTAGCCAAAGATTAACTTGTAGCAATTTGAAAGGTCAAAGCTGAGATCAAGCTGCCTGTGTTTTAATCTGCAAAAAATAAAAATTGGGCCAAAACTTCAAAAACAACAAGCCCTGCGGGTAGACAGTATATTCATAAAATGTTTCCTGTGACATATGAACTGGTCTTTGGATAGCCAGCTTTGCATCTGAGCCGCAGGTGTAAGCTCTGATGAAGAACTTGCCATAGTACAGTAAATGCTGATGCTGTATTGCAAAGGAACAAGGAAACAAAATAGAAACAGCACGGGATCCAAAACGTTCCATGGTTGAAATGAAGATTGTCTCCAGCGTAGTGGCCATAGTGATTTATTCAGTCAAATGGTCAAAATAATGGCCTTGGTATGTTTGTATTGATTGTGCTTATTTTCACTGACAGAAATCATATCTGCTAACTCCATCTCTGGGTAAGGGGGTTGGGTTTGGGGACACAAATTTGACCAAGAGTCACCATAAACCATCCCGAAAAAAATGTGCTCCGCTTTGCACAAAAACAAAACACATTCCCTTCCACATGGTTTTTCTTCAAGAAGAAATAACGAAGGAAAACAGTGCTGAACTGTGCTGTGCAATTCTTAATGGCATTTTAATAGTTCAAATTAGGAGCAAAAGGCCTCTCGGCATGTGGTTTGGCATAAACATTGCCCTATTGTGGTATTAATTGGGGAGGGGAGAGACAAAGCAAAAGAGAGAAGTCAGATGGCAGGCCTCAGTCCTGGCTCACACGGTGAGGCGGTCAGTGTCACAGACACCTCCCTAAGCTCCTCAAAAGCAGCAGGCAGGCCCAGATGTCACAGGAAAGCAAATCCTGTCTGCACTCCAGCATTATGCAATGACTTACAGTGTGAAGTACACGCCACACACGGTTGACGGCTCACTGGCCTGCACACTGCAACTGCTTCACTTATGTAATTTTCAGCTAGGGAAGGAGGCTTTAAAGCAAGAAAGAGGCAAACGACTCTTCATTTACCACCAAAATCCATCTTTACTAATCTCTACAAGGAAGGCGATCATAATAATGAAACTCCAAAAGACAGCTCCATGGAATGTGGGTTTACAAGTCGGTGACATACCTGAGACCACAGAGCACCAGTGAAGGAGACACATAGTCTTGGTTCTTCTAGGTAAAGTTGGTAGCTCAATTTACTGTTGACCCTGAGAAGAATATACCTGCAAAAAAGGACTCCTCATGGTTAACGGGACTCAAATTCATAATAAGAATGTAGTAGCCATTGTGTACAGAGGTCCCTCATGCATACTGTATTTCAGAGAAAAGCCACAGACTGGGCTGCCAGCCTCCTGCACTGTGCTCCTGCAGTCTGAGTCGGCCCTTAGAAGAGATCAAACTTCGACCAATACAACTGAGACTTTCCCCATCCAATTGGAGCTGCGTAGCTATATTCTCATTTCACCTTCACTGACTAATCAGAGCGGCTCCATTCCGATCAGTCAAAACAGTGTTATTTGGACATATCAAACTGTGAGGATTTGGAGTCTTCATTTGCATATAAATGGACCAATCAGTGACTTGTGGTGGGCACTATTCTCTATATCAGTCAGCTTCACCTGCCTCAAGGAGGCACACTTTCAGTTTCCACTGAAGACTGTGTTTCCCTTACTAGAAAGGCAACATGGAACCTTAAACTCCAAAGCCACTCACCCAGACTGCCTCAAGGCTGTTTTGCTTGAGTACTGAGATTTCTCTAGCCATGCTCTTCCACAGCCATGATGTAACACAACTGGGCTGTCTGCACTGAATAAAGTCTTCCCCCGTCACTGCACCCCAAATTGGGGACTCCTGTTAGCACTGAATTGGTGGAGATGAGCTTTTCTTTTCTTTTTTTAATTTATTGGGGTGACAACTGTTAGTCAAATTAAATAGATTTCAGGTGTGCAATTCTGTATTACATCATCTATAAATCCCATTGTGTGTTCACCACCCAGAGTAAGTTCTCCTTCCATCACCATATATTTGATCCCCGTTACCCTCACCTCCCCCCTCCCCCCCCCCCTCCCCCCCCCTTACCCTCTGGTAACCACTAAACTATTGTCTGTGTCTATGAGTTTTTGTTTCTCATTTGTTTGTCTTGTTCGTTTGTTGTTTTTGGTTTATATACCACATATCAGTGAAATCATATGGTTCTCTGCTTTTTCTGACTTATTTCGCTTAGCATTATATTCTCAAGATTCATCCATGTTGTCCCAAATGTTCCTATGTCATCTTTTCTTACCGCCGAATAATATTCCATTGTGTATATATACCACAACTTCTTTATCCATTCATCTATCGAAGGACATTTTCGTTGTTTCCATGTTTTCGCCACCGTAAACAAAGCTGCAATGGACATTGGAGCACACATGTCTTTATGTATAAATGTTTTCAGATTTTTTGGGTAGATACCCAGGAGAGGGATTGCTGGGTCATATGGTAATTCTATTCCTAATTTTTTGAGGAACCTCCACACTGCCTTCCATAACGGCTGCACCAGTCTGCATTCCCACCAACAGTGTATGAGGTTTCCTTTTTCTCCACAGCCTCTCCAACACTTGTTACTATTTGTCTTGTTGATGATAGCCATTCTGACTGGGGTGAGGTGATATCTCATTGTGGTTTTTATTTGTATTTCTCTCATGATTAGTGATGTTGAGCATTTTTTCATATGTCTATTTGCCATTTGTATGTCCTCTTTGGAGAAATGTCTCTTCAGGTCCTCTGCCCATTTTTCAATTGGGTTGTTTGTTTTTCTGTTGTTGAGTTTCATGAGTTCCTTGCATATTTTGGATATTAGCCCCTTATCGGAGGCACTGTTTGCAAAAGTCTTCTCTCATTCAGTTGGTTTCCTCTTTATTTTGTCGATGGTTTCTTTTGCTGTGCAGAAGCTTTTAAGTTTGAAATAGACCCATTCGTTTATTTTAGCTTTTACTTCCATTGCCTTTGGAGTCAAATTCATAAAATGCTCTTTGAACCCAAGGTCCGTAAGTTTAGTACCTGTGTTTTCTTCTATGTAGTTTATTGTGCCAGGTTTTATGCTTAAGTCTTTGATCCATTTTGAATTAATTTTGGTACATGGTGACAGATAGCAGTCCAGTTTCATTCTTCTGCACGTGGCTATCCAATTCTCCCAGCACCATTTATTGAAGAGGCTGTCTTTCCTCCATTGTATGTTTTTAGCTTCTTTGTCAAAAATTATCTGTCCATATTTATGTGGTTTTATTTCTGGGTTCTCAATTCTATTCCATTGTTCTGTGTGTCTGTTTTTCTGCCAATACCATGCTGTTTTGATTATTGTAGCCCTGTAGTACAAGCTAAAGTCAGGGAGAGTGATACCTCCAGTATTGTTCTTTTTTCCTAAAATTGCTTTGGCTATTTGGGGTCTTTTGTGGTTCCAAACAAATCTGATGATTTTTTGTTCTATTTCTTTAAAAAATGCCATTGGGATTTTGATGGGGATTGCATTAAATCTGTATATTGCTTTGGGTAATATAGCCTTTTAAACTATATTGTTTCTTCCAATCCATGAGCATGGAATGTCTTTCCATTTCTGTGTGTCTTCTTCAATTTCTTTCAAAAATGGCTTATAGTTTTCAGCATATAGGTCTTTCACATCCTTGGTTAAGTTTATTCCTAGGTATTTTATTCTTTTTGCTGCAATTGCAAAAGGAATTGTTTTTGTATTTCTTTTTCTGAGATTTCATTGTTAGTATATAGGAATGCAATGGACTTTTGTACGTTGATTTTGGAGCCGGCAACTTGACTGTATTCGTTGATTGTTTCTAATAGCTTTTTGGTGGAGTCTTTAGGGTTTTCTATATATAGCATCATGTCATCTGCAAAGAGTGACAATTTAACTTCTTCATTCCCAATTTGGATGCCTTTTATTTTTTTCTCTTGCCTGATTGCTCTGGCAAGGTCTTCCAACACTATGTTGAAAAGCAGAGGTGATAGGGGACAGCTCTATCGGGTTCCTGAACGTAGAGCAAAGGGCTTCAGTTTTTCACCATTAATTATGAGACTAGCTGAGGGTTTGTCATATATGGCGTTTATTATGTTAAGGTATTTTCCTTCTATACCTATTTTATTAAGTGTTTTAATTATAAATGGATGTTGTGCCTTGTCAAATGCTTTTTCTGCATCAATTGATATAATCATATAATTTTTGTCCTTTATTTTGTTTATGTGATGTATCACATTGATGGATTTGCGTGTGTCGAACCATCCTTGTGCCCCGGGGATGAACCCGACTTGGTCGTGATGAATAATCTTTTTAATGCATTGTTGTATTCGATTTGCTAGAATTTTGTTTAGGATTTTTGCATCTGTATTCATCAGAGATATTGGTCTGTAGTTCTCTTTTTTTGTGTTGTCCTTGCCAGGTTTTGGTATCAGGGTAATGTTGGCCTCATAAAATGAGTTGGGGAGTACTGTCTGTTCTTCAATTTTTGGAAGAGTTTGAGCAGGATTGGTATTAGATCCCCTTTGAAAGTTTGGTAGAGTTCACTAGTGAAGCCATCTGGTCCAGGACTTTTGCTTTTGGGAAGGTTTTGGATGACTGATTCAATTTCGTTACTGGTGATTTGGTCTGTTTAGATTTTCCAGATCTTCATGGTTCAGCCCAGGAAGGCTATATGTTTCTAAGAACTTGTCCATTTCTTCTAGGTTGTTCAATTTGGTGGCATGTAGTCCTTCACAGTATTCTTGGATGATCCTTTGTATTTCTGTGGTGCCCGTGATATCTTCCCGTTTTTCATTTCTGATTTTGTTAATTAGTGTCTTCTCTCTTTTTATCTTAGTGAGCCTACCCAAGCGTTTGTCAATTTTGTTAATCTTTTCAAAGAACCAGCTCTTTGTCACATTAATTTTTTCTATTGTCTTTTAGTTCTCTATTTCATTTAGTTCTACTCTGATTTTTATTATTTCCTTTCTTCTGCTGACCTTGGGTTTCACTTGTTCTTCTTTTTCGAGTTCTTTAACGTGTAACATGAGGTTATTTATTTAGGATTTTTCTTGTTTCTTGAGATACACCTGTAATGATATAAACTTCCCTCTTAAAACTGCTTTCGCTGCATCCCAAAAATTTTGGTAGGATGTATTTTCATTGTCATTTGTTTCTATGTATCTTTTGATCTCTCCTCTAATTTCTTCTTTGACCCGGTCGTTCTTTAAAAGTATGTTGTGTAATATCCATGTATTTGTGTTTTTTCCTGCTTTCTTTTTGCAGTTGATATCCAATTTCAAAGCCTTGTGATCAGAGAATATGCTTGGTATGATTTCAATCTTCTTTAATTTGCTGAGGCTGATTTTAGGTCCCAACATATGGTCTATCCTTGAGAATGTTCCATGTACACTAGAAAAAAATGTATAGTCTGATGTTTCAGGATGAAGTGCTCTATATATGTCAATTGTGTCCATTTCATCTAATGTGTCATTTAGGGCTGCTATTTCCTTATTTATTTTCTGTTTGGATGATCTCTCCATAGCTGTCAATGATGTATTTAAGTCCCCTAGTATAATTGTGTTTTGGTCAATTTCTCCCTTTAGTTCTGCTAGTAGTTGCTTGGTATATTTCGGTGCTCCCTGATTGGGGCATAAATATTGATGACTGTTATGTTTTCTTGTTGTATAGTCCCCTTCACCATTATGAAATGTCCATCTTTGTCTCCTGTTACCTTTTTCACCCTGAATTCTGTTTCATCTGATATCAGTATGGATACACCTGATTTTCTCTGGATACCATTTGCTTGGAGAGTCAATTTCCACCCTTTCACTTTGAGTCTATGCTTGTCCTTGTAGCTGAGATGTGTCTCTTGGAGACAGCATATGGTTGGGTTTAGTTTTTTGATCCAATCTGCTACTCTGTGACTTTTTATTGGTGAGTTCAGTCCATTTACATTTAGGGTGATTATTGATATGTGAGGATTTCCTGTCATTCTATCTTTAGTTTTCTGGTACGGCTGTGTCTCCATTGTTTCTTTGCCTTTTTGTTGTTGCCTATTATTTCTGTGTGGTGGTTTTCTATGATGTTTCCCTCTGTTTCTTCTGTTATTAGAGTATACATTTCAGTTCTGGATTTTTTTTTGAGTGGTTACCCTTAAGTTTATGTAAAAGAAAGTTTGATATTTAGAGTATTCCATTTTCTTCAGCACGCTTACTTTCTCCATTCCCATATTCCGGTTCAGGCCTTTACTCTCCCCCTTTTTATGTTTTGGTTGCCACCAATTGTCCCTGTTGATGGTGGTCGAATAGCCTCCTTTAGTATTTCATGTAGTGCAGGTCGTGTATTAGAAAATTCCTTCAGCTTCTGTATGTCTGGAAAGGTCTTTATTCCTCCTACATATCTAAAGGATATCTTTGCTGGATATATTATTCTTGGCTCATAATTGTTTTCTTTCAATAGTTTGAATATTTTTTCCACTCATTCCTGGCTTATAGAGTTTCTGCTGAAAAATCTGATGATAATCTAATGGGCTTTCCTTTGTAGGTTACCATCTTCTTTTCCCTGGCTGCCTTGAGGATTTTTTCTTTGTCGTTGATTTTAGACAGCTTCAATACAATGTACCTTGGAGAAGGCCTGTTGGGATTGAAGTAATTAGGTGTTCTTTTTGCTTCTTGGATTTGACGATCCAGTTCTGTCCACAGGTATGGGAAGTTCTCATTGACAATTTGTTTGAATATATTCTCTGTTCCCTTCTCTCTTTCTTCTCCTTCTGGTATGCCCATTATTCTTATATTGCTCTTTCTGATGGAGTCAGAAAGTTCTTGTAGAATTCTTTCATTTCTTTTAAGTCTCAAGTCTCTTTCTTCTTCCATCTGTGTAATGTCCAGGTTTCTATCTTCGATGTCACTGATTCTTTCCTCCATCTCGTCAACTCTATTACCTAAGCTGGTTATTTCATTCTTAATTTCTTCTCTTGAGTTCTCAATCTCCAGAAATTCTATTTGGTTCTTTTTGAAAATTTCTATCTCTTTCATAAAATGCTCATGTTGTTCTTTGATTGTGTTTCTGAGTTCGTTAAACTGCCTTTCTGTGTTCTCTTGCATCTCGTTGAGTTTTTTCAGAACTGCAATCTTGGATTCTCTGTCGTTTAAGTCACATATTTCCATATCTTTAAGTTCCTTTTCTGGAGACTTTTCACTTTCTTTCTGAGCTGTCTTGTTGCCTTGGTTATTCCTGGCAATTACTGATTTATTATTTCTCTTCCTAGACATTTACAGGAGTGGCTTCTGCAACAGGTTCATAAGAAGAGGTCTTTCTTTTGTTTTCCTGTACTTGTTGGTAGAATGTTTTATTTTCTCTCCGACTGCAGCCTTTTTTTATCTCTCACACGCTAGTGCTATGTTTTCTCTGCACTATTCCAGCTTCTCGCCAAATGGGGGTGTTCCCTGGGAGACGGGCTTCTCCTCTGTTAATAGTTCACCTAGGTCACAGGGCGCAGTGGCCGTGTGGGTATGTGGAGAGCTTTTGAAGTTCCAAAGCTCTTCCTGCACCAGATTCAGAGCCCGTGTGTTTCAGCAGTTCTGTTTACTCCTGCAGGGATCTGCCCACATAGATGGGGGCATGGTGAGTTGTGAGAGGTGGCCCAGAGCAATGGCGGCGACCACCACCACAGCCGGTCCTGCTTCCACAGCTCCCTCCCCTTTGCCGGAACTAGTTGGGCTGTGAATGTGTGTATGCGGTCCACAGTTCTCAGCACAGCAAATATTCTGTTCTTTTGATCTGACACTGCTACTGTTCCGCTTCTAGCACCGGGCAGGTGGGGGTGGGTCGTGCTCTGGGAGGGTAGGAAGGGGGCGGCTAGTCTCATTGCCTAAGGCGTCCATTTTCTGTAGCAGTGAGGGCTTAAACCACCTTTTTCAGCCTTCTTCCCTCAGTCTTTTCTCCAAGGTCTATGCCGTGAGCGTTGGGTTCAGCAGTGTTATATGCTGCCCCCTCAGCCCTGTGGGCCATAAGCAGAGCCCTAGCTGTCCGAGTTCTTCCCTGTCCTGCAGTTGTGGTAGTTCCGGGATGCAGCGAGCTCAGAGCACTGAGCTATGTCTGCGTCCTGTGCCTGCATTGCTCTATCTCTGCACTTCTCCCTTCCCTCCTCCCTTGCTGGCGTGATTCGCCCACCTTTAGGTGAATTCAGTAGTGGGCCTCTTCATCTTCACTGTCTGCTGTGCAGGGAGTCCTTTATGGAGTTATAGTTGTTCGATTAGTTGTAAATTCCAGGGGAGATTTACAGAGGCTTACCTCATGCCACCATTTTGATCCTCCTAGAGATGAACTTTTATGAACAGCACAAATTGACAAGTCATCACAGAGCTGTAATAAGGCAGATTTCACCATTCCTGTTCTAGACCCTGAGGATAAAGTCATGACCAAAACAGACAAGTTCTCTGCTCTCAAGGGGTTCCCATTGAGCACCGAGGTGCTAAGTAAACAAATCAACCAACAAAATAATATCCAGTAATGACAACTGCTATGGAAAAAGTAGAACTTGGGGACAGGAAAGAGAGTGCTACATGGTCAGGGAAGCCTCTCTGGAGGGTAGATTTAAGCTGAGACCAAAATGGCAAGAGGGGAATAGCCATGCAAAGATCTCAGGAAATAGCAAGCATTCCAGGCAGAAGATACTGAAGTCCAAAGGCCCTGGGGGAGTTTCTGCCTTGTGCCCTTCCTTTCACCATCAAAGCAGGTCTGTGTCATGTCAGACCTCACTGCAGCATTTCTTGAACAGATGACCTAGCTCTCCAGGATAGAACATGGGCATGTTTCTAATACAGAAAACGACCATTTTTTTGAAGAAGTGAATGTGGTGCTAGGGGATCATAAGGGCACAGAATCCCAAGAGAGTAGGAAAAATATAAGTGCTGTTTTCTAGATGCAAGAACTGGTTTTATAGAACCCCCTGTAGGGCAATTAATAATAGCAACAGCACATGGAATCAAAGTGGAGGTAGGGGGAGGGTCCTGAAAAGGTGTTTGACAAACACCAGATTGTTAGGTTTTTAACAAATACTGAGAGATAACATACTCTGTTGCCAAGTTGGCTGATCTGGGTCAGTCACAACTTTTCCTCTGCCCCACAGTTCTTATGATGGCAATAACACCTGCCTGTGGAGGTAATCTACAAATGAGAATTGGAGTGGAGAACTATACGGTGCAGCAGCAGGAGCCAGCCAACGCGAAGACAAGTCTCTGTGTTCTGGGGTGAGAGAAATTGACTTTCTCTACATCTGGAGCTCTGAATGAAGAAATGATGCTCCCAAGTGTCTTCAGAAAGGTATCACAGTGTGTCTCATGAGGCTAGAGTGAAAGACTTGAATGGATCTTATTTTTCCAGAATATAATTGTAAGGAAAGAACTACGAATAAGAAGCATTCTCCTATTGAATAACCCAGTGAAGCTCACAGGAAGTAACAGAGATATCTGGATATCCTTTCCAAGCCTGTTGGGGATTTCTTTCTCTTTGGAAGGACAGTGCCATTTTAAAGTCTGGTATACATCCTATTCAGATGTGTCTCTTGAATAACAACAACTTTTATAATAAAAACCCAGGTTTGATGGTATCAGGAACTGCTCATCTTTTGGGGAACTGGCTCTGGGTAAAGCAACCAAAAAAATGCATTTTTTATAACAAAATATATAAAATTCCTCATCACTTCTCTCTTGAAATCTTTTATTTTTCCTAATGCATCAAATACAATGTAGAAAAGTCTGACTTTCTAGATAAAAAGAATTAGGTGTTTTGATTTATATGATTGCTCTAACTGCATTACCCATGTGGGAAATTATTGGTTAAATCAACATGATTGCATCGTGTTCCAAGGGTTTCCTCACTGCAGTCCTATTTGATCTGAAGAGTGAATTTGATAAGGAATCCATAGAAAATGAAATGGAGACATTCTTCACCAAAGCAGAACAGATTAGCTTTTGTACTGGGAAGTTTGGTCTTAGAGTTCATAAATTACCCATTGACTATGCATGTAACTCCATAATATCCTTCTGTGGAATGGGTGTTCCAGAGTATCAGCTATGATGAGATTTGATATGATTCAATCATCTTGGCAAATGCATTACGAACTGTGAAACTAAATTTCTACTAAAGTTGTATACACACTAGCACAATTGTTTTAAAAAATGAAAAATGTAGTAGTTAAATAGTACCCAAAATTGCTGAACAACTAGCCAGGCTAATTTTTGCTCCACTAAGTTGACCAGTAACTTCAACAAATGGGCTGAGTTAACCAGTTGATAGGAACTAAATAGATATAGTCTGCAACAAAACACACAAGTATATAATCAGAGTTAGGCTATCCATAATTAGTTCTCTTTTCAACTATAATAGCAATAAATTTTGGTACTCATGGGTAAGAAAAAATGATTTATTAGAATACTAAATATTCAATAAATATTTGTTGAAACATAGTAAATAAAACTAAATTGAGGATTTTGGGTCAAGATACCAGACTAGGTAAATGCTGTGCTTGCCTCCTCTCATGACCACATTAAAATTACAACTAAACTATAGAACAATCAACATTGAGTCACCTAAAGTCTAGCTGAACAGGAGCTATATAACTAAGGATATACAGCAGAAGCCACATCAAGACTGGTAGAAGGGGAGGAGACATGAAACAGCCTGGTCTCCATACCCACGTGTGGTGGTTAAACATCAGGAGGGATATCTTAGCTGCAGAGGTCCCCTTGAGGAGCGAGAGGTCCCAGCCCCACACCAGGCTTCCCAGCCCAGGATTCCAGTGACAGGAAAAGAAGTCCCCATAATTTCTGGCAGTAAAAACCAGCAGAAATTGTGGCCAAGTGAGATGAAGTCAGTTGGAGTACTAGGAGTATCTCTTAAAGGGCCCATGCATGGACTTACTGACAGATTCACTCACTCTGGGCTCCAGCACAGGGGCAGCAGCTCAAAAGACACCAAGGACATATGGGGAGGAACTGAATTGTCTGGCTTCAGGACAAGGGCTGGAGGGACAGCTTTCTCCTGGACAGAAGAGCTGGCGGGAAGCCATTGTTCCTTTTGTGAGCCCTCCATCTTCACATTGTACAGACTTATGCAGCCACCATATCTGAGTCTCCATCAACCTGGCTAACACCATTTGTCCCACCCTGGTGATTCCCTGAGGCCCCTCTCAACCTGCAGCCCCCCCCCATCCCCCAAGCCACTTCCATTGGCTTTTCCATACAAATAGCCTGTCTTGGTTCATGCTGCAGACTTCCCTAAAACTTCTTAACAGTTTACAAACCCCAAACAAGCAGCATCTGACCTGCTCTTCCTCTGAACCTCTTACTAACCAGCCCCAAGACCAATATTGGCAGCAGCCAGCCTCAGTTTGCAGGTTAGCCTCTCCCAGGGACCTCCAAGCCCAGTTCTGGTAGTGGCAACCTGTGGATTACTTTCTTGCTCATTCCAGGTGTCTCGAGGCATGGCACAAGCTGCCACTGAATTTCTCCTGTGGTGGGGCCTTTCCCAGGAGTCTCTGGGACTGGCATCCATGGTGGCCAGCCTTGGACCACCCAGAGCACCACCCAGCTGCCTCCAAGGAAGACATACCCAAAGGGCAGACTGGGAAGGCACCAGAGTCCTGCTAAAATGAATCCTGCTCCATAGAGTCAGCCCCTGCACAACAGCCCCTCCACTTAGTCACAGCCAGTCCCATTGACATGCAAACAGCAACTAAGGCTCAACTACAATAAGAGGACACAAACCCACACAACTGACAGATCTGGAGCACCCAGCTCAAGTGACCAGGGAGGCTGTGCCACAAGGAGTCTGTGACTAGGAAAACTGGGCCCCACAGGACACCTACTACATAAGGGCACTCTACTAAGACCAGGAGAAATAACACCTATACGTAATACATAGAAACAGATACAGGGGAGGAAGCAAAAATGGGGAAACAAAGAAACATGTCCCAAATGAAAGGCCAAACAAAGCTCAAAAAAAAGAACTAAGCAAAATAGAAACAAGCAATCTGCCAGACGCAAAGTTCTAAACACTGGCTATAAAGATGCTCAATGTTCTCAGTGAGAACTTCAACAAAGAGATAAGAAACATAAAAATGGAGATAGAAAGCATACAAAAGAACCAGTCAGAAATGAAGAATACAATAACTGAAATGAAGAATACATTACAGGGAACAAACAGTAGATAGGTGAAGCAGAGGACTGAATCAGCGATTTAGAAGATAAAGTAGCAGAAAACACACAATCAGAACAGCAAAAAGAAAAAGAATACAAAAAAATAAGAGTATAGATGAGAGTACAGGGGATCAAATATATGGTGATGGAAGGAGAACTGACTCTGCGTGGTGAACACACAATAGGATTTATAGATGATGTAATACAGAATTGTACACCTGAAATCTATGTAACTTTACTAACAATTTCATGCCAATAAACTTTAGCTGGAAAAAAAAGAGCATAAGTGGCCTCTGGGACAACATCAAGTCTACCAACATTTGGGTATCAGAAGGAGGAAAGAGATCAAGGAATTGAAAAACTATTTGAAGAAATAATGACAGAAAACTTCTCTAATCTGGCAAAGGAAATAGACATACAGGCCCAGGAAGCACAGAGAGTCCCAAACAAGATAAACCCAAAGAGGCCCACACCAAGACACATCATAATTAAAATGCCAAAGGTTAAAGACAAAAAGAAAAATCTTAAAAGCAGCAAAAGAAAAGCAGTTAGTTACCTACAAAGGAGCTCCCATAAAACTGTCAGTTGATTTCTCAACAGAAACTTTGCAGGCCAGATAGATTGGCACGAAATAGTCAGTGATGAAAAGAAAGATTACTCTACACAGGAAAGCTATTATTAAGAATTGAAGGACAGATAAAGAACTTCCCAGTAAGAAAAAGCTAAAGGAGTTCATCATTACAAAACCAGTATTACAAGAAATTTTATAGAGACTTCTTTAAGATGAAAAAATAAAAATAAAAAAGATGAATAACAAAATGACAATAACTACATACCTACCAATCACTTTCCATGTAAATGAATTAAATGCTCCAATCAAAAGACAGAGGGGTTTAATAAATAAGAAAAAAAAGCCCCTTACATATGCTGCTTACAAGAGACTCACTTCAGATCAAAAGATACACAGAAACTTAAAATAAAGGATGGAAAAAATATTTCATGAAAATGGAAACAAACAAACAAAGCTGAAGTAGCAATACTTATACCAGACAAAATAGACTTAAAAAAAAGACTATAATAAGAGACAAAGAAGGACCCAGTAATCCCACTTCTTGGTATTTATCTGAAGAAACCCAAAACACTACTTCAAAGGGTCATGTGCATCCACATGTTCATTGCTGCATTATTTACAATAGCCAAGATATGGAGGAAGCCTGGTGTCTATCAATGAATGAATGGATAAAGAAGAGGTGGTACATATGTACAATGGAATACTACCCAGTCATAAAAAAGAATGAAATCTTGGCTTCTGCAACAACATGGATGGACCTAAAGGGTATTGTGCTGAGTGGAGTAAGTCAGATCAAGAAAGACAAATGCCATATGATTTCACTTATATGTGGAACCTAAAGAATAGAATAAATGAACAAACAAAACAGAAACAAACTCATAGATACTGAGAACGTTTTGAAGGTTGCTAGATGGGAGGGATGATGGAGGGATGGGTGAAAAAGGGTAAAGGATTAAGAAGTACCAATTGGTAGATACAATATAGTCATAAGGATGTAAAGTATAGCATAAGGAATATAGTCAATATTTTAATAACTATGTATGGTGTCAAATGGGTATTAGATTTATCAGGTCAATAACCTCATAAGTTATATAAATGTCTAATCACTATGTTGTACATCTGAAATGAATGCAATATTGTATGTCAACTGTAACTGGAAATTTTTAAAAAGTTATTTTAAAAAATAATTTAAAAATAAGTATATATACTGATATTTCTATAACTGTTAGAACAGTACCTTGTATCCTGACACCTCACAGATTATAAAAATAAGGTGATAATAAAGAAGTAACTGAGCAATAAAGAATGAAAAGTGGCAACACGCAACAAAAACCCCTTATATTGAAGCTTACAGTTGTTCTGGTTGACAACCAAATTAGCACCTAGATCTTACTTCCTGAACACCATTCTCCAATAAAAGGAATCATGGCTCCTTGGAAAAACGGTTGATTCCAGGAAAGGGAAGGAAAAGTAAAAGATGAGCTTGGACCATCTTACGGTGCCAAAAAATAAGAAATGCTCAAAAACTTACAGAGATGTACCAAAATGACACAAGAACAATTAGCCAAATCTGGGAAATTTTCAGCAATAAAATAATGATAGTAATAGGTCATTGCCTATAGAATTAAATAAAAATCCATAGATATGTAAAGAAATAGTTAATTAAACAAATAAACGAGAAAAAAAGGGAAACCTCCTTCTTGCAATAGAATTCTAATTGATAAATGTAGAAAAAATGATGGAAATAAAGAATTACTGTTTGACAAATACCCCAGTAATAATTGTTCCAGACAAGAATTATCAATGGATGCTAAAACTTAATGGGCACAGTGTGAGAAACAAAATATTTACAAGGTCTCAGAGTATCTCCCCATAAAATACTTACTATTACAAAGGGGAAAATAGTAACTTTCAAATGGAGAAATTTGCCAGACACCGTCTTAATCAAGTTATCCAAATTAATATCACCAGTTATGGAAGAAATCAATCTCATTTGCCTCCTAATATGCTGCACAAGAAGAACACAATATCACTTCTGTGGTGTTCCTGTGAAAAATGCAGAACGTGAACTTAATCATCATGAAATCTGGACAGATTCAATTAAGGGACATTCCACAAAATAATTGGCCCTTCAATAATGTCAAGGTCATGAAAGACAAAGACTGAGGAGGAAGCTGTCACAAATTAAAGGAAAATAGGAGACATAACAACTAAATGCAATATGTTATCCTACACCAGAAAAGGGACATCAGATGGAGAATTGGAGAAATGTGATTAGATCTCTACATTATACAACAGTATTAGATCAGTGTTAATTTTCTGTTTGTTGTAATTTTACTGTGGCTATGTGAAGTGTTAACATTTGGGGAATATAGGTGAAGGGGATGCAAAGATTCTTTGTACTATTCTTGCAACATTTTGTAAAACTAAAATTATTTCAAAATTAAGCATTAAAAACTAAAGAAAATGTTTACAATGGTCCTGGTTGGGGTTGTGGTTGGAGTTGGCAAGGAGGGGGCAACCAGCTTTGTAGAGACAAAACTGTGGTCTGTCAGAGAGCTGAGAAGTCAGCTATCAACAGGAGGCAGCAGTGAAAGTGCAAGGGTTAGATAAAGCCTAAACCCTGCACTAACCTATTAACCTTAACCCGTACCTTTGGACACACTTTCCTGTTGTACCTACAGATGCTTCCGACCCCATACTGCTCCCAACTCTTCTCAAAATGGAAAACAAACTACTTAAGGAGGCTTGGGACAACTTGCTTAACCTCTTCATTCTTCATCTATAGAATGAGCCCATAATAGCAGTTAAGTCACAGGGCTGTTGTGAGGTTTGTATGAAATCACATGAAAAGTTATTTCTGACACAGAGAAAGCTCTTGATACATGTTAGCTGCTCAAACCCTCATCTTCTTCATCATCCTCATTGTTATTTTTGGCTTACAAAGCCCTACAAACTGTCTCACTAGAGTCTCACTAGGGCAGGGTGCCATGAGAATGGGCACCCTGCCCAACGTGGTCACCACAGTAACCCCAGGACTTCACACAGTCCAGAGCCGGCACTCAATAAGCATGCTATGGAATGGAAGAAAAAAACATCTAGTCCCAGCTTACCTCTTGAGTTATTCTGAACAGAAATATAGCGGCTATCACAAAGACCCAAATTACCAGTAACTTAAATAAGACAGAAGTTTCTTTTTCTTTCACATAACCATCTGAGCACGAGACGTCCATAACTATCAGATGCCTCCAGTAACAGGACCCAGATCCTCTCTTGGGGCAGGGCCACCCCAAGAGTGTTCATGACCTCATCCACATTCCAGCCCACAGAAAGCAAGAAAGGTAAGGAAGAAGAACACTGTCTTCCAGGGCACTGCCAAGAGTATGTACACATCACTTCTGTTTCCTTCTCATTGACCACATCCAATTGCAAGGAAGGCTGGGAAATGTAGTCTTTATTACAGGCAGCCATGCACCTCGCTAAACCTCAGTGGCTCTATTACTATAGATGAAGAGGCTGATGCTACTGGGGAGCAGCCAGCGTCCTACCAGTCTCTCCAGCCTCATCATTCACATTCTACACACCAGCCCTCCAGCATTTCTCCAGGCCTTTGCATCCACTGCTCTCTCTGCCCAGTGCCCTAACCTCATCTCCACCCCACAACCGTAGGGAATTCCTAGCTCACCTTTTCAGACCTCTGGAGAGACATCACTCCCAGTTTGAAGCCTTCTTGAGTACCCCACCACCACCCTGTAGGAATTAGCTACGCAAGGCCTCCTCCTTCCCTGAACATGTCCTATAGTGGCGCTTGTCACACTGCCTCTGGACTATGGATTAGTCTGTCTCTCCTACTACAACGTGCACTCCAAAAGGGCACAGAATACGTGTCTGTGTCCCTTGCACATGATAGCTTTTTAAATTTCTGCTGAATTATTAAGTATATACTTTTGAGATTGTATGTTGAATTTCCAAGCTACTGTTGTTTTGTCCAGTGGAAGAATATTTTTAACATAAATATGACCACCTTACCTTGGACCCTGGCAGGTAGTAGAGAAGGTACCAGTGAAATCAGACTTACTGCTTAAGAGAGAAAGGAATACGGATGCTATGGGCTCCACAGAACCCTGGGAACGCTTGTCGGCGCCTGACTTATGTTTACATCTGGCTGAGCTGATGGACAACAGAGACTCATAACAACGCCCCTCTCCCTGAAATCAGCCAAACTGGGGCTGAGTCTGGATTCGGGACAGCACATACTGGCCTCCTGGGCAGGGAGGGCTGCTGTGGCAACATCAGGACTCTGCTGGTTGAAGTCACAGCACAGATGGCTTATGAACATGAAAAGCCTGTTTAGTGTTAAAAGCCTTTCTTTTTTTTTTTTTTTTTTTTATTCCCAAATTAATTCCTTTGGTGCCCCGTGAGCTGGAGGCAAAACTATGAGCCAAGGAGAAAGGGCATTTCAATCATTTCCGTGAGTTCCAAATCAGTGTCTTAAATATGTTTGTAGATTCAGGGTTTGTTTTTGTTTTTTTGAGGAAGGGGAGTGAATGATATGGTTTTAAGCTGTTTTGTTTGCCCAAGTCTCAACAAAAGGGAACAGAGAAAAACATCAAGCTCAGACGGAAGAATAAAGAGAAGTCACCATTTGCTCAGGATGTTCCACTAAATGAAAGCTAACTGTAAACATAATCCTAATTCGCACTTTGTTCCTGGGTTAGAACACCTATCTCCATTTCCTTTCCTCACTTAATGCCATGCCACTTTCCTCATTTCTAAATCAGAGTTTTAAACATAAGTTTGTGGAGTCAGGGTTTGCTTATTTGTTTGAGGAAGAAATATTCAATATTATATCATCAAGCACTCTAGGGCTACACTAGGTTTCATCTCACTTAATTTTCTTGCCAACTATCTCAACTCAGTAAAAAATAAATAAATAAATAAATAAATAAACAAACAAACAGGGGTCAGAATAGTCCCCAGCTGGTAAAAGACAGTGGCTTCTCATCAGAGACCACAACCTGGAAAAAGAAGCCAAAGATACACTATTTTCTCTGTATACTCAGGGTAAGATAAAAAGAACCCAAGAACTCTTTCATGAAGAAGTTAATAAGCCCACAGATCGTTCTGGATCATTGGCCCATACTAGTCTGCAATGTCACCAGCTGATAACACCATTTTTCATCAAAGATGCCCTGACTTTGTCCTCTGACTTGGTGTTGAACAGACTAGAGTGATTATTTGTGTGTACTTTCTGGAAAACCAAATCTGTGCTCTGCAGCTGTCTCCTTTGTCAGTAAACACAACTATGACATGAAATAGTAATAGTTGTCACCTACACAACATCTTTATCCTATTTTTAAGTACATAACACTGTGGAAGATGACAGGTTTGGGATTTTTTTTTAAACGTACACTGAATATCACAAGATATCTTCATAGTGCCTTGATGACCCAATCTCTAAAACACCAATATCTGTGTGTGACTAAGTTTTAAATGTGCATTTTTATTAACAATGGGGCCACTGAGGTCCCTTGCTTGCATTTCTGATGAAGAAAACACAAAAATAAATCTACCTAAGTCATTCCATATCAATTAATTCTGAGTGACACATAAACAGAAATAATTGCTTTCTTCCTGTACCCAGATAGGACATTTCCAGTAAAACTGTTCATTTGGACAATTATAAGAAAGATCCAAGGGTCGGCCCGGTGGCTCAGGCAGTTGGAGCTCCATGCTCCTAACTCCAAGGGCTGCTGGTTCGATTCCCACATGGGCCAGTGGGCTCTCAACCACAAGGTTGCTTGCCAGCTCAATTCCTCGAGTCCCACAAGGGATGGTGGGCTTCGCCCCCTGCAACTAAGACTGAACATGGCACCTTGAGCTGAGCTGCCTCCCAGATGGCTCAGTTGGTTGGAGCAGGGGCTCTCAACCACAAGGTTGCCAGTTCGATTCCTCGACTCCCGCAAGGGATGGTGGGCTGCACACCCTGCAACTAAGACTGAAAGGACAACAACTTGACTTGGAAAAAAGGCCTGGAAGTACACTCTGTTCCCCAATAAAGTCCTGTAAAAAAAAAAAGAAAGAAAAAAAGATCCAAGATGGCAGAGTAGATAAACACTGTGCTTGCCTCCTCTGGTGACCACATCAAAATTACAACTAATTATAGAACAATCAACCTGGAGAACCATCTGAAGTTTGGCTGAACAGAAGTTTTATAACTAAGGATATAAAGAAAAGGCCACATCAAGACTGATAGGAGGGGCAGAGATGAGAAATGGGCTGGCCCAAACCTTCATGTGGTGGTTGAAAATTGGGAGGGATGTATCAGCCAAAGAGGGTTCCCCCCCAGAGGAATGAGGGACCCCATCCTCACACCAGGCTTCCCAGCCCAGAGTACTGGTTCAAGGAAGAGGAACGCCCACAACATCTGGCTTTGAAAAACAGGGGGATTGTGACCATTTGGGTGGGATGGAAGGTTGCGGGCAACCCAGATGTCCTCTTAAAGGGCCCACACACAGACTCACTCACTCACAGACACTCACCCTGGGCTCTGGCAGAGGGACAGTGACTCAGGGGGCATTGGAGGCATACAGGGGCAGACTGAGGTGTGTGGCTTCAGGTGAGGGCTGGAAGATAGTAGTCATTTTTCCTGTGTGAGGTTTTTCTCTGACAGCCACCAGGGAGGCACCATTTTTTCTTTGTTGAGCATGGCCAAATATGAATCTAATTGGTCTGGTAAGCTCTGCTGCTCCACCCTACTGACTCCCCTGGGACCCCACCATACCCAACCCTGTACCGCACAAGTCTGTATTGGTGGCTGAAACTTATGGGAGCCTACAGGTGGCAACAGGCCTCAGAGTGTCCTGGCTTTTTGCAGAGCTACCCCAGACCTGGTACCCCAGACCTTGTTTCACAGCATGGCCTCTCCCATGTGCCTCCAGGTCCAGCACAGGCAACAACCAACCATGGATCGCTGTGTGGTTCCTACCAGTGATTGACCTGGGTCTGCACCAGAACCCCTTTCAAGAAGCCCCAAAACATTCTTTGAGATTGGCTTTAGACCACAGCAGAGAACCGCCCAATTAGCCCAACAAGTGGCACACCCAAAGGATGGTCTCACTCGTCACCAAAGCCTGATGAGGCAAATCCCACTCTGTGTGGTAAGCACCCCCGCCCCAACACATACTGCACAGCAGCCCATAAGCCGTGGATATGGCCAAACCACACTGCAAGTCAGCCTGATAGTCAATCCCACCCAATGACATGACAATAGCAATCAAGGCTCAACTATACAGGAGGGCACACACAACCCACTCAAGCGACACTCCTGGAGCACCCAGCTCAGGTGACCAGGGAGACTGAGCCAGGGCCCCACAGGGTAAGACTGGTAATGAAGCCACCTGGTAAGACTGGGAGACATAGCAGGCCTACGTAATACATAGGAACAAACCCAGAGAGGCAGCCAAATAATACTGGTTTGGTGGTATTTGGTTTGGAGGAAACAAAGAAATACATCCCAAATGCAAGAACAGGAGAAAACTCCAGAAAAAGAACTAAACAAAATGGAGGCAAGGAACCTACCAGAGACACAGTTCAAAACAATGGTTATAAGGATACTCAAAGAACTTCAACAAAGAGATACCAAGCATAAAAAAAGGACACATAAACCATAAAAAAGAACCAGTGAGAAGTGAAGAATATAATACCTGAAATGAAAAATGCACTAGAAAAAATGCCAGCCACCTACATGAAGCAGAGGATCAAATCAACAATTTGGAAGACAAAATAGCAGGGGAAAAAAACCCAGTCAAGACAGCAAAAAGGAAAAAGAACCCAAAAAAATGATAGTTTAAGAGACCTTTAGGACATCAAGCATAACAACATTTGCATCATAGGGGTACCATAGGGAGAAGAGAGAAAGCAAGGGATTGAGAATCTATTTGAAGAAAAAAATGACTGAAAACTTTCCTAGCTTGGCAAAGGAAATAAATATACAAGCCCAGGAAGTGCACAGAGTCCCAAACAAGACGAACTCAAACAGGCCAATACCGAGACACATCATAATTATAATGCCAATGGTTAAATACAAAGAGAGAACCCTAAAAGCAACAAGAGAAAGGCAACTTGTAACTTACAAGGGAGCTCTCATCGGGCTGCCAGCTGATTTCTCAACAGACACTTTGCAGGACAGTGGGATTGGCAGGAAATATTCAAAGTGGTGAAAAGTAAGGACCTACAACTAAGGGTACTATACCCAGCAAGGCTATCATTTAAAATCAAAGGACAGATAAAGAGATTCCCAAGCAAGAAAAAGCTAAATGAGTTCATCACCACCAAACCAGTATTATAAGGAATTTTAGAGGGAGTTCTTTAAGAGTAATACATATGTGTGTGTGTGTGTGTGTGTGTGTGTGTGTGTATATATATGTATGTATGTTTGTATGTATGTATGAATAATAAAATTGCAATAACTACATATCTATCAACAATTACTTTCCATGTAAATAGATCAAATGCACTGATCAAAAACATAGAGTGGCTGAATATATAAGAAAACAAAACCCTTACATATGCTACCTACAAGAGATTCACTTTAGATTGAAAGACACACACAGACTGAAAGAGATTGAATAAGTTATTTCATGAAAATGGAAATGGAGATTAAAAAGCTGGGGTTGCAATACTTATACCTGACAAAATAGACTTTAAATCAAAGACTATAACAAGAGACAAAGAAGGATCCAGTAATCCCACTTCTGGGTATTTATCTGATGAAACCCAAAACACTACTTCAAAGAGATGTGTGCATCCATATGTTCATTGCAGCATTGTTTTCAATGGCCAAGATGTGGAAGCAGCCTGGGTGTTCATCAATGGATGAATGGATAAAGAAGAGGTGATACATATATACGATAGAATCTTGCTCGTTCGTGGAACGGAATAGTTTCTTGCTATCTGCGGTGGCATGGATGGACCTAGAGTGTATTGTGCTAAGTGGAGTATGTCAGACAGAGAAAAACAGATGCAATGTAATTTCACTTAAATGTGGAATCTAAAGACCAAAATAAACAAACAAACAAAACAGAAATACATTCATAGATACACAGAACATGTTGATGGTTTCCCGATGGGATGGGGTTGCGGGGATGGGTGAAAAATGGGAAGGGATTAAGAAGTACAAAATGGTTGCTACAAAGTAGTCATGAGGATATAAGGTATAGCACAAGGAATATAGTCAATAATGCTGTAATAACTATGTATGGTGTCATATGGGTACTAGATTTATCGGGATGGGAGATGGAGATGGGAGTGGGGTTCAGGGATAGGGTGAAAAAAGTGAAGGGATTAAGAAGTAAAAATTGGTAGTCACGAAACAGTCATGGGGATGTAAAGCATCGGGAATATAGTCAATAATATGGTAATCACTATGTATAGTGCCAGGTGGGTACTAGACTAGTTAAGCGGATCACTTCTTAAATTATATAAATGTCTAACCACTATGTTGTACACCTGAATTAACACAAAATAATATTGAATGTTAACTATAACTGAAAAATTAAAAAGGGGGGAAAGGTGAAGGAAAATAAGAGGTCAAAATTTCCAAGTATAAAACAAGTAAGTCATGGAGATGCAATGTACAGCATAAAGAATATAGTCAATAATATTGTGATAGCGTGGTATCCAGATGGTTGCTGGACTTATGGTGATCACTCTTTAGTTATATAAATGTTGAACAACTGTGATGTACACCTGAAACTGATATAATGCTGTACATTACCTATATTTTTAATAAAAATTTTTTAAAAACTGTTCATTTAATTCAAAATATGGATCATATGTGATGATGATTCAAATCTGAAATTATTAACAGATCCCATCTGACCCTCTAGATTACAAAACTTGAAGTTTTCTATTAAAAAAAGAAGAAAAGAAAAAACTGAAAACGTGATAAACAGAGATCCTTCAGTATTACTTACATGTGAGGAAGAGTTGTGTGATGTTTTCTTCTTCTTGGCAAATCATCAGACCTATTTGAGGTTTTTAACTTGACAGAAAGTAGCCATATCAGTCTAAAACGAGATCAGCTAGAAACTCTTTAACTAGGAAAGGAGTTTTATTGTGAGAGCTTGGGCTCTGGATTGAGGCTGCTGTTTCTACCCATTCATTACTAACTGTGTGACTTTGGGCAATTACTTGACCTCTTTGAGATTCCTCTGTAAACAGGGATATGAATGGTGGCTAGCTTACAGGGTTGCTGTATGGATTAAATATATGCCCAGCACAGTGGCTGGAAGAGTACAATCAATCAGGGTCAGCAAATTGTCATCCTCTGGAGGCCAAAGGAAGGAGGATCTTTTCTACCCATTCACTGAAAATACAAAGTTGCCTTTGAAAAGTACCAAACCAGTTTGATAAATCTAAAAGGGCTGCTACCTGTCCTGGAGAAAGAAGGCATTTTCTGCAAGAGCTGGCTGTCAGGTGCACTCGCACACTAACCTGTTAGGTTCGGTACCCTCTATCAGGTACACTCAACCCCCAGTGGGGTGTTCACCCCACCTTGCTCAGCTCTGTGTCAAAATGCTATTATTTTCACATGAAATAGCTTCCTTAAATATACACACTATATAAACAAATATAGATTAGATAGCTAGATGATAGGTAGACAGATGTAATGCATAGGTGACCATCTACTATTGCCATGCTCTGATTTCCACCCACACTCTGAGGCCTGTCCTGAGCCTTCAGACCAGCGTGGCCACGTGTACAAAATTCTCCCCAATGAGAGCTCCTCCAGTGACTGCAGGTTGAGTGTGTTCCACAACGTATCTTGTTTAGTCTGTGGTGTCTTTGCTTTCTACCATTATCAGAGCTATGAACCAAGTTGGCTGTCAAAAATAGTGTAAACAAAGACACTAACCTGCCACAAACAAAGGACGAGTAACATGTAGAATATTAAAATGCAGGTTATCACATTGGAACGTTTTCATCAACGTGGTGAAGTAACCATCTATAAGCAAGTCTTCTAACATTACCACCAGGCCTTATAACATTCCTGCCACCCAGAGAACTGACCCACAGTTGGCTCATCACTGTGGAATAGAGGATGGAAGAAATGATGGCCAAAGGTCTGAAGTGATTTCAGGTGGTTTGAAAAGCCTGGAAGGGCGACTGCCAATCGCTATGCCAGGACCACATCAGCCCTCAGTGACAATGCTGAGCCGGTCACTGCTCCCACTTCCAGGAGAGCAAAGTACAGTGAGGAGGAGTACATGTGTGTTCCTCTCCTGTCCCCAACCAGAAGTCTCCTAACAGACAAATTCTTAAGTTAAGAAAAGAAATGACTCATTCTTTCCGCCCTGCGTTATTCAAAAATTATGCAAATCACTTGTCACCTGTACACATGTATAAAACATGCATATATAATCCTTAGACGAGACACTGTATAAATTCATTCAAAATTCATGTTATCGTTGGATGTAAAACTCTTACAATAGAAATATCTTCTCACTAAAGGGGGTGAGAAGAAATCAGAAAAAAAGAAGACCTACATCATCATTTACAGCTAACATGCAATTTTTAGGGGGTCTGGCAATCAAGCTCTCTCATCACCTTAAAACAAGCTAAGAAACGAGAGCATTTATCATATTTTTCTGTTATTTATACAATGCTTGTTTACCTTTAGCCCTCCCAATAATGCATGCTCAAAAAGACTCCAAAAATAAAATTCTTGAATCAGCCACATGGCTAAAATGCTGCAGGATGGAAGCCCAGAATTCATTTTAACATGTAGTGTTCTCTAGACTGTGACAGAATTCAGGTTTCAATTAGCCTTCTCCAGGCTCCTGCAAATCAGGAAAAATCTAGTGGGTTGTTAACATATTCATAAGTAAACAGATGCTGGGTTCCTTTGGCAGGCTGCCAGAATGTGGGGCCAGGGCCGATCCAGGATCCAGGTGTGCATGGTGAAGCCGTGGGGGCCCTTCATCTCCTCAGTCTGTGGGCCTGGATCAGCTGCAGGTGCCACTCCTGTCCTGAGCATCTTTATCTCTCCATTTATGGAGCTCTGTGTCGAAGATGCCTGTTGAAAGAGGCCTGAAGTGCAGCCGGAAGGACTGACCTGGGGCGATGCTCCTTGTGCAGAACCACTCTGGGCTGGACGTTGGCAAAGTGAAATTGTCTGTAGATCTGCATGAGCTTTAATGTGCACGCAGATCACGTGGGGATCCTTACTAAAATGCAGGTTCCAAACTGGCAGGACAGTGAGGAGCTGACGCTGGCGGTCTGAGGCCCCCACTTTGAGCAGCAACACAGTAAAGTGAGCACAAGGCAATCTCATTCACAGTTCAATAAACATAATGTGGACGCATCCCAGGGCCAGGCTGTGCCCCTACCGCAAGCACAAAGATAAGACACCGGGTCCGGCCTCAGGGAGCTTGCCATGCGATGGGGAGACAGTTTACAACACACAGAGGAAATTCAGCATTGGTAGAGATTCTGCATTGCAAGAAAGAAAGGCCGGTCCAAAGTGGCTCAAGCACCAAGAGAAGGTAACTGGCTCCTGGAATTACAAAGCCAGGCACAGTGACTTTGGGTCCAGTTTGAAGCATCACTAGGACTTGGCTTCTATCTCTCTCTTTTGGCTCTGCTTCCTGTAGTTTGGCTCTCTTCTCCTGGAGGCACCATGGGTGCCAGTCCATATGTCTTCTCCTCTTAATAAGAGTGCCTGCCAATCCCAGAAGTCTCAGCAAAACCTTCAGGGTTCCATCTCATTGACTAATTGGGTCACGTGGTCAGCCCTTAACTAATCACCGTCCTGGGAAGTCAGACTGTTAGTGTGTAGGGTGGAGTTAGCTGCAGCATAAGTACATGTACCAAGGGAACAGGAGGCATGCATTGCAAAAGAAAATCAGGGGTTGGATACTGGGCAGCCAACAGCCCACGCTCACCACTACAGAGGTGTGACAGAAGCATGTGCAGAGAGACAGCAGGCAGGAAAGCAGTGGCACCTGATACATTCTGGGAACAACAATGTGTGCGTGTGTGTGCGCATGTGCGTGTGTCACCAGCCACAGGCAAAGCACACACAGTACCCAGTCTGCTTTCCTGGGAGCCTTCAGCACAACACTGACCCACATCCACCTCAGCCGTGGTGTGGGTCAGTCACTCTTGAAATATTTGATTCACTACTTTCTGTGCAAGAGATTAGAAGTGAAAAGTGTGGTTTAATCATTCCTGGGGAGATTAGAGCTGAATTAGAATATGAACCCGACTGACACACATCAAATATTTTGAAGACAGTACAAAGTACTGTGCAGCTCAGCACTAATTTGTGCTCAAAGGAAGGAGACTTCGGTGCGAGCCGAAACAAAACCTTCCGCAGGCATGAACACACAGATGCAGTAACAAGCCAGCTTGTGCACGGGCACATGAAGAGACCAAAGAAGTTGTAGGAGAGGATAGTGTATCTTCAAAAACCAGGGACAAGTGCAAGATGTGAGCACCCAGACCAGGGACCTCTCCACTATCCTCCATGACTTCAGTGTTAATTCTGGAAACCCACGTGACATCTTAGCCTTGCGCCCCTAACACCGTCCCCTCCAATCCAACAAGCTGCCTTAGCCCTTGACTAGTAACAACTGCACCACCTCAGAAACGGTGTTTAAAGAATTCCTGACCACACGTTCTACATTCTATCCTGCCAGAACCATATAAATACATATATATAAATATAATATATAAATAACTATATATTTGTAGTTACATAAATCTCAAATCTTTGATCTCATTGAGAGTTCCGATCCAGTACCCCTCCTACTTTTCACCTATCTCTTACTCATGATCCGATTAGCCATTTTCCCTACAACTAACCAAAAGCGGCAGGGGGAGAGAAACATGCAACCTCTAAATTCATTATAGCCACAAATTCCCAAAATGAGATAATGATATTGATGATAATGGTGATATCATTATTGCCAAACACTTCTTGAGTGTCATTATGAGCTAGCCTTATATTCGGTTCTGAGTCAGAATATACGTAGTTCTCCTTGGCTTAGTTTAGCTTAGTATTTCTCTGAGGAACCACTACTGGCTTTTGGAGCGAGCCAACTCTTCATTAGGTGGGACAGTCCTGGACATGGCAGAACATTCAGCATTCCCACTCCTAGTCGTTAAACGCCAGTACCACTCCCTGGTTATGGCGACACACACACACACATACACACACACTTTTCCAAAGGTGGCCCCCAACCAGATTGCAGTGACAGTGTCACACCCTAGTGAGAACCACAGGCTGAGTGGAAAGAGTACTAATTTGGACATCAAAGCTGACACTTACTATACTTTCAGACCTTGAACAAGCTACTTAGCTTCTCTGAGTATCAGTTTCTTCTTGTATAAGAGGCACATTGCAATCCTACTTCTGCCTAGTGGTGGCAACTTCCAAATGATCTAGGAAAATATTAGTGAGAATAATAATGTGTTCATTAGGATTGTACTTAACAATCCTAAAAACTGACAGCAACAGCTTAAACAATGCGGTATTTCTGTTTCCCACACTACAGGTATTCTGAAGGCTGCTGGTCCACTGCTGACATGGCAGCCCCGTGATGCCATCATTATGCCCGGCTTCTGTCTTTCTGCAAGTGGCTTTTACTCTCATGACTGCCTCTCAGTCACAACATAGAGACCCCACTTTCCAGACTCAATCTGCTGAAAACACAGACAGACTGACAGAAAGGAGGGAGGGAGGAGAGGAGAGAGGGAAGGAGGAAACAAAACATGCAAAAAAAAAAGAAAGAAAGAAAAGCTCTGTCTATATCGGAAACATAACACCTAAAAATCCCCAGCAGACCGCCATATACATCACATTGGCTATCACATGACCATCCGTGCCCATAAGTATAAGGGAGACTGGGGGGTGTTTTTAGGTAAGCATATTGCCTCCTTGAACAAAATAAGGTTCTGTGAGTAAGAAAGAAGAGGAGAATGGACAGTGGGTAAGGAACCAGCACTACCGGCCATACTTGGTAAACTGCAAAGCATTATGGAAGTGTAAGGCGGTATTATTATGAAAAATTGAAAAAAAGCATCACAAAAATACAGGATCTATGTAAATTTAGCTACATTAATTAATCCACACTTAAGATAAATAAGTGAATGCTCTCTTATACATCCAGTAAGCATGGCAGCCCAATTAACTAATAAGGCCCATCTCTGCCCTCGTTTTAACACGGCAATGCAGAATGAAGCACCTTGTGTGTGGCACACTAACTCTAAAGAAAATATCCCCCAATTATTCAAGGTCCCAGGAGGATAATAATAGTGTAAATGAATATAGAAGATATTTATTGGTTTAAGGCCACCTGGTATCCATACCCCTACTTTTGATAATTGCACCTTGATTTTCTTACGGAAAACTACTTGCCCACATTGTGCAGGCTGGTGGGACTGTCAGTCAAGCTGCCCTGCTCAAGTGCCAAGGAACAGAAACCTGCCCCAACCTCAGCCAATGCAACTCTCTCTTCCAGGATTCTGAATTCAAGGAGGGTGAGGGGGGAGGCGAAGAAAAGGAAGAGGGAGAGGGAGGGGAAGGAAGGGAGGGAAGCAGAAGTGTCCAACCTTGCTCTTTAGCTGTTCTTCAATTCTGTGGGCTCCCCACATCTATTCCAGTTAATTTTCCGTTTTGCTCAATTTGGTTGAGTTGGTTTTGCAAACAAAGAATCTTGACTGATGCCGAATACCATCGCGCTTCCAGGCCCCCCAGACACTCAGCTGTCTGCTTTGGTTTCAACCGCACGTCCTACTAAAGACTGACCGCATTCCGAAAGGGCACTCCTCTGACCCCCGGATATTCTATGGAGACATTGAGAAATACTGGAGTGGCCCGAACATTGGCAGGAAGCAAGAATATAAAAAAGTCTTCAGAGGAGAATAGGCCAGAGAGCATGGATTGGGACTCGGAGCTGTGATTTCTAGTTTGTGGTTTTCCTCTAACTAGGGACACACAGGACCTCTTTCAGCCTTTCTGCACCTCAGTTTCCACACTTGTACATAGCTGAGCTGACTCTGTACATCAGCTTTTGTAACCTGCCAATATTTTCTAACTTTCCTAGGTCTCCAGCTGCCCACTGAATCCCTAGCTGCATAGCCTTAGAATTACCACCATCTATCAGCCTCCTGAACACCCCTACTCCCAGAGCTGTAGCCAGGCCATGTCTCCTTTAAAATTTAGGTGTTTGCCTAGAAGCCCCAGCAGTTGGAGAGAAACTTCCCCCCTCCCGAACCCCTCCAGGGACTCCTGGGGAAAGCTAGCCCTTCACAGAGCAGCTCCAGCTCCTGGTTCCTGCTTCCCATCTCTCCTCCTGTGGCCGCATGACACCCTGGTTGCTACAACTCTGATCGCTTCAGCCTGTAAACACCATCCACTCCAGGCGAAGCCGGTAGCAGCTTTTCCTGGAGGTTTAGGGAAACATGACACTCAGTAGGACAAAAAACTCCACGCTGTACCTCATCCTTCCTGTCACTGGCCATTCCCCTCTCTTCTGGGGAGCGTGACTGTGGTGCCGCCTCCTTGGGCTCCAGCACCCTGTCATGTTGCTTGTCCGTTACTCTTTCCTTTACCTCTTCACCTCTCTTTTCAAACTCTCTCCCAACCCCCAAATTTCCTGTCAGGTTTTACACAAAGCTTTTTCCCACCATCAAAATGGCCTAGTATAGGTTTTGCTAAACAAAGGTCATTCTAAGAGGAACTTTGACCAATAGCACTTACACCAATAATTACTTTTTTCTTTCTGCTGCAAAAAACAACAACAACAACAACAAAAAAAAAAAATGCACTTCTAAAGATACTGATAACTCCCTGGCTGGAAGCATAATGCCTCAAACATTCAGGATACATTTCTCAGAAAGCACTTGGCTGGGAAAAATGGATTTGCTATTTTGTCGGTATCCTTTAAGTGGAAACAGTGTGATCTCTGATGTGCCAAGCAAAAAGAAGGTGGCTTTATCACTTACTAGCTGTGTGATCTTAGGAAAATTACCCATCTAAACCTCTATTTACCTTCTGTAAAATGGGGAAAATAATACTTATTCCATCGAATTGTTATGAGAATCAAATAGAATCCTACACATAAAGTGCTTTGCACAGTGACTGGCACATAATGAATGTTCTAGAAAGGGTCAATGATAGTATGCTTATTATAATCACATCATCATTATTGCTACTTAGGGCACTTGAAAGTGAAATTAAAATGGTGATAGAAAGTGACAGAGAGCACAGCACATCGAGAAGTCGCTTGGGAAATGTGAGACTATAAATGAAAAACTATGTGTGCAAAGACTTAACCTAGAAAAACTGCACTCAGGACTCATGTCCTGGGAAGGATGCTGGTCTCACCAGCAAGTAGGCCTGGTTTAATAACAGGGCTAAAAACTATAAATGTGAATGCCGTTAAATATGTTTTATTCCTTTTTTTTTTTTTAAATAACATAATACCCCTTTTCGTCTAAAGGTACTGAGCAACAATATGAGAACATCAAATATTTTAATTCCTCCCAGGAACTAGTTCAGTCCTAGAGAGAATAAGAGTTTACCAGAGTAACTAGGACATCTGAAAATGGATATGTAATATTTAGACCTCCACATTGTTTCTTGAAAATTTTCCAGTCCCTCAAAAGGGTAAAAGAGGATCATAATGGCAGCGAGCTCCACATGTCAAAAACAAATACACATCACAGCCTCTGTTAGAGTAATACATTTTCCTACAGAGCCATTTAAACATTGTAACATTTCTATTTGACTGTAACTCAGTTGTTACCTTCCTTTTGGGGACCCTGATTGTTTCTGTGTTTCAAATATTAACATGGAAAGACCACACCCGAGGCCTTCCTCAGGCATTATTGCTATTCCTTTTCATCCATGTGAATTTGTCTTCTTTCTCAGTTTGTCTGCCACACACTTGAAGTTCAGGTTATGGCAGACTATTGCACACTAACCCTAAAGCCTCTTTGCTGACATGTCTGCTCATCAGTCCCTTCTGCTCTGGCTTCTTGGGCTACATCTCCTATTTAGCACTCAGAGCTACAGACAAGGCACTGCCTCGGTATTGGGGAGATGCACGCAAATAGAACCCAGTCCTTCCCCGCCTGAAGGGCCCAGCCTAAGAGAGGAAGTAGGCTATAAAAAAAGTCCCAGTGTGCAGTGACTGCCATCACTAGATCTATGCATGAGGCAGTAAGGGGAGCAAGGGACCCAAAGACCGTTCTGAGTCTTAGAGCGAGACTGATGCATAAAAGCTTCAAAAAGAGCCAGGATCTTCAATACTGAGTAGGAATTCACAAAGTAGAGAAATGGGAGGCAAGAGAGGGGTAGTGAGGGTGGAGAACTGTTAGCCAGGAGGAAATGGAGCTTATCACACCTATAATAACAATAAACCTAGCCGACTCCACTTAGCATGAAGGGGAGGCATGCTAGTTGGCTTGGCACATGCTGCCCCTTTCTCCCTTGAGTTTACTGTGGCTTGACCTTTTGCTTTTCAATACATAGACGTTTTCTCTATATCACACACAAAGTAAATAGAAAGTCCCACAGTAGCTCCAAAAGGGAGGGAACATTATCATTAGGGAAGCTGCCAGCCCCCACAGACTGAGGACAAGGTCACGCTCTCCATGCTCATGAAAGACGTCCGAGCTGGAAGTATCCCCACAAGCTGTCTATCCCGAACAGGATCAAGACCAACCGATGACTCAGTCACTTGCTGCAATCAGCAAGGGCCCTGGTCATGCGCACACATTTGTCTTCACATCCTTAGAATTCCATCACGCAAAGTGCACTTGTCCCACTAGGGTGTCTGCTTTACTTCCAGTCATACACAGTTACTCATACCTTTGCACCGATTCTCCTGGAACGTGTGGCCACCATCATTTACTCTCTCCTGTAGTTAGGCATTTCAGTCTCTGCATCTGGATGCTGGGCTGTCTTCATGGGGTACAGCCTGCGCAGTTTGTGGGCCCCACGCTCAGAAAGGCCCCCTGCTTGGGTTAATCTCTGCTGTTGCCCAATTGAAATGCTTAATGATTTTTTTAACAAGGGGTTCCACATTTCCATTTTGCACTGAGCCCCACAACTTAGGTAGATGGTTCTGTCTAGAGGACTAACTGCTTTAAGGTGAATTTCTACCAAGCCCTGTCTCTGCACCTGGGATGGGAGCCATTACTGAATGGTTCTGAGTTGCTTTTGGTTACAGGGATCATTTTCACTATCATTTACTTGGCAGGGTGACTGTCACAAACCTGAAAGTTCAAGCAGTCCAAAAACACTTTTGCAATCTGATTACAAACAACTGGTTCAACCAAAAGTTAAGCTGTGGCTTTGGCCACCCTTTGTCCTCCTGATAGGCTCCTGCCCCTTCCAGACTCCTTCAAGTTTATAAACAATACCACCCCAAGCACTGGTTCATAATGTTTCCTGCTCTGCAAACTTAATATTCACAATTTAACCATTTCCTTAGCATTATAGATTAATGGTGTGCAGAACTGCATCAGATGTGATAACAGTCAAGCCCTATCATTTCAATTATTAAAAACTTGTACCCGAGCAGCTCAGTGGCTCTTACCTGACCTGCAAAAGCAGCAGCTGGAGTCTCCAGAAAGGAGGGAAACTATATGAAGAAACTGTGTTCCCGGCCGGCGTATCAAAGAGAGTGACAAAGAGCATCTGTGAACTGTGCATTTACCCATCACATACCTCTAGCATTTCCTCACATTGCATTGCCATTTTCTACCTGTCCACACTGGATCCTGCCACACAACTGTCACAGGTTCTGAAAGAATAATTGGCCACTCACTCTCCGGAGGCCTGAGATCAAAAGTGTCCCTCGCCACGTACCTGTTAGCTGTCATTGACACGTCTCAGAACAACGCAGAAACGCAATTATACTCACATGTGCAGGCGTGTATGTTGTGTGGAGGGAGGGAAGAAAGTTGGGGAAAGTGGTAAAGTGACACCGCTTCCTCAGTCACGACCACAAATAACACATGCCTTTTTATTGCCCTCTTGGTCTTCCTGAAGTCATCTCTAAAGACTGGATTTCAAATATGAGCGTTATTTCATTGCGCAGATCCAGGTATATCAATTTAATGGCTTCTCTCAGATTCACAGTAATGTCACACCAACAGCCTAATCCAGCCACAACTGTCTTACGTGCAACAGAAATCCTGGACACAACTAGCCCCTGGCCAGGCAGGGGCTGCGTGGGAATAGGCAGCCGTTGTCTCCTTCAGCATCCACAAAAAGCACAGCTCCTCGGAGTAACCATTCCTGTGCCCGGGGAACCCACCTCACAGTCCCTCAAACTGTATTCACCACAGTCACTAAGAATCACATGGTTCCTGCAATAATGAACGACTTTCTGGCCCGCCTGCTCTTCAGCACCAGGGTGCCATTCTGATCCCTGCCTGTATCTGGTTAATGTGACAGGAAAAACAAATAATAAAAAGCACACTTCTCATCTGGAAACTTTTACCCCTCCACATTCAGAAATTCTGATCTTTTGTTTTTAATTCATCAGTGGGAAATATTGGTCTAGGCACATTCAGCCTGGAAACCCTGAAGCTATTTCTGTTGCCCACTCCTCACACCTAAAGAGAGCCTAACGCCCACTTCCTTCAGCAGGCTTTGCTGAATGGCCTGGCACTGTCTCCAAAGAGGTACCACATTCTTCCTCTTTCCCTTCTGAGCACTTTCAAAATCTGACAGTTACATATTTCATTCACTCGTTTCATAAATATGTACCAGATACTCTTACGTGGTAGACACTGAAGGGTACAGGATTTGCTGTCCCTGCCTGCCAGGTCCCTGGGGATCAGTCTGAATGGGGCCTTTGAGCACCTCTGAGCTAGCTCCCTGAAACTCGAGCACCTCACTCACCCATGTCGTCGTCTTGTTCCAAACGCGTATTTGTTGACTAAATGCAATGGGTAGGCTTCGTTTTATAAATAGAGCTTTCTAATTAACAAAGGCATTCCAGAGTCAAAGGGGTAGGTCAGGTGGACTATCAGTTGAGCAGAGTTTGAGAATAAAAATCACTCTGATGACCTGCTCTGAAGAATATTTCGTCCTGCTGATGGATATATTGCCAAGTTGGGAAATGTGAAAAGATCTCTTTCACCATTTTGCTGTCTCAGAAATGGTCACAGGCTCTGTTGCAATTTGTTGTGGCACAGGTACAGGTCTGTTTGCACCAAGGGCTGACAGAAGCTTATTAATGCCAAAAAATACTTCTCTCGTTCTCAAACTGTGGAAGCTGACTGTCATTGATATGATTATCTCGGCCATTGGTGGGAACTACACCTGTCTCACTTTCCTAGAATGCAACCAGGTACAAGTCTCCAGAGCAACAATTCACCTTTTCAAATTATGGAGCCCAGGAGTGGCAGAACGGAGAAAATGCAGCTGCTACAAAACAAGGGAATTACAGGCAAAAAGCCCCATTCGAACAAAGCCAGGGAGAACCGTTGGTGTTTAGCTTAAAATTTTACCTGAGCACAGGCCACAGCCGCTCTGCAGGCTGCAAGGTCTGAATGCAGCATCTAATGTATTTCTAAATACAAGGTCCCAAAACATCGTGATTCCATTTGAACGCAATCAAAGTCCTTCAATATACTGAAAAGAAAGCATTCAACTGCTTAAAAACCCTTCACTCAGAAACTAAGCATGGATTTTACTGTGATTAAGTGGTAAGAGCTGAGTCTAATGCCATATGAAATTTGTTTTTAAATGGTTATTTTATTCAGAGTGGCTGCTTCTTAATGATGCTGTCTTAATTTCCTCTTAAACCTGTTTCATCTATAGTCATCCAACATTAATATTTATTTTGTTCATTTAATTTTAAAGTATTCTTAAATTAAAGCTATTACAAATATTCTACTGAAGATAATCAGCATATAGGCGCTACCACAAAAATATCACAGAAAACAGGATCAATATATTATAGCTGTCATCTGGCTTAATACACACAATACTATAAATTATTTTAGTAAATTAAAAATTAACCATTCTAGAATGTGTTATGAAATCGACTGCTAAACACATCTTTGTTTTAACCTCTGTGCTTCTTTATCTTGGAATTCTTAAGTGTAGTTAGGTTTCACACTGTAATGAAAATTTACTTAAGAATCATCTTGTTAAAATATTTCCCATGTACATATTTTATCATACTTTACTTGAAATAAAATCTTCAGCACTTACCCTACAATAGATGGGCCTGAAGAGATCTCACAATATATTATAATAGTCATTATAATATTGAACATGTACCCTCTTCAATGTAATGTTAACTACACTGTCTCTTGTTCCTATTCAGGCTCCATAATTTCTTATTGTAACGTGACATCCTGCAGAATGTCCCCATACAAATGGGCTCCGGACAGCAACAACACCATTACCACTGCAGGAAAATTACAATGGGTTCTTCCCTGGAAAACACCAAATCTCAAAATCCAACACAGTAGCTCATAATTCATATTCATATCTAAAAGAAGCTCTTGGCTAAAGCTGTATACTATCTGCCTCCATGGGCATCACAAATAAATCAGTGTAACTTCACATTCTCTTTTGCACTAATACGGATGGGAAGCAAGGAGCAGAAAAGCCTGTGAGTGCCCTTAGATTTTCAGATCAAACTTCCCTTTTCATATGTCTCCGTATACTGTCAGAAGTAGGAAAACACTCCAGACACATACACTTCTGTCACTTTTCTAACCAAAGAAGTTGCAACCATTGCCAACAATACATTCACACTAATTGTTGAGGTTTGTGTTTAAATCATAAGTATTTTTTAATTACATACTTTTCTTTTTTAAAAAATCTTTTTTCTGAACTAACCTCAGGACCAAAACATTGTTCTCTGCTAAGACAAGGTTCCCCAGTCTTAACTCAGTAATCAAAACTGAATGCCTTCAGATTCTCAAGGGGTTGCCTCTTCCTTTCTGTGTTCCAAGCGGAACAGGAAAGCAGTGGGTGCTTTCTCCTCCACTGCCCGGACTACTTTTGCCTTTAGAATTTGAATATTTGTTCCCATTTTTGGGCACCTGACAGGCTGTGACTTACATGTGAGGAAACAACTCCCAGGTTCTTATCAGGGAGTCAGAAGCTGCTCCCACCCATCTAAGCTGTTCTCTAGGAAACAGACTGGAAAAGGGGGTTGTGGAGGGGAAGCAGATTCTGTCTAAAGCTACACAGATTAACACAGGTAAATCCAAAGTAATGGAGGCAAATATAAAAGAATATTATTTATTATCTTCTTTATTAATACTCACATAGAACCTTTGTTTTTTACAGAAAAGTCTACTTTAGAAGGATGCCTCCTTGGTTTATCACGCCCAATGGGGCTTTTTGCTCTGGGACCACTTCCCCTTTCTCTATTCAAACCCCCACATCCAAAGTACTCTTTTACATGTTCACAGATACCACAAAAAATTTGTAAACAAGATTTGAGTTACTGGATCTTGATTTAATCAACATCCCTGTGGAGGGCAGGTAGTGGAGAGGGTAAGACATGGGAGAAAAGGGAAGAGAGAAAAGGCAGGGGAGGGGACAGGAGGCTTGCTGGTCAGAACTTTCAAGTCTCGCTGTTTCTGAGATGTGTGTGTATTGTGACTGTTCCTTGGAATGCAATGACTCAGAACACTGACAGCAAGTGCCTGTGTGGTTACTTATATTATACCGGTATATCTATAACAGAATTATGTGGGCTTCCTCATTTTGGGTCTGGGCTGTTTTTGTTTGAACACACCACAATCCTCTTACGGGTGTCTCCCACACAGAGTCAAGTCTCCCGGGAAGCCCTCTCAGAGCCGGGGCTTGCGGAGCAGGGTCTTGCTGAGATCTTTGACCTCCTCCGGGCTATTGACGCGCTCATAGCCCAGCACGGCCATGGGTTGGTAGCAAAACTCCTCCACCTGTTTGATCTGCTGGAAGGTGAGGGCGGTCCGCCAGGCATTGGCGGCCTGCGTGGCGTTGCGTGCGGACACCACGAAAGGCTTAGAGGAGGAGCCCGAACCACTGGTCATGTTCAGGGCAAACTGCTCCATTTCGGGGCTCACCAGCAGTCCCACAAAGTCGTACACCCTCCGTAGGGTCTTCACGGGGTCTCCCACCAGGTCCTCGTACCGCACCACCAGGTAGTGACCTTGTAGCCAATCGGGGGGCTGCAGGGCCGTCTGCAGTGTCTTCGCCATGCTGTTGCAGATGACCTCCATAGCGCCAAGCGCGTGGTAGTCTGCAGGGCCACCCACACCCTCCTTCTTGGCGCCGAGCTTGTGGCCAGCGGCCTCCAGAAAGGGCATGCGATGGGCTCGTGGGTCGCGGCTGCGCACGACCTGCAGGCTCTCACGGATGAGACCATGGCGCGAGCGGATGCGTGAGCTGGCCACAGCTCGGGGATCTCGCACCAAGTGGATGACCTTGAGGTCCAAGGCAGGGTCGCGCAGCAGCGGCGCCAGCACGGCCACGTCGAAGACACGCACACCTTTGATGACCAACGTGCGGTACTTGCGGCACTCCTCCTCGAAGCGCGCCAGGCGCTGAGGTGGGCACTTCTTACACACGCGATCGTCCACCAACCCCACGACCTCTTTGCGATAGGCAGGGCAAAGCGGCGACGAGCACACTACCTTATTGGTGGCCGCACCGAAAATGCCCAGCGTGGTGAGGTTGCGCCCCCCGCTGCCAGCGGGGCTGTACAGCTGGAAGACCGAGAGATCGCAGCGATAGAGAGCGCTCAGCATGTCCCTCGCGGCCCCTTGCAGGGAAACGGCATCCCCTGGATACAGTTTTTGCCACACGTGCCACACTGGCTCATAGAGGAAGAATACCTCGGGGTTCTGGTTGAAGAGCTCGCCGAAGAAGGATGAGCCTGAGCGCCAGGTGGTGAACACGTACACCAACTGCCGCTTGTCTTCGCTGGCCCCGCTGCCCCCAGTGCCTCCGGTGCTATTGCGGGAAGGGGCGGCAGCCCCCGCGGCAGCGGCGGGCGCTGCCCCGACGGCTGCAGCGGGAGGACGGTACGGAGTGCGGGGGTCCAAGCGGGTGTGCGCACGGCGCGACACAGCTGGAGGGGGCCCCGGGCGCCCCCAGCTGCCGCCAGCCGCCCCCGCCGCGACACCAAGCGGCCCGTCGGGGCTGCACTGCTGCAGCGGCTCCTTGTGCCACTTGTAGTCCAGGAGGTTGAGCATCGTGAGCACAAGCAGCAGCGCGTACCCTGCGCACAGCACCAGCGCCTTCCTGCGGAACACCTTCATTCCGAGCGGAGACGCAGGCCAGCGGCGGCCCGGGCGCCGGGGCCACGGCGGGAGCAGGGCGCGGGCCGCGGCTGCAGGCGCGGCCGGGAGCAACCGGGGGGGCGCGCCCGGGGGCAGGGCTCGCAGCGGGCTGCGGCTCATCACAGGCACAGCCCCGGCCGGCGGCGCGGCGGAGGCGGCCCTGCAGCCCGGGAGTGGGACGCAGCGGGCCGGCTTCGGGCGCGGGGACTGGGTCCGCGGCTCCGAGGCGGGCGTGGCAGCAGCGGCGGCTGGTCCCCGGCGCCCAGGGCTGGCACTCCCATGGCAGCGGCTCGGAGAAGGACCTGCGAGGGTAAGCGGAGTAAGCCGATGCGCCCCATTCCGGCTCCCAGCCGCCTCCTCCGCCTAAGAAACGCCCACCCTCGGGTCTGCCTGGCTCCCCAGCTCACCTGGAGCCGCCGGCGCGACCCGGGTCAGTCCCGGATCGCGGCCCAGCGGTCTGTCCTGCTGTTACTCCTTCCCCGATTCCTCGCGCGCTGTCTTCTGCTGGGGGTCCCCGTGCCTCCGAGGGGGCCACGGGACTCGGCAGCCCAAGCCCTGAGCAGAGTTTCCGGGCAGCGGGAGCCCTGCGGCTCGGGAAGGGAAACTTTCACAGGGCCCGGAGCTCTGCTCCACGCTCTGCTGAACCCGGTGCGCCCGGCTCTGGCAGCGTCTCCTCCGCCTTCTCGGGATCGCAGCTTCCTTCCTCGCTTCTAGGGGCGAAGCCCGCTTGGGGGAGGGGAGGAGGGGGTTTATACGGGACCCAGCTCCAGGCAAAGCGGCTCCGCCTCTCTCGCTGTCGGCCTCCGCGCCCCGAATCTTCCCATCTCTCTGGCGGCGGTGGATGGGGCGCAGCGCGACCCTGCAGCAGCGGCAGCGGCGACAGCTGCTTCTTCCATCACCCAGAGGATGCCCCGGCGGGCACTGCCGGCAGTCCCCGACGCTCCGCAGCCTCGGACTGGCTCGGAAGGATCCTACACACACAGCTCTCGGCAAAGGAACCGGGGTCTGCAGCGCTCCTTTGCCCGCCTCGCCCCCGACACCAGCTGCTTCTGGCCAGGGAGGAATCCGGGCAGAGAAAGCCCCCGCCGCCGCGCGAAAGCGGCGCCCGGGAAGATGCTGCTACCCGACTCCCCCTACGCCGAGCCGCTGCAACGCGCTCGGGCCGGCCTCTGCGCGGCTCCTGCCAGGCGACGCCGGGTTGGTGCGCGTCGCCGTCTGTCGCTGCGGCTCCTCCCCTTTGCCGCGCTGCCCTCCTCCTCCGCGCGTCCCGCGCCCGCCCCCCTCGCAACGCCCGCTCCCGCCGCCGCTACCGAGGCCGCCGCCTTAGGGGCTGGAGATGCGGCGCTGGATTTACAGCGGCGCTACTTGGGCCGCCATTCGTGCGGCGGAAGGGATAGCAATCCGTGGGCAAAACGCCGGGGCGCGCACGCGGGGCTCGGAGCGCTTGGGCGCCCGGAGGTCTGGGAAACTTGGATTCTGCGTGGGGCTGCCGGGCTCAGCCGCAGATTTCGCTCTCGGAAAGAGTTGGTGATAAAGTTTGGGCAGAAATCCTCCAGCGGCCGCCCACTCCGCTCTTCCCCAGGGGTCAGCACAGCCTGGCTCCTCCGGGAACCGAGGACGCCCCGGCCGCGCCCCGGAGCGCTCCGAGGACGCCAGGCGCCACTCGCAGGCTTTCTACTCCCGGCTCACCCGTTTCAGCTGCCCTGAGGTTTCTCCCACACCGAGGAAGTAATAAATCTTTCTGACCCCAGGGTCAAAGAAGACGCCTCAGTTTTCCGGAGGGCCGTGGCAGCCGGGTGTCTTCTCCCGGCTTTACTCGGTCTATGGATGGGGCAGTTTCGGGCTTATTATGCCCCCAGCAGAAGCTCTCCCCAACTCGGCTCGGAATGTGGCGTCCGCTGTGACTGATGTCCTCAGGGACTGGGGGGGATGGGGAGTGACTCTTTGTTCTAATTTACAGTAAAATTCTTGTCTTCTTGCTTTTAGAGATGAGCTCAAACCATTCGGCCCTAAAGGAAACACCGTTGTTGGAAGTAGAAGGTCATTTTTGAGTTGGTTTAAATGCTTTCTTTAAAGATAATGAGGAAAAGCTTTCTGTCTCCCTATCTCCTGTCTCCTCTGTCGATTAAGTGAGCCAAAGCAGACTAAGCCATAACCTCAATTCCATCCCTAAAATGGGGACAATTATAATAGCCTTCCATAACTGAAGGTGATTGGGTGTTGGATGCCCAGATGATTAAGCCCCAGCGGAGGCCTTGGCTGAATCGCGACGAGTCTGACGCTCGCTAAATACCACTGATCTGGAGCGTTTGGTTTGCCTCTTTGTCCCCAGGGAGTTTTTGGAAGTTTGACAAACATAATGCAAATTTATTTTTGTACTGTTTTAGACAGCCTCTCTCAGCCAGAGGATCCTTCTAAATTTAAAATGTTGCTGTTTCCGTTGTTATTCTTCAGTGAGGCTTATAGAATCTTCTAAATTCTAGGACTCTAGAAAGTGACTTACCTCATGTGGGTTTTCAGGGTAGGAAAATGTTTAAAGAACTTTACTTAACCCCTTTTTCCAGAAAAATCCATAATGCCATGAGTAGAGTTCCTATAATTCCCCCCACCCCACCCCACCCCCACCCCCACCCCCGCGGTTCTGATAAAGTGTAAGGATGAGGCATTTCTAGGAGAGATTTTATGCAAATAGAGGGAGAGTAGCACTCAAATTTTACGTAACATAACTTCTGGGAGCAGGTCAGGACAAACAGACGTTTATAAGCCCTATTTACAAATGAAGGAGATAGAGTTTAACTGAAATAACTCCCATATCTTCATTTCTGGACTCACCTGCCTCCCTTCACATGCTGTCTCCAATGTCCCTTTCGCTTCTTTCCTTTACCCTTTCTCCACAAAAACTAAAGTTACATTGGCATATTAAAAGACTGATGGACAAAGGAGGTAGTTGGGGAGTGGTTGTTACTGTGTGAGGGATATAAATGATAAATGTCTAACTATTACATTGTTTTGTGCACCTGAAACTAATAAAAATAAATGTTAAAAAAAAATCTCGATCTGAGTATTCAGATCAAGTATGATTCCAAGAAAAATAGTATCTAATACTTTTAAGTTAGTCTCTGGCTTTGTGGTTACTCAGAAAGCTGTGAATGGCAGTTATTTGATGTAAGTACCTTTTTTAAACAAATTTTTTCATAGAAACAATTTTGTGGCAATTTTGTAACACTTACTATAGTTAGCAAAATAGTAAATCCATTTGCCAGACGCCCCCACAATGAGTGCTCAGCTGGCATAAATTTACTGTTTCCTGCATCTCCACCCTCTCCTTACTTGCAAATATTTTACCATTTTGCACCCTGTCATGATTAATTCCAAACTTTGTTACAACCAGTGACATCCAAAGACTCCTAATGCCTGCTGCATTTGTTCAGAGACTTCTTTCATTTTAACCCACTTATCCTTTTAGCACAGCAATGACCCAGACATATATATAATAAGTCACATAATAATTTCATTGGCAGGGGAGCCAATCATACCACAGGGCTGTCCTTAATTTCAGCTCTTTTCCTCCTTCAATCTCTCTCTTCTCTGCTGTGTGATATGGAAAGGAAACTGCTGTGGCCTTTACCTAATCCTGGACAAATAGGGGGCCTAACGTTCTGGGGAGCTGTAGACCCAGCCTGTGGAATACCACCAAGAGATCTTCCAGCACCTTCCTTCCACCATAGTCTGAATTGGGAAAAGATGGAAGGCTGGGTTTCCTGGACACTTCCAATCCAGGCTTGTCTGTGTCACTGGGGGCCTCCAAGTCTCCCCTTTGGGGAGAGTGTGCCCTTGAGCACCAAGATAGATTCCAGTCACTCATGTTCAGCAAATGTGCATTTTCAATGGAACTTGAGTACACGGAATTGGATTAATTGTAATCTTTGATTTAAAACACACTGTCATCGTCAGTCCAAGGGTGGCCATTTTATATGATTTTAAGTAATATAAGGAATACTGAACCTATTACAGAGCACAAAAACTCCAGAGGTAACCACTCTACTTAATTTTATTTAAAAATGTAAATGAAATGGTCAAGTTCCAAGAGGAGGAAGAACTTTCCTTAACTGTCAAAGAAAGAAACAGCCTGAATGGTTTTATGATTATTAAGGAAATGAAGCAGTCATTTAAAATCTTCCCATAAGAAAAACAACAGGCCCAGAGGGCTTTAAAGGAGGGATCTACCAGACTTTCAAGGACTAATTTCTATCTTATACAAAGTCTTCCAGACAATAGAAAACAAGGGAGTATTTCCTCAACTCAGAGAAAGAAATAGATCCTTTTCACTGATTAATATATACACAAAACTCCTTATTAAAATAGCAGCAAAACATATGTAATCGAGTATGGGAATACAGACAGTGCACTACAGCCAAGTTGGGTTTATCCCAGGCATATCAGGGTAATTTAATAGTAATAAATAGTTATAGAACACCTACAAGGTGCCAGGTGCTTGTCGGACTCTGTGGGAATCAGAAATGAAACAGACAAGCCTGGTCCCTATTCTCAAGGACTCTACACTCAAGCATAGGAGACATTCAGTGGACACACATTTAAACAGATAAAATTAATTTAGAGAATGATAAGTGCTATGGAAAAAATAGAATAGATCAGTGTTGCAGAGAGTGGCTGGAAGCCGCTACAGTGACTTGGGGAAGGTAACCTTTGCAAAGGGGAGGTGAGCCTTGCAAAGAATGAGGAAGTGGCCCTGTGAAAACTGATGGAGGAGCATTGTGAACAGATGATAACAGCAAGTGCAGAAGCCTTGAGGGGGGAATGAGTTTGATGTGTTCAAAGAGCAGCAAGAGGCCCGTGGGGCTGGAGCCGAGGGAGAGAGGTCTCAGGGGCCCCCTGGTAGGGGAACACCCTGCTTTGCAATACCTGAAGGGGTTTCCTTAACTTTAGACTTTAAAAAGCAGTTTGCTAAGAAGCACAAAAAGGATGTTATGGGAGAAATGTGCTCTGGGAACTGAGCTTCTCCAAGAACAGGAGCAGCTAAGTATTCGGTTGGTGCAAAAGTCATTGCGGTTTAAAAGGTTAAAAATAATTGCAAAAACCGCAATGATTTTTGCACCAACCAAATGCGTCACTCTGGTGTTGTCCTTGTTTGAGTACCACTGTCTCTTCCCCAGGCTCCATCTGGATATGGTCAACCTTTCAGCATCTTTACCTTTTAGACTCAGCCCAGCTGTCTACTTTCTGGGTTTCACCCCAGCCTTGAAGGTTGGCAACGAAGCCGTGGAATTTCTGTCCGCAGTTTTCCTTCCAGACATTAGTAGATAAGGACAAGCTAACTGGACCAGGAGATGTTCCCCTGCCACGACTAGAGACACCACCTTCTCTAGTCTGCCAGCCATATCTCTGCTGCCTGGAGTGGGCACGCTCTTGGGTTCTGCCTGACCCCCATCCATTCTCCCTTCCTTTGATAACAGTGTCTGAACCACCCCACCCTATTGTATGTGGCTTTGGTAGGAACTTTGGCCAAGATACTCCTCCTTTCCCTTCCTCCAAAGGGGCATACTAGCAAATTAGATGTTCTTTCCACGAAAGTTCCCTTCATTCCTCTATTCATTCAGTCCATATGTACTGAGCCCCTACTACATGCCAGGCAATCTGAATCTTCACTGGAGAGACCAAAAGAAGGAAAACAGTTGCTTCCCTCTCATCCCAACAGTACAGCCCTAGAGAGATGTCCCATTACCTCTCAGAAGGGCCCCTGTCCCTCGTAAGCCTGTTACTTGGTTCTTCCTTAGCTTCTGTGAGCTATTCCAAATGCATCCATAAATTCCTGCCTCTTCCCCATTAAGACCGTTAGAATCAGTTTCTGTTATTTACAACCAAAAATTCCTAGTGACATGGTGACTTACCACCCAATTACAGATTTGGTTTCATTCGTGCCTTGTCTTTGTGCCTTAGTCTCCATCTGCCCTTACAGCAGTGCTTTCTCTTTGAGTTCCCACCTTTAAATTCTAGTATCTAGCCAGCCAGTGACCCTAAGAACTCCAGCCCGGCGCACACATCAGCACCAGTGACCTCACCACTCACTCCTTTCCCTGGCCCTATTTATCACCAGCACTGGCTGGGCTGCTCACTTGTAACCCCGGACCCCTTAGCTACACAGCCAGGGCTGCTTGCACACTAATTAGGATTCCTTTTTAGTCAGATTTATTTCCAGAAACCACTCTAATCATCAGTATCTCCTGACTTCTGTTCCCAAGGACATGCTGGGCTCCTTTATTATTTAATTATAGACCCCACTCCATTTAAAAATATACGTACAAAGATGTGAAGTGGCCCACAAAGATAAATACAAGAAAACTAATCAAAGGGAAAATAACATGAAGCCAGGGATATGGTCTGTATAATGATTCATTCCATTAAGTCCAGCGCAGTTGGTAAAGATGCATCCAAAAAAATGGTTCTGAGCCTCCTAGTAGCAACAGTAAAGAAGTAAAGTTGCTCAGGAGATTGACAGCTTTGCCTACCATAGAGAAGTAGGAAAAAATGTTTTCTTCCTTCTATTATAAGGTTCAGTCATGTGATTCCTTTTTTTAACTACTTTATTCCCAATACTAGAATAGTATCTGGCATATGAATGCTTGGTAAATACTTGGCTGACTTACTATGGGTCCTTCTAAAAGAATTAGGTAGTATAGAAAGTGGGCTAGGTCCTTAAATATGTCTCTACCATCTGCAATGAAAATGACTAAAGAGTTGAGGCAGAAGGTGCTGGTTCTTATAAGCCCAGTAACTGCAACCTACTGGCATAATGTCGCTCCTCGGTTCACTAAGCACAGTTTTGTGTGAAGCACATCCACCATGCTGAGGTCCTGGCCTGCTGGTTCATCTCAGCAGGCTGCATGAAGCTATTTGTCATTCCAAAGTGTATAGGGCCGAGCAGGCTTCTTGGAGAAAGCATTGCCTGTAAATAAAAACCCAGCTCTGTCCTCTTTCCACATTTCCATGTGAAACATCTCCCAACGGTAGTAAAAGCTGTGTCTTGCACCATCCACAGCTGGAAAGTGATCTTGAAGTGTTTGAAAATCATTTCACTTCCCCAATCTTCCCCCTTGGTGTCCCAGGACTCATGAATTATAAACACACTAAAATAGGGTTGAAACTGGGAGCGTGCAGTGTGCCTTGCTCTAACCACTGCCCCTTGTCCCCAGTCTGCAGCTCCAGTTTCCAGGAATTCCTCTGTGGAGTAAACCTGTTCTCTCCATGGAGGGCCTGTCTCCTGACAGTCAGGTGCTTAGTGGCCAGCCAGCCCTGGATCTGCTGGGAGACGGCCATCCATCTCACTGTGGACCTTCTGGACCCATCTTGCACCTGGTCCTAAACAGTCATGAGGGATGACTCTCACTGTATTTTGAAACACAGCATTTAAAAATGTGGAGAAACTTTGATGCTGAGGTTTTAGTCCATGATCAGAAATGCTTTAAAAATAATCAACCAGTCACCAAAATCAACTGTCATGAAGAAACAGAGATAATATCACATTAGTAGGAACTCTATGGGACATCCACATGGCTCTGCAGTAATCAAATTCTGTTTAAAATAGATAAAAGATGCCTTCAGTGTGATTTCTACCTCAGTTACCTCAGTATCTGATAAAAGGCTGTAAACTGGAAAACCCTCTCTATATTGACAGCAGGAATTAAGTCCTTGAGATTTAGAAACAAGATGTAGTAGCTCATGTACAGAATTTGGAATCAGCCCTGGATTCAATTTCCTATAAGTTGACTACTGGTTCTATGTTCCTGGATGGGTATGTAATCCCTTGGGCCTCAGTTTTCCATCTGTAAAACAGGGGTCACGATAGCTGTCTCACAGAATGGCTAGGAAAAGCCAGGGAGAGTGCAGAAGTCAAGCACATAGCATGGCATGGAATGGTTAGTAAATAATTCAAAGTGTGATCAAACAATATGGTGAATGTTTAAATTTAAACATTATTATAGTAAAAACACATTGCCATTAATCCCCCTCAAAATACTCCCCCTCACTTCGAACACACTTATCCCATCGTTGTGGCCACTTTCTGAAGCAGTTCTGGAAGTCCTCTTTTGTGAGTGTCTTTAGTTGTGCTGTTGTGGCTGCCTCGATGTCCTGAATCATTTTGACTTTGGGGAAGAGCCAGAAGTCGCACGGTACCAGATCCAGTGAATAAGGTGGATGAGGACACACCATAATGTTTTTATTTGACAGAAATTGCTGTACCAGAAGTGATACGTGACATGGAACGTTGTCATGATGGAAGATGATTTACGGCACACTTTAAAACACACCTTCTCTTAACCATAATCACACCCGACTGACTGCACCAAACAAGTTGAAACTTGTCACACACTGTTACTAAGGTTCAACACTCCACTTCCCATATTGAAGATGCCTGCCTTTCCGTTGGATGGCACTCGGCAGCAGCATTCACCCAATTGTTTCATCACAACGGAAAGGCTCCGTGTCACACATTGCTTCTTGTATGGCAATTTCTGTCAAATAAAAACAGTACTATGTCTTCATCCACTTTATTCCCCGGGTCTGGCACCGTGTGACTTCTGGCTCTTCCCCAAAGTCAAAATGACCATGAAAGGTAAATGTTTTGAATCGATTCAGGACATCAAGGCAGCCACGACAGCCAACTAAAGACACTCATGAAAGGGGACTTCCAGAACTGCTTCAGAAAGTGTCAAGAATAAAGGGATAAGTGTGTTTGAAATGAGGGGGAGTATTTTGAGGGGAATTAATAACAATGTGTCTTTCAATGTAATACATTTTTTTTAACTTAAACATTCACCGTATTTTTCCATCATGCCTCATAATTGCTGCCCCTCTGGTGAAGGACCTCTTCTCCTTTGGGAGGAATGAAGCCAGTTAAAAGAACTCAGGGTTTACAAGAAAGAAGGATGCCCTACCACTTTCTTTACTTTATTGTCAGGGACATTCGGGGATTTGGTTTGGGGAGGGCTGTTTTCAAGGTGAGGAGGGTTCCGGTTGAGGTTTGCAGGAGCAGAAAGACAGAGAGAAGGGGTCATTGGCAGCAAAGAGAATGGGGCTTGTCGCGATGGGAAATTTGTTGGCCTTGACGTCCACTGGGCTTTGCTCCTCAAAATGTGGTCAGTGGATCAGGTGAATCGAGGTCACCTGGGAGCTTGTTAGACCTACAGAATGTCAGGCCCCCCGACCTCTTGCATCAGAATCTGCGTTTTATAAAGATCTAGTTAAATCAGCCACTATCCACACAGCTTTTTCCTTTTGCATAACTAGCCTGGTGTTATAGGAATAACAATAATAAAAGAAATTCAAGCCATAGATCCTGACCTCAGAGTGCTTACTTATGGAGGCAGAGAGAGAGTCGAAAATGATACAATGAAGTTAATCTTTTAACTCAAGACAATGATAGAAATACAACTTCAAGGCAGTACAATATTTACTCTAAAACTGACAAGGTCTTTAATGAAAGATGTAAGTCTACTTCTAAATATCATCTTTCTGCTTTCCAAGTGAGTTTCCAAAGATTGGACACTTGATAAAACAGAATCTATGCAGGAGACATAATGATAACCTAGGCCACTCATTAAAAAATAATAATAATAATGCCCAAGGAAGAATATGCCCCATTTAGAGCATGTGGATTCATTCAAGAAATGTTTACTATACACACACGCATACACACAGAGACATACATGCACCTACACACTCATACACACACGCATACACACAGAGACATACATACACCTACACACACATACACACACACATACACACAGAGACATACATGCACCTACACACACATACACACACACATACACACAGAGACATACATGCACCTACACACACATACACACACACATACACACAGAGACATACATGCACCTACACACACATACACACACACATACACACAGAGACATACATACACTTACACACACATACACACACACATACACACAGAGACATACATGCACCTACACACACATACACACACGCATACACACACGTACACCTGCACACATATATACACACACACAGAGACATACATGCACCTACACACACATACACACACGCATACACAGAGACATACATGCACCTACACACACATACACACACATACACACAGAGACATACATACACCTACACACACATACACACACACATACACACAGAGACATACATGCACCTACACACACATACACACACACATACACACAGAGACATGCATACACCTACACACACATACACACACGCATACACACAGACATACATACACCTACACACACATACACACATGCATACACACAGAGACATACATACACCTACACACACAGACACACACGCATACACACAGAGACATACATACACCTACATACACATACACACACATACACACAGAGACATACATACACCTACACACACCTACACACACATACACACACGCATACACACACGTACACCTACACACATATACACACAGAGACACACACACGTATACACACATACAAACACATACACGTACACACAACATACATACACACACATATACACACAAATACACACACACATACCTGCATTATAACAAGGTCCTTGAGTAGCTGCTCTGCACATTAGATTTAGAAGCACAGTAGCAGCCATTTTGGTGTTTCATGGTGGGTACACACCTACAATAAATAACTCGGGGTCACACAGGTGGGTAGACACTGGTTTTTCCCCACTCCTTTTTGTTGCATAAGGTTACAAGCTGCCTAGTAGAGGCTTCTCCTGGAGCAGCTTCTAGCCTATGCAGTGCAAATTTAAAAGAGTTGCCTCCCTCCCCACCCTTCCCTGCCCCAGCTACAGCACCATGCCAGGGTACACAGCTAGTGAGCAGGTGCTGGAGCTATTGTGCAGTACACAACCTACACGACCATATGAGGGCCTGTTCTTAGCACAAAAATAAGTAAATTCCCAGTACTAGTCCATCACTCTCAACTTTGGTATTTACCAAAAGCGATAGAATTAGCTGTTTGCTTGCATTAAACAGATTGAAAATTATGGCAGCACTTTATCACAGTAGCAATACATTGTGACATCAATTCTTTCTGAAGAAAGACAAGGGCTTAAGGCACATCACAAGTCTTGCAGTACATGTTGCCACACATAAAAGCAAATTCCATTCTAGGCAATGTTATCTCCATTCTTGTAAGTTATAGGAAAACTATATGCAGAAACATTGCAATTTTCCACAAGTGACTACTGTGCTCATGTATTTAATTTTTGCGGTGCATTGGTGAATTAAGTGGAATGGACAATTTTTTACCATGTTGTTTTGGCAGTCACAAGATAGAAAATCCAACAGGGGAAAAAAATTGGAGAAAGAAATTAGCTCTCAACCTAGAGTTTTATTCTGCATCTTCTCAGCTCTATAGTTAGTCTTTTCCTCTCTTTCATCTTCTATGAGTTCTGAATTCCCAAAGTTCTATGTCAACTCTTTATACTTTGGCTCAGATCTTGCCTAGTTACATGCTGAAAACTTGGATGCAATTTTGGCTCAAAATGTAACGCCTCATTAGTTTTCAGATGATATATCCTTGTCCTCTTACAGATTTCTCTTTTCTCAGTCACGACATAACATGTGGTTTTATTTACTTCAAAGAAGCGACCTTTCAGCTCTAGTGCAGCTCTGCCACAGACATTTCTAGAGCACAAAATGTTTTGTTGATTTGTTGAACTGTTTCTTTTTCTCTCCCTTGTTAGCTGTCTATTTTTATGCACGATTTCATTGTTAGGACACAACTTATTATACAGAAAAGTCTCTTCTACAAATCCGTGTTCCACTTACAGTTTTGGGGAATCTACATTTTAATGTCACAGGTCAAATTCCAATCCAATAAATATCTAAATTCCTAGCCTTCATATGAAAATATATTGTTTTCTTCATCTCCAGCCAATGTCCTATTTGTCATTTATTTCAGGATCTAATTGACTTGAAGTTTCAGTACAACATAAGAAATTAGGACTTTATTATACTGAGATATCTGTTTTGATTTTTATGACAAACACCTAGGTTCACCCAGATTTATCTTTACATCACTATTTTAATGATGGATAATTCGTTCCTTTTTCCCAAAAAATATTTTCTGCCCAGAATATAGAAGACTGGTGGGCTTTCGATCTACTGTTTCAGTTCAAGGCTTCATCCTCGTTGTGGAGAAGCAGTCATTGTTCAGTCACTGCCACCACCTGGACTCTGCCCAGAGAATGGAGACATGATGCCACAGCATCGTAGCATGTGGTGTTGTGTCTGACAGAATGGCAGTGTCAACAAAGTGAGAGTACCAGTCACTCATGACAGAAGAAAGCCCTCTCCCTCTGGTTCATATGCATGGCACTGCTCTGGACGCTTTTATATCCCTGGCCCATTTAATTCTGCCTGTTTAATAATGTGGAAGCCACAACATCTTCATGGATTTGCAGCACTTTTGCTGGTGTTACCAGATCAGAGCACCTGGATGTCCATCGCTCAAATTTTGCTCTTCTGCTTGGCCTGCCATATTGGAGAAGAACCCAAGAGCGAGGTGTTATTTGGTATGTTTTGGTTGAATGGCATTGTTTCTGTAAACAGCTGGATTTTTCCAACTATGATGACCATCAGCTGGATGTTCATGGTCCTTATAAAACTTCCATATCACATAGGCAGGCAATTGCTTACTTAGGTTCTGCTGGACACCCTTAGAAATATGTGCACAGTAACTGCAGATGTGCCCACAGTCCCAGCCTGAGTCAGCAATCTTTTATATCTTTTAAAAAACCCACACAGAAGATATGCCCTAACAGACTATTATCCATCTAGGAGTTCCAGGCATAGTGTTCAATATGCACTATGTGAAGTGGAGGCTCACACCTAGCCTAATTCCATGGTCCCACCTGATTCAAAGTATTTATTTACCTACAAGACTGCCCCATATCGCTGCTTCTTGCTGTCAATAGAAGGTAGATAATGTCATCTGCTTTCACAGTCATGGTTCACTTTCAAAACAATTGACCAAACTCATTTTTATACTCTCCCACCAGAGAAGGATAGAGATTTCAGGAAGACTGGAAATGAGGCACTAATTTTGCCCCTGAATAGGTAGGTCCAGTGGGATTTCAGCATCCTTATGTCATGATTTTCCCCAAGGACCACTGACTGCCTAACCCTGCACTAGGCTTATAGAAAGCACATACAGAACTCAGAAAGGAAGTTTTCTTTCCATTCTCCCACATCCAAGCATTCTCCTCCCGATCGCTCCCACAAGAATGCCACCTAACTGAAGCCTAAATGCCTGTCACGCTCATGGGCAATGTGAGAAATACATAAGTGCGCTGAGACTGAACTTAGCCACTGCCTGCAAAGAAGGGCTGAGGAGAGCAGAAGCAGCCGGTTGTACTGCACGTCCATGGTCACCAAAGGAATGCTCAGGGGTCTGACCTCCAGCTCTGTTTGTTCTCTAGATTCACAAGCTTTCTCAAACTGGGGTCTGAGGAACTTCTCAAAGTGAAGTTTAACCACACCCCTCACCCCACTCCCTGAATCATTGTCTCCAACGGTGAGTCCTAGAAAAGTCCTCCAGCTGATTCTAATGCACTTAAATGGGAAAACACTGTCAACTGCAGCACATGCCTTGACACTCAGGCTTTCACAGTCCTGTCTCCAGTTTGCAAGGCCCCTTGCTCCAATGCCAGTCTCTATCCATTGAAAGCCAAGCTAAAAAGCCTCCTCCAGGGGGCCTTCCGTAATTACTACAGGAAAAAGAGGTAACAAAAGAGGTAACAAATCTTTCTGTAGCTCATGCTGGAAACTCTAAGTTTGCAGAGCAGAGCTGTGTGTGCAGCTCTTTCTTCTCCTTGTGCTGAGTTTCTCAAAACTCATTCATTCCTCCACCACTTTCTTGCCATGTGCAGGTACCACTTGTTCTATGTCTATTTAATATTGTCTCTCATCTGACCCACTGTCCAAAACGTAACCTATGTTTATTTTAAATAGAAATTGTATATCACCACCACAAATGAAAAATCATTATCGTGTTTCAAAAATGAAAAGTAACCCAAAAAAAAGTAACAGAACAAAACAAAAAGGAAATTATTAAATTCTAGTTAGATTATAGCATACAACAGGCTTTAACAGGCTTGTTCTTTGTTTAAGAAGGAGCCCCCACAACATCTGGCTGTGAAAAACAGTGGGGATTCCAGCCGCCTGTGTGAGACAGAAGGCTTTGGAAAACCTATACATCCTTTTAAAGGGTCCATGCATGCACTCACCATGGGCTCTGGTGGAGGGATGGTGACTCTGGGGACATCAAGACATATGCGAAAAGACTGAGTTATGTAACTTTGGGGCGAGGACTGGAGGAACAGTCCCTATTTTCCCTGTGTGTGGCCTTCCTGCTGTGCAGCCGGCAGATGGGGACCATCTTTCCTGTGTTGAGCTCACCTTCATGGGATAAATCTGAACCTGATTGGCATGGTGAGCTCCAAAGATCAACCCTGTTGACCCATTGAGACCCTGTTTTTCCCAACGTGTGTACCACAGGAGGTTTTATCAGTGGCTGAATCTTCAGGGAACTGGCAGGCAGCAGCAAGTCTTGGAATGTACTAGCATTTTTCAGAACTACCCCAGACCCAGTACTGGTGGCAGCCATCCTTGGTTCACAGTGTGGCCTCTTCCACACGCCTCCAAGTACAGTACAGACAGGGAAAACAGTGGACCACTTTGTAGCTCCTACCAGGTAGTCCCCAGCTAGTCACAGGTGGTGGCTGACCTGGGTCCACACCAGAACCCCTTTCAAGAGGCCCCAGAACCAACACACTTAGAGATTGGCTTCAGACTACAGCAGAGCATCACCCAATTAGCCCCATAGATGGCACACCCAAAGGGTGGTCTCAGCAGGCACCAGAGTCTACTAGTGCAAATCCCACTCAATTGGGTAAGCCTCCTGCACAGCATCCCATAAGCAGTGGACATGGCCAAACCCCAAAGCCAGTCAGCCTGAGAGTCAGTCCCACCCATTGATATGTCAATAGCAATCAAGGCTCAACTATAACAGGAGGGCACACACAATACACACAAGGGACACTCCTGGAGCACCTTGTGCAGGTGACCAGGGAGACGGTGCCACTAGGCCCACAGGGCACCTACTACATAAAGCCACCAGGCCAAGACTGGGGAACATAGCAGATCTACCCAATACATAGAAACAAACACAGAGAGGCAGTCAAAATAAGAAAACAAAGAAATACATCCCAAATGAAAGAACAGGGAAAAAACTCCAGAAAAAGAGCTACACAAAATGGAGGCAAGAAACCTGCCAGAGACACAGTTCAATATACTGGCTATAAGGATGCTCAAGGAACTTAGTGAGAATTTCAACAGAGAGTGAGCAGTCATAAAAAAGGACATAGAAACCATAAAAAAGAACCAGTCAGAAGTGAAGAATACAATAACTGAAATGGAGAATGCCCTAGAAGGAATCACCAGCCGACTAGATGAAGCAGAAGATCAAATCAGCAATTTGGAAGACCAGGTAGCAGAGAACACCCAGTCAGAACAGCAAAAAGAAAAAAGAATTTAAAAAAAAGAAAATATAAGGATAGTTTAAGAGATCTCTGGGGGCAATATCAAGCATAACATTTGCCTTATAGGAGTACCAGAAGTAAAAGAGAGAAAGCCAGGAATTGAGAAACTATTTGAAGAAAACAATGACTGAAAACTTCCCTGACTTGGTGAAGGAAATAGACATACAAGCCCAGGAAGTGCAGAGAGTCCCAAACAAGATGAACCCAAACAGGCTCTCACACCAAGACACATTATAAATAAAATGGCAAAAGTTAAAGACAAAGAGAGAATCCTAAAAGCAGCAAGAGAAAAACAGTTACCTAGAAAGGAGCTCCCATCAGACTGTCAGCTAAATTCTCAATACAAACTTTGCAGGCCAGAGGGATGGGCACAAAATATTCAACATGATGAAAAGCAAGGACCTACAACCAAGACTACTCAACCCAGCAAAGCTATCATTTGAAATTGAAGGACAAATAAAGAGCTTCCCAGACAAGAAAAAGCTAAAGGAGTTCATCATCACCAAGCCAGTATTACAAGGAATCTTAGAGGGCCTTAAGTCAAAAAAAAAAAAAAAAAAGATCATAAATATGAATAACAAAATGTCAATAACTACATATCTATCAATAATTGCTTCCAATGTAAGTGGATTAAGTGCTCCAGCCAAAAACATAGGGTATCTGAATAGATAAGAAAACAAGGCCCTTAGACATGCTGCCTACAAGACACTCACTTCAGATTGAAAGACATACACAGACTGAAAGTAAAGGGATGGAAAAAGTTATTACATGAAAATGGAAACAAACGAACAAAAAACCTAGGGTAGCAATACTTATACCAGAAAAAGTAGACTTTAAATCAAAGGTATAACAAGAGACAAAGGAGGACCCAGTAATCACACTTCTGGGTATTTATCTGAAGAAGCCCCAAATGTTACTTCGAGGGGATGTGTGCATCCATGTGTTCGTTGCAGCATTGTTTGCAATGGCCAAGATGTGGCTGCAGCCTGGGTATCTGTCAATGGATAAAGTGGAGGTGGTACATATATACAGTGGAACATTGCTCAGCCATGGAAGGGAATGGATCCTTGCCATCTGCAGCAGCATGGCTGGTCCTGGAGGGTGTTGTGCTGAGTGGAGTATGTCAGACAGACAAAGACAGATGCAATGGGATTTGGCTTATATGTGGAATCTAAAGAACAAAATAAACAAACAAAACAGAAACAGACTCATAGATACAGAGAACATAATGATGTTTGTCAGATGAGAGGGGTATTGGGGCGGTGGGTGAAAAAGGGGAAGAGATTAAAAAGTACAAATTGGTTGTTACAAAGTAATCATGGGGATGTAGGATTAGCATAAAGAATATAGTCAATAATATTGTAATAACTATGTGTTGTGTCAGACGGGTACTAGATAGGAGGGGGTTGGGGAAGCAGGGGGATGGGAAAAGGTGAAGGGATTAAGGGATTAAGTACAAATTGGTAGTTGCAAAACAGTCATGGGGAATATGATCACTGATATGGTAATAACTATGTATATTACTAGGCTAGACCCTAGACTAGTCAGAGGGATCACTTCTTAAATTATATAAATGTCTAACCACTATGCTATACACCTGAAATTAATATAAAATAATATTGAATGTCAACTGTAACTGAAAAGTTAAAGGGGGGGGCAGTGAAGGAGAATAAGAGGTTCAAATTTCCAGGTATAAAACAAATATGTCTTGGCGATGTAATGTACAGCACGGGGAATATAGTCAATAATACTGTGATAGCGTGGTACAGTGTCAGATGGTTGCTGGACTTATGGTGATCATTTCTTTACGTATATAAATGTTGAATAACTATGGTGTACCCCTAAAACTAATATAATATTGTATGCTAACTATATTTTTAATTAAAAAAATCTTTAAAAAAAAAAACAAGACGGGAAAGATTAGCAAGAATTAAAAAGTGTTATAGACCAGCCCCAAACTAAAAGTGAAAATCATTCCTCATTCCTCAAAACTGTCTGACATACCATGACATACCATGGGTCCCTAGTCTTTAAGAAACACTGTCCCAGAAATTAAGTTTCTCAAAGACAAGGATATTATTTTATGAGAAATGTATCTATTCAAAGGTAGGTATATTGCCCCTTAGGAAGTCAATCTAAATGTTTTATAATAGCAGCATGTACATCTTTAAAACTGCTTTAGGACTTAGCACAAATGCTTTGCATATGGATTGCACTGAGCAAATATTTGTTGAGTGAATGAACGAAGGAATGTACAAACATCCTGGCCATAAAGCTGATTTTGCAAATTTCCTCAGTTTAACTGCTTCAGTGACGTGTAGTGTTTCCTTCTGTGTCTCCCTAACATAATACAAATTCTACCTTATGAATTTCTTCCTGGTGTGGTGTGTTCCAATTACACAATTCAAGTAAACAGCACTTGATTTGCGTGTGATTAGATTAGGGACAGAACATCCATTAACAGAGGCTGACGTGGGGGCAGGGGTTGTCTGTTTATTACATTTTCCCTTATGTGCCCCTTTCATGTATTGCTAGGTCATGAATCACACAGTTTTGTTATAAGAGCCACTGGTTGATTTTCTATGTTGGAGTTTTGGTTTAGGATTGTATGTCTAGCACTAACCCTCCGGTCACCAGCTTCTCTGTTGTGGAGGTTTATGTGTATGCCTATGAAACCTAAGGCGGTTTTTCTCAACCTGCAGCTCTGGCCCTAACTCACTGAACAGCTTCTTTATGCTCTTTTCTTATTAACATAAAGAGTAAATATTTCTATTCCTGGCTCATGAGTATTGCAAAAGATGTTAGCAAACTCCATGCACCCAAAATCTGATCATTCCTTTGAAATGCTTCTGTAAACTGCATATGTATGTGTATATATATATATATATATATATATATATATATATATATATATATATATATATATATATATACAGCTTGCTTTTCCTGTTAAGGTTTCCTGTTAAGAGCTTTTCAAAACACTCATTTTACTTTTGAGTGTATCTGGGCCCTCTTTTCAGAATTGTATATAATATTTGTTTTCAAATTTCAGGGCTCATAAAATAAAACCGGGTCTTATATTAATTTTTGCTCCAAAACACGCATTAATGCTGATTGTCCGGCTAGGTCTTATTTTCAGGAAAACACTGTAGGTAGCTCCATCACAGACTCATGCAAAAACAGACCTTGAGTTGTAACAGAATTGGCAGTGCAAAGAAGAGCACAGAGACAGTCTTTCAATAAATGATGCTTGGATAATTGGATGTCCATATGGAAAAAAAATGACATTGGACACCAACCTCATACTATACAGAAAGCTCAATTCCAGCTAAATTACAAACCTGAATGTAAAAGATAAAACACTAATACTTTTAGGACATAATAACGAAGAATAACTTAATGATCTTAATAGAAAAAAGAATATTTAACATTACACAAAAGCACTAACCATAAGAGAAAATATATATGTACTTAACTACATTAAAAATAAGAGCTTCTGTTCATCAAAAACAAAACAACAACAACAAACCAAAAGGAAAACAAATCATGGAACAGGAAAAGATATTGCAACACATGTGAGTGACAAAGGACTTCTATCCATATTACACAAAGAATTCCCACAAATCTGTAAGATAAAGACAGGTAACCTAATAAGAAAAAAAATGCAAAAGATTTGAATAGGCTCTTCAGAAAGGAATAAGTTTAAATTGTTAATATACGTTAAAAAGGTGCTCAATCTCGTTAATAATTAGGAGATGCAATTTAAAAACACAATGAGATATTACTATACTCCATCAAATTGCTCAAAACACAAAAACCTAGCAGTACTAGCTGTTGGTGAGGATGGGAATTCTCATTCACTAATTTATGCTATCCAAGGTAGCATAAATTATTGCTATCTTGGAAAAAAAGTTCAGGAATTATCTAGTAAATTTGAAAATGTTCATACCATATGACCCAGAAATTCTATTCATAGCATATATTGGCTAGAGAATTTGTGCACATGTGTACCAGGAGACAGGCAAGAATCTTCAAAACAACATCGTTTATAAAATCCAAAACAGCAAAATAAGTAAATTATGGAGTCGAAGAGTAGAATATAAAATGAGAAGGAATGAGATAGAGTATAAACAACAATATGATGAATCTTACAGACACAATTGAATAGAAGAAGCAAGACATACAGTATTACCTCATCTATATGATGCTCAAGAACAGGTGAAACTGCACAATATTCTTTTGGATTATATACATAGATGATAGAAATATATTTTTATAAGAATCAAGGAAATACTTTTTACAAAAGTTAGACAGTGGTTACCTCCATGGAGGAGAAAAAGATGTTGATTGAGAAGGCATATGAGGGTGCTTTGGGGGTGACTCACAATATTATATTTCTTGACTTAGATAGTGATACATGAGTGTTTACCTTACCACTATTAATTACAATGTACATTTTTATGTGCTTTTCTAATGTGTGGTGTATTTTATAAGATAAAATAAAATAAAAGGAGGAGGCAGGAAGGAAGGAAAGAAAGAGTAAGGGAGGAAATATGAGAAATAGAAGGATATAAAGAAGAAGCCACATCTGTGTGGCTGATAAGAGGGGTGTAGACATGAAACCGGCTGTCTAATAACTGTATGTGGTGGTTAAGAGTCAGGAGGGATAACTCAGCCATGGAGGTACCCCATGAGGGCAAAGGGTCTCAGCCCCACATTGGGCTCACCAGCCCAGGTCAGCAGTGTGGGGAAAAAGGAGTCCCCACAATATCACACTGTGAAAATCAGTGGAGATTCCCAAGGTGTTCCTCTTGCAGGGACCACAACAGGACTGATTCACTGACAGACTCCTCTGAGCTCCAGTGCTAGGGCAGCAGTTCAAAAGGCACCAGAGATATACAGGAAGGAACTGAATTGTCAGGCTTCTGGGCAAGAGCTGGAGGGACAGCTATCTCCCAGACAGAAGTACTGGCAAGAGCCATTGTTCCTTTGCTGAGCCCTCCCCACAGACCACATGCAGGTACAGGCTGGCACCAAATCTGGGTCTCCATCAAACTGACTAATACCACATGCCCCACCTGGGTGATGTCCTAAGACCCTACCCACCAACACACCTCTTTCAGTGGCTGTTCTTCACAAGCTGCCAGTTTCGGCCTGCATTGTGGACTTCCCTAAAATATCTGAAAGGTCTACAAACCATAAGTAAGCAGCAGCTGGCCTAAGCGAACCCTGAACCTCTTGAAAAATGGTCCCCCAGCCCAGCACTAGTGGCAGCTGTCCTCGGTTTAGAGCATAACCTCTCCCAGGCATCTCCAAGACCAGCATGGGGAGCTATCAACTGCAGATCACCTTGTAGCTCCTACCAGGTAGCCTTCGGCTGGGCACAGGCAGTGTCTGACCAGGGCCTACACCAGAGCCCCTACAAGAGGCCTTAGACCAACATACCCAGAGATCAGCCTCAGACCACACCAGAACACTGCCCAATTAGCTTCAAAGAGGATATACCCAAGGGTGGATACCAGAGCCCACTGATACCAGATACCAGAGCCCACTACAGTGAATCCCACTCCATAGGGTCAGCTCACACTCAACAGCTTATCCACTGTAGTCACGGTCAGTCCTCACAGCCAGTCAGCCTGAGGGTCAATTCCATCTACTGATGTGCCAATAGCAATCAACTACAACAGCAGGGCACACACAGCCTACACAAAGGACACCCATGGTGTACACGGCTCTGGTGACCAGAAAGACTGCCACTGGACACCTACTACATAAGCCCACCTGGCCATGACCAAGAGACATAGTAGATCTACCTAATACATAGAAACAAACACAGGGAGTCAACTAAAATGAGGAGACCAAAAAAAAAAAAATGTTCCCAATGAAAATACAGAACAAACTCCAGAAAAAGTACTAAATTACATGGAGGCAAGCAATCTACCAGATACAGATTTCAAAACACTGTAAGGATGCTCAATGAACTTAGGGAAAGAATAGGTGAATTCAATGAGAATGTACACAAAGAGATAGAAACCATTTTTAAAAATTCAGAAATGAAGAATACATTAGATGGAATCAATAGCAGATTAGATGAAGCAGAGAATGGAATCAGCGATTTAAAAGACAAGGTAGCAGAAAACACCCAATCAGAACAACAAAAAGGAAAAAGAATCAATTAAAAACTGAGGACAGGGGCCGGCCTGGTGGCTCAGGCGGTTAGAGCTCCATGCTCCTGACTCTGAAGGCTGCCAGTTCAATTCCCACATGGGCCAGTGGGCTCTGAACCACAAGGTTGCCAGTTCAATTCCTCAATTCCCGCAAGGGATGGTAGGCTCCGGCCCCTGCAACTAAGATTGAACACGGCACCTTGAGCTGAGCTGCCGCTGAGCTCCCGGATGGCTCAGTTGGTTGGAGCGTGCCCTCTCAACCACAAGGTTGCCAGTTTCAACTCCCGCAAGGGATGGTGGGCTATGCCCCCTGCAACTAGCAACAGAAACTGGACCCAGAGCTGAGCTGCACCCTCCACAACTAAGACTGAAAGGACAACTTGAAGCTGAATGGCACCTTCCACAACTAAGGTTGAAAGGACAACAACTTGACTTGGAAAAAAAATAAGTCCTGGAAGTACACACTGTTCCCCAATAAAGTCCTGTTCTCCTTCCCCAATAAAATCTTTAAAAAAAAAAAAAAAGAAAAGGAAAGGAAAAAAAAACAAAAACCTGAGGATAATTTAAGGGGCCTCTGGGACAACATCAAGCATAACAATATTAGCATCATAGGTGTACCAGAAGGAGAAGAGAGAGAGAACAAGGAATTGAAAACCCATTTGAAGAAATGATGACTGAAAAATTTCCAAACCTGGAAAAAGAAATAGACACACAAGTCCAGGAAACATAGAGAGTCCCAAATAAGTTGAACCTAATGAGGCCCACACCAAGACACATCATAATTAAAATGCCAAAAATAGATACAAAATACAAATAATAAAATGGCAATAACTACATACCTATCAATAATTACTTCAAATTTTAATGGATTAAACACTCAAAATCAAAAGACATAGAATGGTTGAATGGAAAAGAAAACAAGACCTATATATATGCTGCCTACAAGAAATCTACTTCAGATTGAAACACAAAAACTGAAAAAAAAGGGATAGAAAAAGATATTTCATTAAATGGAAACCAAAAAAAAAAATCTGGAGTAGCAATACTTATAACAGACAAAATACACTTTAAAACAAATGCTATAACAAGAAATAAAGAAAGACATTTCATAATGATATAGGGACCAATCAAACATTTATGTACCCAACATAGAGCACCTAAGTATGTAAAGCAAATATTGATGGACATAAAGGGAGAAATTGATAGTAATATAGTCATAGTAGGTGAATTTATCACCCTATTGACATCAATGGATAGATCACTGAGACAGAAAATCAACAAGAAAACAGTGGCCTTAAATGACAGATTAAACCAGATGGATTTAATTGGTAATTTTAGAACCTTTCACCCCAAAGCAGCAGAATATACATTCTTTTCAAGTACACATATTACATTTTCCAGGATAGAACACGTGCTAGACCACAAAAGAAATCTCAATATATTTAAGAAGATTTAAATCATATCAAGCATCTTCTTTGATCACAATGACATGAAACTAGAAATCAATTACAAGAAGAAAACTGAAAAACACACAAACATAAAGGCTAAATAACATGCTACTAAACAATAAATAGGTTAACAACGAGAGAAAGGAAGAAATCAAAGATACTTCGAGACAAATGAAAATAGAAAAAAAAAAAAAAAACTCCAAAATTTATGGGAGAAAACCAAAGAAGTTCTAAGAGGGCAATTTATAGCAATACAGGCCTACCTCAAGAAATGAGAAAAACCTCAAATAAACAATCGATACTTAACACCTAAAGGAACGAAGAGAAAAAGAGCCCAAAGTGAGTAAAATGAAGGAAATAACAAAGATCAGAGCAGAAATAAACAAAATTGAGTCTAAAAAAAATAATACAAATGATCAGTAAAACCAATAACTGGTTCTTTCTGAAAATAAACAAATTTTATAAACCTTAACCAGACTCATCAAGAAAAAAAAGAGAGAGGAGCCAAACAAATAAAATCAGAAATAAAAGAGGAGACATGACAACGAACACCCCAGAAATAAAAAAGATTATAAGAAAATACTATGAACAACTTTATGCCACAATTGGACAACTGGAAGAAATGGATAAATTTCTCAAAACATACAATCATCCAAGACTGAATCAAGAAGAAACAGAAAATCTGAACAGACTGGTAACTACTAAAGAAATCGAATCAGTAATCAAAAAATTCCACAAAAAAAAATAATAAATAAATAAATAAATAAATAAAATAATAATTTTTTTAAAAAATCCAAACAAACATAAATCCTGGACCAGATAGCTTCACAGTTGAATTTTACCAAACATTCAAAAAGTAATTAACACCTACCCTTCTCAAACTATTCCCAAAAATTGAAGAGGAGGGAAGTCTCCCAATCTCATTTTATGAGGCTAGCGTTACCTTGATTCCAAAATCAGACAAAAACATTACAAAAGAAAGAAAGAAAGAAAATTATAGGCAAATACCCTGATGAACATAGATGTAAAAATTCTATGTAAAAATTCAACAAATTTTTACATAGATGTAAAAATTCAACAAAATGTTAGCAATTTGGAGTCAGCAATACATTAAAAACATCATACACCACGATCAAGTGGAATTTATTCCTGGTATGCAAGGTTGGTTCAATACGTGCAGATCAATTAATGTGATGCACCACATAAACAAAATGAAAAATAAAAATCATATGGTCATATCAACAGATGCAGAAAAATCATTTCACAAAATCCAACAACGATTTATGATAAAAACTCTCAGCAAAATGAGAATACCTAAGCATAAAAAAGGCCCTATGTGACAAATGTACAGTTAACATCATACTCAATGGGGAAGAACTAAAATTGTTTTCCTTAAGATTAGGAACAAGGAAGGTGTCCACTTTCACAATTCTATTCAATAGTATTGGATGTCTTAGCCATAGCAATCAGACAAGAAAAAGAAATAAAAAGCATCCAAACTGGAAAGGAAGAAGTAAGACTGTCATTTGCAGATGACATATATATGTTGAGAACCTTAAATATCCCACCAAGAAAACTATTTCAACTGATAAATAAATTCAATAAAGTAGCAAGATACAAAATTAATATTCAGAAATCAGTTGCATTTGTATACACCAATAATAAATATCAGAAGGAGAAATCAAGAAAACAATCCCATTTACAATTGCATAAAAATTAAAAAATAAAGTACCTAGGAATAAATTTAACCAAGGAGGTATAAGATTTATACACAGAAAATTATAAGACATTGAAGAAAGAAATTGAAGAAGATACAAATAAATGGAAGCATATACTGTGGTCATTGATAGGATAGGAAGAATTAACATCATTAAAATGTCTATACTACCCAAAGCAATCTATAGATTCAATGCAATCCTATCAAAATATCAATGGCAATTTTCACAGTGCTAGAACAAATAATCTTAAAATTTATTTGAAACCATAAAAGACCTTGAATAGCTGAAGCAATTTTGAGAAAGAAGAACAAAATTAGAGGTATCACACTACCTGATATCAAACTATACCACAAGGTAGTAGTAATCAAAACAGCATGGTACTGGCATAAAAACAGACACATGGATCAATGGAACGTAGTAGAGAACATAGAAATAAGCCCACACCTATATAGTTAAGTAATCTATGAGAAAGGAGGCAAGAATATGCAATGGGGTAAAGACAGTCTCTTCAGTAAGTAGTGTTGGGAAAACTGGACAGACACATGCAAAAAATGCAATGATCACTTTCTTACATGTATACAAGAATAAACTCAAAATGGATTAAAGACTTAAATGTAAAATACAAAACCATAAAACTCCTAAAAGAGAACTTAGGCAGCAAACTCTTTGACATTGCTCTTAGTAATTTTTTTTTTTTTTGGCTTTATCTTCTGGGCAAGGGAAACAAAAGTTAAAAATTTAAAAATGAGACTACATCAAACTAGTTTTTGTACAGCAAGGCAACCATTAACAAAATGAAAAGACCACCTACTGAACGGGAGAAGATTTTCGCCAATGATACATTCAATAAGGGGTTAATATTCAAAATATATAAGGAACTCATACAACTTAACACCAAAAAGACAAACAATCCAATTTAAAAAAATGGGCACAGTTATCAAATATATGGTGATGGAAGGAGAACTGACTCTGGGTGGTGAACACACAGTGGGATTTATAGATGATGTAATACAGAATTGTACACCTGAAATCTATGTAATTTTACTAACAATTGTCACCCCAATAAATTGAAAAAAAAATGGGCAGAGGACCTGAATAAACATTTCTCTAAAGAGTACATACAGCTGGTCAATGGACATATGAAAAGATGCTCAATGTCACTAATCACCAGAAAAATGCAAATTTAGACCACAAGAAGACATGAACTTGCCCCTGTCAAAATGGCCATCATCAATATATCTACAAATAACAAGTGTCGGTAAGGATGTGGAGAAAAGGGAACCCTTGTATGCTTTTGGTGGGATTGCAAATTGGTGCATCCATTATTGAATATGGTTTGAAGATTTCTCAAAAAATTAAAAATAGAACTACCTTATGACCCCACAACGCCACTTGCAGATATTTATCCAAAGAAATCCAAAGCACTAATTTAAAAATACATAATGTATCCCTATGTTCATTGCAGCACCATTTACAATAGCCAAGATAGGGAAGCAACTGAAGTGTACATTGATACACTATTGGATAAAGAAGAGGTAGTACATATATACAATGGTGTATTACTCAGTCATTAAAAAAAAGAATGAAATCTTACCATTTGCGACATCGATGGATGTAGAAGATATTATGCTAAGTGAAATAAGTCAGACAGAGAAAGACAAATACTATGTGATTTCACTTATACGTGGAATCTGAAAACACAAAATAAATGAACAAACAAAACAGAAACAGACTCATAGATACAGAGAACTAACTGATGGTTGCCAGATGTGGGGGTTAGGTGGCTGGGTGAGAAAGGTGAAGGGATTAAGAAGTACAAACTGGCAGTTACAAAACAGAAACAGGGATGTAAAGTGCAACTTAGGGAATATAGTGAATAATATGGTAATCACTGTATGTGGTGTCAGGTGGGTGTAAGACTTATTGGAGGATCTCTTTGTAAGATATATAAATGTCTAACCACTATGCCGTACACCTGAAACTAATAAAACACTGAATGTCAACTGTAACTGACAAAAAAATTATTGTTTCTAATAGCAAATATGGGAAGCAATCTAAAAACCCCAGAATAAGGAAGCAGATAAGTATAGCCATATGATATGGTACGTTTATATTATTGAAGCCTATGTAACTATTATGTTAAAATGATGTTATAGAAATATGTTTATTGACATGATGGATCATATCACGTGGTAGACACAGAGATGCAAGGAAGGGGGTGGGCCTCCTCCAGCTGGCAGCTCCGCTGGGTTGGCCTCAGTTACAGAGAGCCGCTGGAACACATACAGGCCTGTGGCCCAGCTTTGATTATGCAGATAAGGACAACAACTTAAGGGATGACAGAGCAACAAGATGGCGGGAGCCTGGGCCTCTGGGTGACCACGTGGAGCACAGAGGATCCCCGTCCTGCCCTGCCTGGGCCACCCCCTTGGACAAATAAACTTCTATGTTCTTAAAGCCACTATATTTTGAAGTGTATTTGTTACAGCAGCCTTGCCTTTTACCACAACTAATATAGTTGTCTACATTGCAAATTAGATTTTGCATAAAAATTCAAATTTCTGATGAAAAATTTGATAATCTAACAACACTGTATTTTTGTAAGATAATCTTCAGAGGCAAGTGGTGGCTGACTCCTCAGAGGGGCCATGTGATGGGTAGCCCACCATAGCCCCACCTGGTGCATTTCATACTTGCACGGTACCTGCCTAGCTTCTGAGGAATTTGCAAACCCAGAACTAAATGCAATTTCATCAATCCATTCTCCCGATCCAAAGATTTCATTTGCTCCCCAGTGCCAAAAAGATTTTGCCCAACCTCCTCAGGCCAGTGTGAGAAGCAACACGTTGTCACCCCACTGGTGAGTCACCCCTCCACTCCTGTACTCTTAGGGGTCCCACCTCCATGCCTTTGCTCATGCTGGTCCCCCTGCCCAGAAAAACCAGCCCCCTCTCTGCTCAGGTGAAAGTACCCCTGTAAAGTTCCTCAGTGCCCGATGACCTTGCCATTCTCTAAACTGCTAGGACACAAATTAATTGTCTGGCTTCTCAAAGGGTCATAGAATTTCAGAGCTAGAAAGAACCATAAGGAAAGGAGATAGAGATGTAAAGAAAGGGGGGAAGGGGGCGAGAGATGAGGGTAAAAGGAATCAAATATATGGTGATGGAAGAAGAACTGACTCTGGGTGGTGAACACCCAATGGGATTTATAGATGATGTAATACAGAATTGTACACCTGAAATCTATGTAAGTTTACTAACAATTGTCACCCCAATAAACTTTAATTTAAAAAAAAAGAAAAGAAAAAAAAGAAAGTGTTTAAAATGACAAAACTAGTTCATGGTCAATTTCTAAAGGAAAAAACTTAGATTTTTCTAAAGGAAAGCCCTTCTCACTCCATCTTAATCATTAATTTCTCCAAACCAAAGTCTTATAGACTTTTTTTTTATCACAACACACAGTAGAAAGCCAGTTTTATATTACTACTCTGCACACACACACACACACACACACACACACACACACACACATATGCACACTTCACAAAACATGAAATATACTCTGATATTTTCCAGTCTGTTCTATTTATTTGTTGTCCTTGAATTCTTTTTATGACCCATTCATGGTTTACAACCCACAGTTTGAAAAACAGTCTGCTCTCCATGATCCCTCTTTGTCTGGCCAGGGAGCAAGGAGCTCTGCTTGTCTTCAGTCCGGGCTCAGCCACTTAAGGGGCTCTGAGGCCTTGGGGAATTACTTAACCTCTTTGAGTCTCAATGTTCTCGTCTATTATATGGGGCAATAATGTTTACTAGGTTGTTGTAAGGATTCAAGACAAAATATAAAGGATTTCTAGCACAGTGCCTCTTACATAACGAGTCGTCAATAAATGGAGGATTTTTTGTCAGTTTTTCTTTAGATTTTTGTGTCACATTCTTCAAGTGCGTGGCAATTTCTTCAGAATTCCATGGCATCTGGACAGCTGCTGTGCAGCGGCCAGGACCTCAGTATGTGCATCAGGGACTGTGCCCTGTCACCTCTCTTGGATTCCTGCCTAGTGGATTCAACTTCAGGACTCAACTGATGAGTCCAACTGGAGATGGGGGAGGCGGTGAGAGAGTGTGAGAAGGAAGGACAAGAGAGGAGGCCGAGTTTTCCCTCGTCTAAAGACTGTGAGCACCGACCATTCCATCCTTCTGAGGAAAGATTCAGAGGCTGTCAGAATTACCAAGAGTCTTTAGGGTGATCAGACAAAATTCCTAATGTGGGGTCCAAAGGGAGCATTCCACAGCAGCAGCCAGAAGGATGGGTTAGAACAGTGGTACTCAACTTGAAGACTGGTGAGTTTTTGGAGGGCAGCTTTTAAAAATTACACACACATACATACACACACGTGCGTGTGCACAAACACACACATGCACACACACATGCACACACTGGATTGGCTGGTGAGAATAATGGTATGATATGGTGCGACAGCCCCATTTCACAGGTGAGGAAGCTAAAGTCCACTGAATTGCGGGCTGAAGGTCTCAAGTCAACCTAGATCTGGGCCAGGAACCAAGTTCTCTTCCAGTGGGAAGAGATAGATGCCTCTGTCCCTGAGCAATGGCCAGCTGCATACTTCCAAAGTGTTCTCAGATACCCACTCGGCCTCACTCCCCTGGTACAGTCAGGTTGTGTATTAGCTTTGGAAAGCCATAGGCTTGAATGTTCTGTTCCTATTTTTCATAAGAACCAAAGTTGTTTTTAGATTAATTTTTGTTTTTTAAATCTGTGGGGAAAGTAACATTGACTACATGTGATGCTGCAAGTATAACCCGTCTACTGGCCTCTTCACAAGCAGCGCCCAGCCCTCAACAGTAGAGACGTCTCCATCAGTGACCTATTCTGAAGGCATGTCAGGGGCCATGTGAAAACCGTCTCTCTTCCCATCCTCACGTTTGCCTCCTTTGATTCTGGAAATCAGAAAATAAACACTGTGGCCAGCCGGTGGCTCAGGTGGTTGGAGCTCCGTGCTCCTAACTCCGAAGGCTGTAGTTTCGATTCCCACATGGGCCAGTGGGCTCTCAACCACAAGGTTGCCAGCTCAACTCCTAGAGTCCCTCAAGGGATCGTGGACAGCGCCCCCTGCAACTAAGATTGAGCACGGCACCTTGAGCTGAGCTGCCTCCAAGATGGCTCAGTTGGTTGGAGAGCATCCTCCCAACCACAAGGTTGTCAGTTCGATTCCTAGAGTCCTGCAAGGGATGGTGGGCTGCGTCCCCTGCAACTGGCAACGGCAACTGGACCTGGAGCTGAGCTGCACCCTCCACAACTAAGACTGAAAGGACAACAACCTGAAGCTGAACGGCACCCTCCACAGCTAAGACTGAAAGGACAACAACTTGAAGCTGAATGGCACCCTCCACAACTAAGATTGAAAGGACAACAACTTGACTTGGAAAAAAGTCCTGGAAGTACACACCGTTCCCCAATAAAGTCCTGTTCCCCTTCCCCAATTAAAAAAAAAAAAAAATCTAAAAAAAAAAAAAAGAAACTAAACACTGAACCATTAATATATTGTTGAATCACTGATGGATGAGAAACCAAGTAATTTCATTGGCAGCTTGCACTGCTGGCTCCCCATCCAGCCTGAGTAAATGCAGAATGTTAGGCCAAGAAGTGCTGGCCAGGCCCAATCCACAGAACAAAGGAACTTCCCATGTGCAAGAGACCAAAGAACAGCTTGGGCTCTACGTTTCTTAGCTTTGTCAGTTAAGTTAGTACTTTAACGCAATTGTAATAGGGAGTATTTTATTTTGTGTCTAATGAAATCAATGGAGCATGAACGTGGACATCAGAGTTTGGAAGATAATGAGTCTGCGCACTCTGCTGCCAGCACAGCCGAGCAAGGTGCAGTACTTAAGGTAAGAAACATGGACTGCTCCAAAAGAGGCTTTTATTAGCTTCATTAGAGTGGTCATCAAATGAATGATTTCATAGTAGATCTAATTAACCAAGGAATGTGCAGGAGTGCATCCTCTTCCTGCTAATTGGGCGTCTAGAAGCAAGGCATATTAGCTGTCTTCGAAATGTAGCATACAGATAAACTTGATAGATTCTTTTTGGGAAAGTGTTTCATGCAAGGGGATTTTATAGCAGAATTTCGAACAACACAAGAATAAAACTTTCCAGCCTCTGGCTTCTTTCTGATGATGGACCAAGCACATCTATCTATCTCATCTGTTTCCCCGGCACCAGAAAAGGCAGGATCAGAGACAGAAAGTATGAGAAATCTCTGAGAGAAAAAGAGTGGAGGAAAAGGCAGTGCCAAATAATAGACATAAGTGTAGGGTACAGATCTGCCTAAGGGAGCCCCATAGAAGCTGCAAGGTTACCAGAAACAAAGGTCTGGAGCAAATGCTTGGCTTGCAAAGAAGGCCCTGAGGACAGCCAGAGCTCTCGGCAGTGCCCACCAAACAGCCATGGTGAGCAGGTTACACTGAAGCACTCCACCCCAGAATGAAACCTCCTCCTGCTGCCCAATGTGGGTCCCCCAAGGCCACTGCCTGAATTTACTTGTCAGTGCACCTATAAGGTTGGCCTTTCAACATGCCCCACCCACTTACAGGAAAGCTCCAGGCTCCTGCTTCAGGAAAACTCAGATCTGCACCTCCACAAAGGAAACTCATGTCAACTACTGGGTGCTGTGGAAAATGGTCAGTGAGAAAAAAGAAGAGAGATCAATTAAAAATATGATCACCAATAGAAAAAAATAGAAGGGATAGCAGAAAATATTGAAAAACAAGAGGTTGATTTTAGTCAAAATCTCCCAGAATATATAAAGTAAAAATACAAAGAAGTAGAAAATATGACAGAAAAAAAGAAAAAGAAAATACATTCAGGCAGTTTGACATATATCTCATAGTAATTCCAGTAGGAATGTAGAGTCACACGTAAAGAGAAGAAATAATCAAAATGATAATAAAATAAAATGCACTTGAACTGAAGAAATATGTGAATTTTCAAACTGAAAGGGTCACCAAGTTCAAAACAAGATTAAAGAAAAAGACCCTTCTCTAGACACATTCTGCTGACATTTCCTTACTCCAAGGATAAAGAGAAAATCCTAAAAGCTTCCAAGAAAAAAAAAATCATTACTGAAAAGGACAGAAATTGGGCTTCTCTTAAGCAACAATGCATTCTAGAAGACAATCATGCAATATATTTAATAGTCTAATGAAAAGTTATTTTCTACCAAGAATTTTAAGCCCTGGCAAATTGAGTCAAATATCAGAATAAAATAAAAATATTTTCAGTCTAACAAGTACTAAAAATGTATCACCCACATACCCTATATGAAAGAACTAAACAAGCAAAATTTAATGAAACGGGCCGGCCCGGTGGCTCAGGCGGTTAGAGCTCCATGCTCCTGACTCCAAAGGCTGCCGGTTCGATTCCCACATGGGCCAGTGGGCTCTCAACCACAAGGTTGCCAGTTCAATTCCTCGACTCCCGCAAGGGATGGTGGGCTGTGTCCCCTGCAACTAGAAAACGGCAACTGGACCTGAAGCTGAGCTGCGCCCTCCACAACTAAGACTGAAAGGACAACAACTTGACTTGGAAAAAAGTCCTGGAAGTACACACTGTTCCCCAGTAAAGTCCTGTTCTCCTTCCCCAATAAAAGCTTAAAAAAAAAAAATTAATGAAACAAAATAAATCTACATTATGTCATAGAGTGGCCATTGAATATGATTTCAGAGAAGTGAAGAATAGTGGAAGAATTTAAGGGACAATCCATTAGGATGAGAGACTTGAAAAATTCTTTAATGAGCAAAGTGTTTTTAAAAAAAGATTACATTTTCTACTACGTGGCTCAGATCATAGCTGGCTTTACAGTGACCAACACCTCCCTAGTAATAACATTATTGTAAATGCTGCAAACAGGTTTTCAATTTTTGGAATTAACCTGAAGACAAGAGGGACAACTTAGTTATAGTTACTGAACAGAATGTAGTTGTGGAAAAGCGTGACATTGTAACTATAAGAACCATACACTGGGAGGTAGAGGAAGAGATGGAAGAAGAGATGGAAGGAAAACTAAATGGGGACTCTACAGGGATTCTGTCTGCGGTGAAGACAACACTTGAAGAATTAAGGAAAATTACAGGCAACAAGCAACCAGTGTGGAGAGTAAGGAGGGGAAAGTCATAAGAGTGAGCTAGAGGGAAGTTAAAAGATTCCATTTAAAGATGATAACTCAAGAAATAGAGGTACAAGCATATTACATAAAGGTATGAAGGTAAATCAGGACAGAAACTATTGATAGTATTTGTCTCTGGGGATCGGCTCTGATAGTTGAAGAAGGAGATTTTAAATTTCATTTTCCAGTCTTCTATGTGTTTGAAATCTATTATTAGGCATATGTTTTTAATGGAATCTTTAAAATAAAAGATGAATTTTCATATTGAAAACACTGTTGTTTTTCAAAAAACACCAATGTGTTTCAAAACCAGTTAGTAGAAACATACTAATTTAAATAGCTTCAGGGCTTTCAGTAGACTTAAAATCCACTTAACTTTAAAGAACTTTACTTAGCTGGGTGTTAAAGATCAAAATGAAATGCTTAGAAACAATTAGAAATTTTCTTTTTTTCTCTTAAAAGAAAAAATGAGTAGCTGTCTGTATGAGAACTATGAAAACACACACACAAATACACACTTTTAGACTAATTTATAAGTATATGGCTCCAAAACTATTACTGTAGGCCCAAAATACATATGTCATGACAACAGTAAAGAAAACATGTGCAGTTTTCTGAATGGTAAGCTCTTCAGGAGCTCAAAGACGATGATGTTATATATATATATATATATATATATATATATATATATATATATATATATATACACACACACACACACACACACACACACACACACACACACACACACAGAGGATGCCAAAACAATGTATGAACATTTTAAGAAATGAAAAAACTGTATTAATATATACCGACAACAAAAGATGAACACAAGTCACATTTGACTTCTGCAATTGCAAGAGGTGCTCAAAGTGGTTACCATCAATGTCCAGACACTTCTGATTACGGTCAGCTATGGCTTGAGCAACATTGACCAAAGTGTCCACTTGTATACATTTTTTGGCACCCCCGGTATATGGCACTCCCGATGTCTAACAATTAAGTTCGTGAATTCATCCTAGAAAGGTGCTCCATACCTCATTGCTGAATATCACTACGGTCACCTTCGAAGTACTCCCCTTGGGAAGCTATGCACCAACGCCAGTGCCTAGTCTACCCTTCAAAGTAATTTTGGAACTCTCTTTCTGGAATGACCATCAGAGCTGTCATCGTATTACCCTTGATGTCCTGAATGTCATTAAATGTCTCCCTTTCAATATTTCATTTATCTTCGAGTAAAGAAGTCACTCGGGGCCAGATCAGGTGAGTAGGGAGGGTGTTCCCATACAGTTATTTGTTTACTAGCTAAAAATTCCCTCACAGACAGTGCCATGTGAGCTGGTACATTGTCGCGCTGCAAGAGCCATGAATTGTTGGCGAAAATTTCAGGTCGTTTTCGTCTAACTTTTCACGCAGCATTTTCAGCACTTCCAAATAGTAAACTTGGTTAACTGTTTGTCCAGCTGGTACAAATTCATAATGAATAATCCCTCTAATATCAAAAACGGTTAGCAACATGGTTGGGACAAGTTCACGAACTTAATTGTCAGACCTCGCGTGTGTGTTTGTGTGTGTGTGTGTCCTGATTGGGGTTAGATGAAAGAGCTGGAGAGCAAAGAGAAGCCCTAAGGAAATCCTAAACCCCTGTGGATTTTAAGATCTTAGCAAACAATACTGGAAGACCCCTTTCCAGGTTTCTTTTGATGAAATCAGTGAAAACTGTTTCCCTCCTAGTGTCTCCACTACAACCCTAGAATCTTTGCGGAGCAGCAATAACAGCGGATTATCTTGCTATTACAAGCAAGGCTCTTTCTGTTCCTGATGTCAGACAGTCTGAAGGCCTTTAAAATCTCACCTGGAAGGTAACTGCTAGCTGGAAAGCTAAAGGCAACCTATTGCTGCCCACCCCAGATGTCTGGCATCACCAGGTAGCTGTAACTCCTAGTTGGGAAGAAACATTGTAGTTCAGATCATCTGCCTGAGAATTTGTTTAAATCTCAGTAACTCCCTTGATGGTACATATGCATGTGGAGAGAGAACCAATCCAATGCGAGAATTGTTTTAGGAAAATATGGTTTTGTCTTTCAGTTGGGAGTGAGGGAAGACATCTGAGTGTCTGTCCTCTGCAGTCATGGCAACGCAGTGTAATCCCGATGGTGGCTCAATTGTCGAAAACCCGCATGGACACTAAAGGTCTTCACAGGAAAGCCTAACACTTACAGCACATTTGTCCACACGCCGTCCATGAATGCGCGTTACTCAGTCTTCACATGTGCTGTGAAATCGGTGTCATCAGTGTCCCATCTTTTAGAAACGATAACTGAGAAACAAAGGGAAAGTAACTTACTTGAGGTTACACAGCCAGAAAGAAATGGAGTTGAGATCGGAACCAGGTAACTGTCTTCCCCCTTAAGCTATGCTTCCTTGAAAAGCAACGCTTTCATTCTCCCAATATTTTCAGGTGCAGCTGACTTTAAGGACCACAGTTTGTGACAGACGATTTCGCAGATTAGATAGATTTGTACAGTGATGCCCGCCCTCCACCCCGTGACCCACAGCCTCTGGGTCCACACCTCCCTGCAAAGTCAATTCGATTCTCCCATCTAGGGAAGGAGCCGTCTGTCCAATCTGTGTGTGTGGCTGAGCTTGTCTGTTGCTTTAACCAAGAGAGTGCGGTGAAAGTTAAGTGTGACTTCAGAGCAAAGCGTTAAGAGGTCTTGCAGCTTCCAGCACTGTCCTCTCTAAAGACCCTGTGATCAGCATGGCAAGAAGCCCAGGGTGAAAGATCACATGGGGAGGGAGGCTCGTGTCCCAGAGTTCCCAGCTGAGCACAGCCCCGCCCCACACCAGCTGAACGCTGTTCACAAGTGCGTATGGGTGAGATGGGCAAACAATGGCCCCATGAAACTATAGCACTGAGACACTGTCATTGTAGGCCACTGAGGTGTGGGGTGGTTTGTTAGCAGCCATAAATAATGGATATAGAGATCAGATATCACAGCCCTCTAATTTTACAGCTTAAACTAGAGGCAAAGTGATTTACCAGGTCCTTAATGGCAGAATGAAGACAGAGTCCCTATGACTTGCTGGCTGACCCACGGTCTCGCTATAGACAGAATGGTGCCTGTGCTTAGCAAGTCACAGGCGTTGTGGGGTTTGCATCCACCATGCCCTGGGAGGATGAGCAGCCAGCTGGGAGACCAGAACTGTGGGGGCGGAGAGTTCCAGGTTCAGCCTGCTGTGGTCAGACCACCCCCTTCCCTGACTTGGCAAAGTACCAGGAAACCTCAAGATTAGTATGTGGAGGTGGGCGGTGTGGAGGCTGGTGGGTCCCCCACACTGTACATGGAGCCTGAGCTTAAATGTTGGCAAACTGGAGAAACATCAGAAATGATCAAAGGGATCCCCTCCTGATGGCCTGAGCCTCAGCTGGAAAGCTGTCGAATTGGGGTTACACTTCACATTCATCCCCTTGCTGAGGACAAGGTGACCTCAGAAGGCCCATACTCATCACAGTCACTGTCCTGGCTGCTCAGCCAGCAATGCTGGGGTGGAGGTGGTCAGGGGATGCTGGATAGAAGGGGGAGGAAAAAAGAAGAGGAAGAGGGGAAAAGGAGAGAAAGATAAGAAGCCCAGGGAGGGGTCCCGAAAGCGCCCTTGCCCCACCCTGCCACAGTTGGTCCCTCTGCACCTGCAGGACAAAAAAGGGGGTGGGCAAAGGGTCACCTGGGGATCTCAGAGCAGTTCAGCACCTCCTTCCAGCCTGGACCTGGCCATTCTGAGGCATCTCATACTTCTGGCCCCCTTCAGCCTCTCCTCTCTCCAACCTGCCCCCACAGTGGCACAGAGGAAACTCCCTAAAATTCAAATCTGGGTTCCCTTTCCCTCCAAAAATGTGCCAGTCCTCCCTCGCCTCTCCACCAGTTTCACCACCTATTCACACACCACCTTCGACACTTTCTTCCCATAGCCAGAGAAGAAAGTGCTTCTTCTTATAGCACCTGTGATAGAGATGACACCTGTGCTATCATCACTTAGTGCTTTCCTTTAAAATGACTCGCTTTTTGACTTAAATAAATGTATTTTCATTCTAAGCAGTAATGCCATGACATTGCGGGTTTGATGTGCTGTTTATAGGTTTTCCCAATATGTGTTAAAATAATTGCATAACAAAAATTTAAATGCTCCGTATGTCACCTCAAATCATCCTACTGACTGTATTTCACTCTGAAGCCATATTGAGACTATGTTCAAATACTTGGGTTGCAAGAAACAGGAACTGAGTCTGACCCCTATAAATAAAAAGAGATTGTATTAGGAAGTTGGGAGCATGGGGGTGGGGTGGGGCAGTCTCGCAAGATAGAGAGGAAGGCAGAAGTTGCAGGCCCACACAGGACAGGGCCAGTAGGTCTGGTCAGGCGGTGGGGGTGCCCCACCCAGTGGGCTCCAGCCCCACCCAGGTACAGCCATTGCAGTAAATGACAGCCAAGCATTTTCTGACCCTAAGTCACTGTGATTCAAATTCTGAGTAGGAAATTCCCACCTGCTTGCTTGGGTTCCTTTCCTACCTCTGAGCTACCGGCTATGAGGTGCAATTATAGGTTTGATGCCTCAACATCAAAAAAAACCACTGTCCACTCTTGTTTCCTTCTTAACTGAAAACTGCCCTTGATGTTGGAGCTTTTTAGGAGGAAGGGTGGGCAACGAGGAGAATTAATAGCACTATAATTGCCTAGCTTTAAAAAATAAATCCTATTTAAATAGATTAAAAATACTCTAATCATAATAATCTCCTGATTACCTGGGCCCTGGGCTCCTCCTAGTTCAACTAGAAAGCTCAGAGCCCAATTTTGGCCCACTGATAGGAACTGTGTGTGGTTTTTAGCCTTATTCCATTTTCATACATCTATACTTGCTTTCTTTTTCCCATCACTCCTTCCTAAACTCCACCTACTTTCTTTTTTGTGATATTGTTTGTTTGTTTGTATCCTTGAAAGGAATGTTAAATTTGACACATAACTAGTTGGGAGACATAGATGAAGATGGTGACAGTGAAGGTTCACATACATACACACACAACAGGATGTTAAAATGGGCCTCTTTCAGTGTCAGTTCTGGCTAAAGCTCATGGCCAAGAAAAAAATCAATAAGTATCAAGTATCGCACATTTCCAGGTTGGTACTAGATCATTCATGCAAGACTGGCCAAGGAGGGGCTCAAAGATTGCAACCAATAGCCTGATACCACCTCGAGGACTGAGGCTGAGAGGTTCCAGAGAAAGCTATTAGTGAAGCGAGAAAATCCCCTCTTCCTCCGTCATAGGAGAACGTGAGTGTAGGGGATTGGGGACGACAGGGGAGAATAAGTGGTTCCTTATGAGTCCTCAGGACCTCTACTCTTTCAACACGCCAGTTCCACAAACTCACAGTCTTAACACAAACAGTTGAGAGCACAGGAATCAATTCTTCACATGGCATTCATTGGTTTCAGGGTTCTTGGATGCAAGTCCACATGATTGCCAGGAGAAAACCTATCACTGAACCAAATGAAAGCTCTCACTTGAGGTAAGGCCATAGAATTGTTCTAAGTCTAGCAGATGCCCTTCCACCCTGGTGCCTACACTCCACCGAGGGGTCTTTGCAGTTTGTTTTCTTGATCTGTGAGCTTTCCAAGTTTTCCCTCATTTTGCATTTGACCAGCACTGGTCTTTGGCGATTAAGAACGGGACAGCTGCTTCCCCATCCTCAGGAAATGTGCTGACAAGGCCGCTGCCCTGTGGCTGTCAGGGGTGTCAGAGGAGGGGATGGCTAATGCAGCCCCAGAATGGTGGTGGTGGTGGGCTCAGGCAGCAGGGGCCTCCCACGATCTAAACTGTAGGAGAGCCTGTGAAATATCTATCAGATTATCAAACCAGAAATCCAATGGTGAGGCCCTCATCTGGCTCCTCCACAGGATGGGAGGTTAAACAGCCCTGCTCCCTCATGAAATGTAATAGCTAAATGCAGTGCTCTCGAAGGGGACCCACCCACTTCACCTAATTGGTAAACCCTTGAAGATCAGGTCTTTCTATTGGTTGGTGTGAAAGTAATTGCGGTTTAAAAGGTTAAAAATAATTGCAAAACCCGCCATTACTTTTGCACTAACCTAATACGTATCCTTAATAATAGGTTGTATTGAATGTTCAATACACATTAATAGACATGGTAGGAAGAATGGATTGTACAGTTTAAAGCAAGTGGTATGAAATTCTAGCAGATCAATGCACTCTAGGTTAAGTGTTTTATTACAATTACAGAAAAACTTAGACTCAAGTGATGGGCTCAAAATAAATTGTTCCTTAGTTTTCTGAGGTTATGACTTTAGAACATTATCTTTTCTGAAAATCTAGAACACAGCAAATGACATTCTTTTTTCCTTCAATTGTTTATATTTCATTCACTTCTGGGATTGTGCCTGATAGCTAGTAAAATGAGAGATCAAGGCACCGCAGGGCGCCTTACTAATTCTTACCCCAAATATTTCCAAATAACCCTGTATAATACACTGCTGACAATAAATATTTTAGTCTGAGAAACAAATATATTTAATTTTGAATTGTATGGTTTGGGGATAAGCTGGCTCTCGACTTCTTATGCTTTTTATTGTTTCCCAGAAATTTCCCAAAGATAAATGTTGAAGGACTTTTCAGAAACAAATTTTTTAATGAGTTATGAACTCGATAAAGAAATGGGAAAAAGATGTGAACACGCACTTCACCAGCACCAAACCCCTTCCCCGTTTGACAGCATCCCCAACATGAGTCCGTTCCAGTAAAGGAACGGAAGGGGCTGACACTCCCAGTCCCAGACTCGGCATTAAGGGCCTGGCCTGTGACCTCAGCTGGGCTCATCAGCCATGCAGAGGCAGAAGAGACAAAAACCCAGTCTGACAGAGGCAGCTGCGGGTCTGTGGGGTCTGTGCCATCAGCACCTTCCTTCGCACCTGTTCTCTGAGCCTGACTCACCTGCCTTCTTGGTGATTCCGGGAGCTGCCCTGTAACTCTTTTTCTCCTCAATCAGCACTAGTCAGTTTCTGTTGCATTCAACTAAGAGCCCTGATCATTCAGTACTGAATCAGGAATGTGGGACACTGCTCTAACAAGATGTCAGACCTCAAATGTGCCTCTGTTTCCTGCCTGAAACATGGACCTGCTAACATCAGCTTCTGTTTCACTGAATTCTTGAAAAGAATAATTCATAAAAATGCAGAAGTTCTTCGAAATGATTTGACATGGACAAAACAAGTATGTATACCTGTTTCAGGTATTTTACTAAAAGGAATGCAGATTTCAAAGTCAGCAGAGAAGAAAAGACTCTATGCAGAAATGCTCTTCCACACCCACGTTCCAGTTCTTTCCGGCAGTAACTGAAAATCCAGCCCGCACAGCAGCCTGACTGGATTTCAGAATTTATGGAGCCACCTAGGAAAAGAGAAGTTTTTTTCACAGACCCAACAATGCCACCTAAAGCTTTGAAAAGCATTCCACCTAGCCATAATTCCATCTGTGTGTCACAGCTTCTGTGTGTCCCTGCCCTGTATCTTTTTTAAGCTACTGAGATAAGTACAGGACCTTGGTCACTTAAGAATTCATCTGTTCAAGCCTTTTACTTCTCACCAGCTATAAGCCGCAATCATAGCATCCGAGGTCCAGACAAGGGACGTAGTAATTATGTCACAGAGAATGAGCCCAAAAAGAGAAAAAGCAGCAAACATGAGGACACCCTGAATGAAAGAGGCCCCTTCTTAGAAGAAAAGTTCACTTAAAGGGGAACCTTTTTTATTCAAAGGAAATTGAATACAGTGCATCTGGAAAATATTCCTTTATTAAGACTTTCTTTTTAACCCTATAAGGTCCACGTGCCCCAACTTTTAGAGAATAGCACACACTTTCATTTGCAAATCCAGCAGCATGGTGTCCCCTCTTACTGCAAATGTGTTAGAGAAGATGAGCAGTGACACCTCGGGATCAACCCCACTGGGGAAAAACAGAGCCCCCAGAAACTCTGGGCGTTAGACCAGAACAAGATGCTTGGATGAGCTAACATTTTCCTTCCAGTGTCAATGACATGGAAAGTCAATTCCATTCTGCTGAGTCTTTTTCATCAGTTATGACACCCATTTTCTTTTCACACGTGCAGCTTAGAGAAAATCCCATGTATCAGTCTGCCTCCAGCCTGCCTCTGCCGTGTCTTCAGCAAGCACAGACGTGGATGTGGCCAGCCTATCTAAGGCAAACACAGAGATTCCTTTCAGGGGAAGGTGTTACCAAAAGAATGTCAAAGTCTGGGCACATGTAAGGGAAACCTGCAGACCTCCTGCTCTCCATGGAACCCAGAGGCAAGCAAGGACAGCTCTTCCCTGAAGGCTGAGGCCGAATTTTGTCATCTTTCCACATTTTTGGAGGGAGTGCCCAACATACAGACAAACTCACTAAACTTGTAGAATTAAGAGGAAGGAAGACAGAGAGTGAGGAGGGGCTATCCTCTCCCTGCAGCAAAGAAGTGACCAGTCAGATGAGGTTCTCCCAGTTTAGCCACAGGGCTGCACAGGGGGCTAAGTGTCACTGGCCCCAGGGAAGGGGGTATTGGATGCTCCAGGTTTTCCTTCAGCCTGTCTTGTCTCTCACCCAGGGCATAATGAAAAGCCTCCAGAGGTTACTGTCAATATTAAAGAGTAGGTAAACGCCATGCTCATCTCCTCTCATGTCCACATCAAAATTACAACTGAACTACAGAACAACTATCATTGAGAATCGCCTGAAATCTTGATTAACCTAAGTCCTACAAGTAAGAACACACAGAAGAAACCACCTTGAGACTGGTAAGAGGGGCAGAGATGTAGAATGGGCTGGTTCCACACCCGCTGGTGACCATTAAAACTTGGGAGGGATAACTCGCCTGTGGAGGTCTCTCCTAGAGGAGCAAGGGGTTCCAGCGCCACACCAGGCACCCCAACCCAGGATCTCAGTGCCAGAGAGAGAAGTCCCATAACTTCTGGCTGTGAAAACCAGCTAAGATTGTGACTGAGTGAGACATAGGGCAGCTGGAGTCCCAGGCACTCCTCTTAAAGGGACCATGAAAGGACTTACTTGCTGCCAGACTCACTTGCTCTGAGCTCCAGCACTGGGCCAGCAGCTGGAGCAGTAGCAGGGACAGATGGTGGAAAACCAAGTTGTCTGGCTTCAGAATGAGAGCTGGAGGGGCAGCTTTTTCCTGGACAGAGGAGCTGGCAGAAACCATTGTTTCTTTGTTTAACCCCACCCTTCCCTGCATGCAGACACATGCAGCCACCATATCTGAGTCTCCACCAAGATAACTAACGCTGTTCATTCTTCATGCTCTGGTGATTCGAGACCCCACCTCACCAAACTTTGGGGCACACCAAAACCACTTCCAGTGGCTTTTTCATACAAACCACCTGCCTTGGCTCATGCTGCAGACTTTCTTAGCATCTCTCAAAGGTTCCTGGAACCCAGAAAAGCAGCATCTGGCTTGAGTATGTCCTGTACCTCTAGCTGAGCAGCCCTAAGCCCAGCACTAGTGGCAGCCATCCTTGGTTTGTAGTTTGGCCTCTCAAGGCACTTCCAAGCATGTCACAGGCAGCAGCCACCTGCAGATTGCTTTATGGCTCCTGCCAGGTGGCCCTGAGTGGCGCAAGGGCTACAGCTGAACTTGACCTGTAGTAGGTCCCCTCCCAGGTGTTCCTGGGACTGGTACCCCCAATGGCCAGTTTTGAAATGATATGGAGCATCACCCAAGTGTCTCCAAGGATGACACACCAAAGGGGCAGATTGGGCAGGTACCAGAGTCCTGCTGAGGTGACCCTGCTCTGTAGAGTCAGTTCCTGCACCACCACTACTCTACTGTAGTCATGGCCAGTCCTCACAACCAATGAGCTCAAGGGACAATCCCTCCAATTGACATGCAAATAGCAACCAAGGCTCAACTACAAGAGAAGGGCACACACAACCCACACAAGGGACACACCTGGAGTACATGGCTCAGGTAATCAGAAAGACTGCACCACTGAACACCACAGCACACCTACTATGTTAAGGCCACTTTGCTTAGACCAGGAGACATAGCAGCCTTACCTAACACATAGAAACAATCATAAGGAAGCAGCCAAATGGGGACCAAAGAAACATATCTCAAATAAAAGAACAGAACAAAGCTCCAGATAAAGAACTAAACAAAATGGAGACAAGAAACCTGCCAGATGCAGAGTTTCAAACACTGGTTATAAAGATGCTCAATGATCGCAGTGAGAACTTCAACAAAAAGATAGGAAACATAAAAATGGAGATAAGAAACATGAAAAAGAACCAGTCAGTCAGAAATAAAGAATACAATAATGGAAATGAAGAATGCATCACAGGGAATCAACAAATTAGAATCAGAGGATAGAATCAGCAATGTAGAAGACAGGGTAACAGAAAACACCCAATCAGGGGGCCAGCCTGGTGGCTCAGGTGGTTGGAGCTCTGTGCTCCTAATGCCAAAGGCTGCCGGTTCGATTCCCACATGGGCCAATGGGCTCTCAACCACAAGGTTGCCAGCTCAACTCTGTGAGTCCCACAAGGGATGGTGGGCTCCGCCCCCTGCAACTAAGATTGAACACGGCACCTTGAGCTGAGCTGCTGCTGAGCTCCCGGATGGCTCAGTTGGTTGGAGTGCATCCTCTCAACCACAAGGTTTCTGGTTCGACTCCCACAAAGGATGGGAGGCTGCACCCCCTGCAACTAACAACGGCAACTGGACCTGGAACTGAGTTGCGCCCTCCACAACTACGATTGAAAGGACAAAAACTTCACTTGGAAAAAATCCGGGAAGTATACACTGTTCCTCAATAAAGTCCTGTAATAAAAAAATTAAAAAAGAAAAACACCCAATCAGAAGAGAAAAATACAGAAAGAATCCAAAACAACGAGAGTTTAAGGGTCCTCTGGGAAACAACAATGAGAGTTTAAGGGTCCTCTGGGAAACATCAAGCATAAAAACATTTGCATCATAAGGATACCAGAAGGAGAAGAGAGAAAGAGAGCAAGGAATTTAAAACCTATCTGAAGAAATAATGACTAAAAACTTACCTAACCTGGAAAAAGAAATATACAAGCCCAGAAAGCACAGAGAGTCCCAAACAAGATGAACCCAAAGAGGCCAACGCCGACACATCATAATTAAAATGCCAAAGGTTAAAGACAGAGAGAATCTTAAAAGCAGCAAGAGAAAAGCAGTTAGTTATCTACAAGGGAGCTCCCATCAGGCTGTCAGCTGATTTCTCAACATAAACTTAGCAGTCCAGAAGGGATTGGCAGGAAATATTCAAAGTGATGAAAAGTGAGGATCTACAACCAAGATTACTCTACCCAGCAAAACTATCATTTAGAATCAAAGGTGAGATAAAGAGCTTCCCAGACAAGAAAAAGCTAAAGGACTCCATCAACACTAAACCAGTAATACAAGGAATGTTAGAGGGACTACTTTAACATGAAAAAAACTAAAAATAAAAAAGATGAATAATAAAATGGCAGTAGCTACATACCTACCAACAATTACTTTCAATGTAAATAGATTAAATGTTCCGATCAAAACATAGGAGGGATGAATGGATAAGAAAACAAAACCCTATACATGATTTACAAGAGACTCACTTCAGATTGAAGGACACACAGACTGAAAGTAAAGGGATGGAAAAAGATATTTCATGAAAATGGAAACAAACAAAAAGAGTGAAATAGCAATACTTATATCAAACAAAACAGACTTTAAAACAAAGACTATGACAAGAGACAGAGAAGTACCCAGTAATCCCACTTCAGGATATTTATCCAAAAAAACCCAAAATGTTACTTAGAGGAAATATGTGCATCCATGTGTTCATTGCAGCATTGTTTACAATGGCCAAGATGTGGAGGCAGCCTGGGTGTCCCTGAATGAATTAATGGATAAAGAACAGGTGGTACATATATGCAATGGATATTATTCGGCCACAGTAAAAGAATGAAATCCTGCCTTCTGCAATAACAAGGATGGACATAGAGGGTATTGTACTGAGTGTAGTAAGTCAGACATCAAAGGACAAATGTCATATGATTTCACTTATAAATGGAATCTGAAGAACAAAATAAACAGACAAACAAAACAGAAACAAACTCATAGATACAGAGAACATTTTGATAGTTGCCAGATGGGAAGGGGGTTGGGGGGCAGGGTGAAAAATGGGAAGGGATTAAGAAGTACACATTGGTCGTTACACAGTGGTCATGGGGATGTAAGGTATAGCATAAGGAATATAGTCAATAATAATGTAATAACTAGGTATGGTGTCAGATGAATACTAGATTTATGAGGATGATGGATGGGATGGGGCTGTGGGGCAGGCTGAGAAAGGTGAAGGCCTTAAGAAGTGCAAACTGGTGGTTAAAGAATGGTCATGGGGTTGTGAAGCAAAGCATGGGGAATGTAATCAATAATATGGCGGTGGCTGTGTGTACTGCCAGGTGGGTACTAACTATTCAAAGGGATCACTTTGTAAGTTGTATGGATGTCTGACCACTGTGCTGTACACCTGAAATTAATATAAATAATATTGAATGTCAACTGTAATTTAAAAATTAAATGGGGTGGGGGGGAGAGAAGTGAAGGAGATTAAGAAATCCAAATTTCCAGGTATAAAACAAATAAGTCATGGGGATGTAATGTACAGCATGGGGAATATAGTCAATAATATTGTGATAGCGTGGTACGGTGTCAGATGGTTGCTGGAGTTATTATAGTGATTACTTCTTTAGCATAGGGAATTTAATCAATAATGTAGTGATAACTAGGTATAGTGCAAGGTGGGTACTGTTGAATAACTATGATGTACATCTGAAACTAATATAATATTGTATGTTAGCTATATTTTAATAAAAATCTAAAAAAAAAAAAAGAAAAGCCTCCACACAATCGGAGGTGGGCACTTCCTTTGCAGTCTCAAAATGTGTGCAACCCCCTGAGCTTCAGCCCCTGCAAGTCTAAATGGCTTCGCTGTCCCTGGCAGGGGGAGGCGGACCAGAGGCATACAGACCTGGACTCCATCACAGTGCCCAGCATGTCCCTGTGATTTCTGTTCTATACGGGGCGTCCACAACCAGTTCTACAGACCACCGCACAAAGAACTGACTCTTCAGAGAGTTTAAACAATCCGTGTTACCATTTTTCTGTGTTATTCTTAGATGAGATACAACTTTATTACCATCTCTAGCTGCTCTTTCCAATTCTAATATTCTCATATTCTGTGCACCCCAAGAGTTCCCTTTCCTGACAAAGATACTACCTTAGGTATGTGTAACTTCTGGAGTCTAAAATACAATCTTATGATTGTATTAGCAACATGGTGGTTTTGACTTCTCCATAGCAGAACTCACATGATTCATAAGTCTGTTTGGATATTCATTTTGTGTGGCTTTTCTTTGGCCCCTGTGAGGAGGACTTTTATAGGCTATATCTTGGATCCACCAGGGGACCACAGAAATGAGGTCTACATGGCATTTTATTAGCCCAGTAGATTATGTTCACGATGGAGAAGGAGACCGAACAAGGGAATGGGCCTAAGGCTTGGCCAGGGAAGGTTGGAGTCCTGAGGATGAGGACTCCCAGGAAGGCCAGGGGCCTGAGCAGCAGCTGGAGCCGGGCAATGGTCCTCAGGAGACGTGTAATGGTCCACAGCTTTTCCGTCCAACTGAAACAGGAAGGAGAAGCCCCAGCCTGGGCAAGAAAAGGTCAGGCTCCTGGGTGTCCTCTCACAGGCCGCACTTCTGCCCTCGAGATGCCTGAGGTTTGTGCTATTCGGGAAACCTACTCTGAGAGGTCGCCTATGGATTCAAAGTAGGTGTAAGCAGTGGCGCCCATACTTGAGCACTTATCAGAATCACGCGGAGGGCTAGCTGACACATAAATGGCTGGGTCCCACAGAATTTCTGGTCCTGTTGGTCTGGGGTGGGGACTGAAATTCTGCATTTCAAACCAGTTCCTAGGGATGCTGCTGCTGCTGGCCTGGGGACCACACTCTACAACAACTGTTTTAGGACACTCTAAGGGAGCCAGTGAACACAGGCTCTGACGGACACCCGCTCCTGCTCCCGCTCAGGCCCCTGGCCTTCCTGGGAGCCCCCATCCTCAGGACTCCAACCTTCCCTGGCCAAGCCTTAGGCCCATTCCTGCTGACCCCACGCCAAGTGCTGTCCATACAGCGACTCCCATGCCACAAGGTCAAGTGCCCGCTGGCTCTGGCCCTGCTTTTCTCACTGCGAGGATCAGCTACATAATTTGTGGGGCCTCTTGTGCAAAAATCATTAAGAATTTCAATACAGTGACAACAGAGCATTAACCCAAGCATAAACTTTTGTTCCCAGAGCTTGGTCTCTGGGCCCACACCAGTGAGTTCTGATTCTTTCTCTGCCCCACTTTCCTGTCTTCCTCACGTCTTCACACAAGAATCCATCCCCACCCCCTGCACCATGCCCCACTTCTTTGGCTCCACAACTTCTCCCCTCAAAAAGGAGGCCCTAGTATATTTTTGGAGGGAAATTTTAAAAACCATCAAAATTATAAAATGCAAAATTTTTTATTACAAAATTTTTGACACAGCAATTCCACTCCAAGGGACTTATTTGTCCTCCAGTGGGTAGATTCCTTGAAGGGCTCTCACAGTACTCAAAGGGTACCTACTGATACCGTATGCTGTTTGTAATAAGAAAAAAATGGATACAGCTTAAATGTCTGTCAATAGTAGTTAAAGAATGAGGCAGATTTACAGGTAATGACAAGAAAGTATATTCAAGATACAGCAAGTATAAAAGGTAACGTATATAGGTAATGACAAAAGGACTTTGCAGGTATGATTAGGTTAAGAAACTTGAGGTGATTGTCCTGGATTCTGTGGGTAGGCCCAATGTAAGCACAGTGTCCTAGTAAAAGAGAGGCAGGAGGGTCCACGTCAGAGGAAGGGGATGTGAAGATGGAGCAAATTGCAGTGATGGCTGGAAGGTGGAGGAAGGAGCCCAAGCCAAGGAATGCAGAGGCCTCTAGAAGACGAAAACAGCTAGGAAATGGATTCTCCTCAGAAGCCCCTAGAAGGAAGAAAGAAAGCCCTGCCAACACACTTCTGACTTCCAGAACTGTAAGAGAATAAAGTTGTGCTGTTTTAAGCCACTAAGTTTGTGGTGATTTGTTACAGCAGCCACAGTACTAACACGAGTGATCCAGCTATGTGCCAAGGAGGAACAGGCAACAGAATCTGGTAAATAATAGCAACATTTTCCTCGGCAGAGAAATCCATCCCACCCTTTCTGTTGCTGCCATTTCTGTTCAAGTCCCTGTGGCCTTCATCTGGCTGTGGCTTTGGCTGCCGTCCCACTGATTTTACCTCATGCCACTGTCTTTCCTACTCAGAGGCCAGAGGGGTTTCCCTAAATTATAGGTCTGATTGCATTACTTCCTCCTCGAAAACTCCTGTAGTTCCTGCAGAAGAAAGTGCAAAATTCTCAGCCTGGCATTCCAAGTCCTCTGTGCTGTGGCTCCTCTCTGCCTTTCCGTGATCACCCCTCATTAGGTCCTCTCCCGCCAAGTGGAAATGCTGGACAATGAGTGCCCAGGAGCAGAATCGGGAGAAGGGGGTGAGGGAAGCCCAGTTAGGTGCTGGCAGGGGTCTGGGCCTTTCCCTTCCTCAGTCTCCGTGTCCCCTCAGGCACCACTCCTGTCAAAAGAGAAAGCCAGGGAAGGACCTTCCAGATGTGAGGATCTGAGAAAAGATGCCTCACGTACCGATAACTACTACCCAAGGAGCTGGTTCTGAGTCTAAATAATGGAAAAAGCAAGCCCACGCAAATGTCATGGACTCCTCTGGTTACCTGGACACACTGGAGCCAGTCTCCTCAACATGCCGGCTGGAAGGTCATCACGCCATCAGGCCACGTCACTGGAGTCCTTGATGTGAAAACTGAGCCACGCTACTCCAGTGGTGAAACTCCTAAGGTGTGCAGCAGGAGAAAAGGAGACTTAAACACTCCACGCCCACCCTGAGTCTGTTGCTGAACTGCTTCTGAGCACAATGAAGACAAAGCTCAGATAAGCCTGAAGGGGGGTCATGTCCTCTGTCAACCCCACCGGCCCCTATCACCAGGGTGCCCATACCCTTTCCCCATTACTCCCTGGATAATGCCCCAAACTCCAGGCTGGGCCTTATTCTGTGTCCCTTATCCCTAACCCCTGTTGTTTCTAAATGACAAGGGACTGCAAGTCACTTAATCATAGAAGATCACAGACTTGCAGAATTTTAAAATATGTGTTTAAATAATTTCGGGAAAAAAATTTGGAAAAGGGGGAAGATAGAGAGAGATCACCCACAAATCTACTAACATACTGCTATCTTTTTGATATATTTCACTGAAAACATTTTAGTATGCATATCTTAACATAATGTCATAAATGCAATTTTGCATCTGGCTGCATCATCCTCACAGGCATCAGCTAATATTCCTTCCAGTAAATTCTGTGCAATCAACCAAACTGCTTCCCTATTTATGGATGTTTGAGCTATGTTTAATTTTTTACAATTTGCAGACAAAGCTTTGATGCATGCATCTTTTTCTAGTTTTTAAAATTATTTCCTCAGACCAGATTTCTAAAAGTGGGATTTCTGGGTCAAAGTCTATGAAAATATATAGGACATGATACATTTGGTCAAACTGAATTTTAAAAAGTTGTACTAACTTAAAGTGAACAAAGGAAAAGAATATCAGTTATTGAAATATATTTTTATTTCATATAAATATTCAAAATCATTTCAAATATATTTTTGCTACTCTAATTGGCAAGAAAAGAAACAGAATTTTGGAGTTGGAAGGAACGGTGGTTCCCAAACTTGGCTGCACATCAGAATTACCTAAGGAGTCTTTTCATAATTTGAGTTTTACTAGAGCTTGAGAAATGGCTGTTTTAGGTCTGGAGTAAAAAATGTTCAAAATGAGCCTGGAGAATTTGCCATTTCAGAAAAGGAGGAAGCTATGAAAGACCAATTGCATGTGTGCAAAGGCCTCAGGAGCCAACGTGAAGAAGCCCCCACTTGCCAAAGAGAAGAATTCTTTTTTTTTTTTTTTTAATTTCTCCTTTTTATTGTTAAAAATGTTAAAATATTGGCACTGAATTTTGGACTGTAGAAGTCAAATCAAAGATTATCTTCCTGACTGCAATACAACCTTGTTGATTTTTCTTATTATGTGCAAAGGATCTGGGTAGAGAAAACATACAGAAACAGGGTTGTCAGATAAAATACAAGGTGCTCAGGTAAATTTGAATTTCAGATAAACAAATTTTTAATATAAGTATATCCCACATATTTCATATACTCAAACATTATTTGTTATCTAAAATTCAAACTTAACTGTGTGTCCTGTATTTTTATTTGGCAACTCTTTGTAGAAGATCCTTATCTTCAGACAAACTTCTATTTAACAGGGAAATTAATGAATTTTCATAATTTAAGGCATATATGATAAGTGCAGCAATACAAATAATCCAGTGAGAGAGGCTCTCCTCTAAGTACCACAGAAGACTCCCTGGAAGGGATGCCAATTGTAGTGCCTAAATTTTGATTGGTGGATAGGGGTTCAGTGTGATGATTTTAGAGTTCAAGTGTCATGAATTAAATCCCAGATTCACTGCTCACCAGCGATGTAATCTTGGATAAATTAATCTCTTTATTATAAAATGAGGCTCCTAATATCTACTTTACTAGGCTTTCTGAGCATCAGAGATCATGTACGCACAAAGCACCTGGAAAACAGGAGGTGCTCCGTACACGGCAACACCTACTATTAAAACATCACATGGCAAAGAGGGTATTTGTCACAGGCAAATATTCAAATGTTACTGTTATGCTGCTAACAGTAATATTGAGTACGTAATTTTATTTCCATAATCTATTTTCACCGTACAAATACTGTTGAAAAGCACGCTACAAGTTCATAGGACGTTAACATATATTTACTTTAAAAGTATATTCCTTTATAAAAGGTTCATAGAACATTGGCATGTCAACATGTGACAAAATGCATGCCACGAATTCTGTGACAGCAAGAATGCTTCCACGTGTTATCAATTTCACCATCACAAGTCACCATTTGAGTTTTAAATACATACGAGTTTTAAATAAAAAGTGAGTTCTACAGTGGAAAGTTCCTGCAGCAATACTCATTAGTTAATTAACATGTATTTTCATGGAGATGCTGTTTCATAATAATTTACAATATCAACTTATCTGCCAAAAAAACCATTTCAATAAGTTTTGCAGTCCAAAAATTCTTGTGATTTGTTGTTTTCTACTTTTTCTTCTTTGTTGGTTCTCCGGGTTCTACTTCGCGCCTTTTAGAAGGAAGCTCATCGTTTTCATCCTCTGATTCCTCCCCTTCTGGGAGAAGCCTCCTTTCTTAACATTCTGTGGGGCACCGCCACCAGTGTCCTCATATAGTTAGACCACCTTATTGCCATATGCAGTTCTGGAGGGGGAGGTTTCTTCACAGTAGTGTAGGTTTCCGGAGGTGGGACATAGTTGGACTTCCATATTTTGAATTCCTCTGGAGGCTCCTCAGGCGCCTTGACAACGTGCCTCTCCCAGTCTCCCTGTTGGTTGAGCGGATTGTACAGAAAGGCGGGACGAGTCACGGTCCCAAACAGCCCAGCGTGTCCCGGCAGCCATTTCTCCGTCTTGTTCCCACAGCCTCTTCCCCATGTCTCGGGATCCAGAGCCCTGCGACTCCTGTTCTCCAGCTCGCTGTTACTCTCCTCTTCTGAGGACCCTGAGCTGCTGCTCCCCTGTGCTGCGAAACAGCTCAGGGGGTCCTTCTCCTGGGCTGCCATGACGGTTACCCAAAGAGAAGAATGCTAAGGAGAAGAACTGCAGTGGATTAAAGCACATCAAATATGCTACAATCCATGAGGTTATAATGATACTAAACATAATAGTAAAACTTCAGTAGTCATTTTGGAGGATGGTAGTAATCCCAGTCTCAAAATGAGTTTGGAAACTAAAGGTAGCATTTGGGCAGCATGGAATAAGCAAACAGTAGGTGAACGTGGTTTCTCTGTATTACACCAGCTAATAAGTGGAAAAGGAATGATAATTTGGGACAGCCCCACTGGCCATACTGGATTAATGGACACGGGCAGTGATCATCAGTGGCTGCTGAGGTCACAGAGACACAGCCACACGTCCTGTGCCCCTCATAGAAGAGCACACCACCTTTTATGAAGTATTCTTGTCAAAATTTTTGAACCTAAATCAGATCAAACCTCTAGATCAGATTACTGCTTCCCAGAAAACAAACGTGATGCGTGATGAGGTGTGCAGTCAGCAAAACCCAGATGATGGGAAAGTGTCCAGGACAAACAGTCCAATTTCTTCAACAAAAGATTTAAAGGAAAAAAATTAAATTGATGGATAGCAATGGATTAAAAGTTACTTAAGAGCTATATTAACCAATCACAATGCATGATCCTTACTTGGATTTCAATTTAAATTTAAAAAAAATCATTTTTATAAGATAATTGTGGATTTGTGAACACAGACAGGATTTTTTTATGATATTAAGGGATCACTGTTCATTTTTTCTGGTGTATAATGGTATTGTGGATATCTTTAAAGTCTGTATCTAGTAGACAAACATACTAAAATATGTACAATTGATAATGTCGGACTCATGCAGATTAAAGTGGCCATGAAGGGGTACTTGTTGAAGCTGGGTGACATATTTAACAGAGTTCATTGTATGAACTTTTGTATATGTTTGAATTTTCCATGATTAAAGCTAAATTCATATATTTCGTGTCCGAGGCCCCACCCCAGACCTGCTGAATTAAGATCTCAAAGGCGGGGACCTGAAATCTGAGTTCCAAGAGCTCCCATGTGATGTAGCCGGTCTGTGTACTGGGGTCTGGGAAACAGTGATCTGACTTACAAGGAAACTGAGGCACAAGAACAGTCCATTTCTTGCCCAAATTCACAGAGCTATTTCATGAAAGAACCCATGCTGCCTGAGTCTGGCCTGGGTTCTTTTCAAGATAATAGGCAGCTCTTGAATGCCAACGTCCTGGATCATGAATGCATTCCCCTCTTAGGCAATGTGATGCTTTAACCCATTTATATTCATGCGTCCAGAAGGCACCCTGGAAGTTGTCCAGGATCTCCATGTCTCTGAAATCACAGCCCCAAGGGGCTTCCTGATCTGGATACATAGATAACATCTATAGATAACTTTTTGAAGTTGAATTGAATTACAGTAGCAATGTGTAGTATGGCGTTTGCTCATAAGATGGTGTTAATCAAATGAATGCTAGCATCACCATGAGACAGGCAGGACAGTCAAGGAAAATGGCAGAAGCACAGTTATTGTTCGAGGAGCGCAAGACAATTTTGAAGTGGTATTTGAAATTCGAGAATGTTGTGGAAATACAACGACAATGGAGGCATGAATATGCAACAGAACCTCCGACACGCCTAACAATTGCACGCATTCGTGATTCTGGCGGTACTGCGGAAAGAAATTGAAATGGCATGCGCAGCGATTCAAGCGGTGGACACTTTGGTCAATGTTGCTCAAGCAGTAGTTCGCCTTAATCAGAAGTGTCTGGACTCTGATGGTAACCACTTTGAGCACAGCTTGTAATTGCAGAAGTCAAATGTGACTTGTATTCATCTTTTGTTATCGGTAAATATTGAGTATACAAATGTGTATAAATTTTTTTGGCACCTCCTGTAATATGGTAAAGGAGGGGACTTCTGAGCCACACCTGCACACAAGAACTCAAACTTAAGACCTCCAATATTATTTCCAAATGAGATTATATGTGAAGATCACAAACCTTCCCCAGCTATCGTCCCCCAGTATTCACAGTCCAACAGTAACAAAATCCCCTATAGCTTCAAATTCTTTTCTAAATGTTCCTCTTACCTTCTGTTTGAATGGAAAACAGAAGGCAAGAGAAACATTCAGAAAGGAGGTTGAGGACATAGGGGAGTTTGCTTCTGTTGGACTGTGAATCCTGGACAGAATAGGGGATATTCAGCATGTGAGGTATTAGAATGTTGGGGTGAAGGCTGGCATGGGAATCTGACATCACCTGGGGTAGCAGTCTTGGCGGACCAAAGAAAAATAATGGTAGGAGCAACTGTGGGAAGCTGTGAGGAAGAAGAGGGGCGGAGGGAGGGTTGGGTGTCTGTGGTTTTTCTCCTGACCACTGTTTAATGTGAGGACCTCTTCTTGACCTTTGGTGATGGGGTAGAATCTTAAGGGATGACGACTCCTAATCTGACCCCTGTTGTTAAAGGGCCAAACCCACCCCAGATGCACTGACTCCTCCCTGGTCCGGAACCTGGGGCATCTCCTCACCCATGATGAGGAGGGTAGGAAGCTTAGGGCAGGGATGGTCCACTCTCCAACTGTGCTACCACATTTCATGTACAGTATTGCTGTTCTGTAGATTAATCAAACACAAGATAAGATTTGGAGAATAAGAATCTTAAGGCCCAATGTTTTAAAAATTTGTTAATTCATTATTTGGTTCTTTAATATTTTTAAAAATTATGTTTCAGGTGTACATTATAATTTGACATCTGTATACCCTACAAAATGAACACCCCCAAAAGTCTATCATTATCCATCACCAGACACCCCTTTCACCGACGCCCAACCCCCTCCCCTCCAGTAACCACCGATCTGTTCTCTGTATCTGTGAGTTTGCTTTTGTTTGGTTTGTTCATGTTTTAGATTCCACATATAAATGAAATCATACGGTATTTGTCTTTCTCCTTCTGACATTTCACTTAGCATAATCAGGTCCATGTTTTATTAACTCTTAGTAGAGGAGGAACTCACAGTATTCCATCTCAAGAGTCATCCAGGGGGGAAAAGAAGGTTCCCCCAACCATATACCAGGATAGAGTAGAAAAATGGAAATCTGTCTAGTTGGTCCCTTGTCTGGGAAAGAAGACACAGCATTGCTTAGACTGATTTTTTAATGTCCCTCAAATGTCTTCCTTTCTATCTCTCTTAATCCTCATCCTGCAACACACAACCATACTTGTACACTTACACACATGAAAACCTAACCTGACAAAATTAACACATTAAAAACTGAAAACAGCAAAAGTCACCCAAAGACTTACATTTATTATATAATTTCTTTCTTCTGAAAACACTATAAAGTGATTAAAAAAAAAAAAACAACTGAGTTACAACAGATTTACATTGGAAGTCTTTGGCCTTTTGCCTCAGTTGTCAGAGGAAATCCATGTTGGATCCAGGGACACGGCTGCCACTCACCGTGGCTTCTGGAGTGGGGCCACCTTAGAACCACACATTTCTTCAGATAAGTAGACCGGTTACCTCACCCACCTATGTTGCCTGCCAGAATCACCTCTGCTGATAGATTCTAGAACCTTCCCAGCTGGGAGCCAATGGTTTCATCCATTTTGAATTACTTTTTAAAAGAGATTGTCACAGATTCCCAGTGCTGGCAAAAGTGTGGTGAAGTACTCATTCCCCAAGATCACAGTCTAGAATAGCACATTTTTGGAAAGAAAGTTGGCAACACGCATCACATGTGCTTTAAAATGTTTGTATTCTTTGACCCAATAATTCCATATCTAGGAATAATCCAAAACTTTTTAAGAAAATTAAAGCAAAAAATGTTATGCATAGTGATGTTCATAACAGCATTATTTAGAATAAAGTGGAAACAACCCGTTTCTAACAGGGTCTTGGCAAACTATATAAATGATTGTTTGTAGCCAATAAAGTTTTATTTTCTAAAAGCTTGTAACCTGCAAAGCTAGGTCCATCAGGTGCCCTTGTCCTGGAAACCAAACGTCCAGCAGAAGGCCAAAGGCTGAAGGAAGCTAAAGTCCTTCCTGGTCCTTCCTGGGGTCCTGGTCAGATAGCCCAGTGCTGGCCAAGCCTGGCTCCCAACGCCTACTGTCTCACGTCCTCTCGCGTCCTGCTGATTCCCACTCTTGCTTTCCAGGTGCACTGTCAGCTCCTGCGTCTCCATAGGCTTCCACTCAATTCCTTTTTGCTTCATTCAGCTATACATGGTGTCTGTTGTTTGTGCACAGAACCCTGACACACCTACACAATCCGTTAATCAGACAACCAGACTGAAAAGAAAGTTGTCCAATCACAATTTGAAAGAGGTTTCCAAAGTACGTTCAGTGAACGTTAGCCCTGGATCAGGTGAGTTTGGGAACTATGACATCATGACTCCTGCCAGGGGATACATAGTATATATTCAGGGTTCTGAGAAGCATTGGTGTGAAGAAGACTGCCTGTTTAGACCAGTGTTTCCCAACTTACTTGACCACACGACTCCTTTTTCCAAGCAACACCTATTAACAGTGCAGTAGGTAGGAGAGCAGTGGGTAGAAGTGAACTGAAGATACGAAAGAATGCTTATGTAGTTTACACAGTCTATCATTTCCTCAGATACCAGCCCAAGAGCCATAACAGTGTTACGGTGTTTCCCCAAAAATAAGATCTACTCCGAAAATAAGCCCCAGTTAAGATCTTAACCAGATGGACGTATTTAGTACATTATGATGATGTTCCAGAAGATGACATGACTGTATTTGAATAAATGTAGATTGTTGTACATGAAAAAAATAAGACCTCCCCTAAAAATAAGCCCTAATGGAGCAAAAATTAATATAAGACTCAGTCTTATTTTCAGGGAAACATGGTATGTCCCAATCTGGGTACATTTCTTTAAGCACCAAGTGAAGTGAATCTCAGGGTAAATACTTAGCTTCTCAGTGGGGAAGGGAATCCAAAGATCCAAGACCATGAGAGGAGAAGTTGAATCATTTAGGGAGCTGCTTTGTGCTTGGGGAAATGCAAGATACTTTCCTTATAGGATCGCATGTAATCTTCACAACCGAGAGCTTCCTAACTGGTTTCCTGCTTCTCCCTCCTCGCCCGTCCCCTTCTCTCTGCACAGTGGCCGATGATCTGGGAAACGACTCCACCTCCTTGCTTGAAACAGCCCAGTCCTAGCTGAGCGCATCCCATGCTACACCTTCCTCCCCACTCCTCAGCACACCAACTGTCCCCTAAAACACCCCTCCTGTCAGCTCTCTCGTGGAGCACACAAGTCCCTAGACTGCTCCCTCATTACTCGGGTCTCCGCTTAAACGAGACCGGTGTCGGGAGGCCTTGACTATCCTCTCTACAGAGGGAACCTCACCCACTCTCTGTCTCACCATCGTTGGGTGTTTCTGTCATTCTACCCTCGAAAACAGTCTTGTCTGGCTCCTCGGTTAGTACGTTAATTTCACGACAAAGGATCACCAGCTGTCCGAGTCATCGTCCTGGTCCGCAGCTGCTAGAACAGTGCCCAGCGCAGAGATGAACCATGGAAAGCAGGCAGTGCCCGTGTGCTGCCCACAAGGAAATGGGCTCAGCGCCTCCTTTGAGGCAACCTGACCCAGGCCACCCAGCTGGGAAGTGACTGGACTATGCTTTGCAGCAGAGGAAGGCTGAAGGGGGTCTTTGGGCCGTTGGGGTCCTGGTGTCACGTTGGATGGATGGCCAGGTCTGTGGGGCCACAAAATACAAGAGTTGGGGCTTCAGGGGGCTGCTCAGCTTTTGTGAGCTTTCTGCCTATCAAGCCATGTAGGAGCCAATCCAGGTTTATTCAAGACAATCATGGTCAGTTCTTCTTTAAAACTCACATCCCACCCAAAATATCCAAAGCTCTAAGGCACTGAGGTTCAACTGGACTCACTCATGCAGGAGACTGTGGAAGTGATGACAACTGATACTTCATGCCCCGCGCGTCTGTCTTATTGCACTGGGTGGGTGTCTTGGCCAAAGCAAGCTGTTAGAGAAACGTCATTTCAGCCAAGATCAGACAGCTCATCATATTTACCTCGTCTGCAACACATTCTACAAGGAAAGAGAAGCTTCAGAGAAAGTGGGGAGGAAAGAAGTACTGCCATGCCATCAGAAGGGGTAAGTGGGCAAGGCAAGTCCTCTTTTCTCCCAAAGTACATCATCTCCTCCTCCATCTTCATCGAAAAGGTCTGTTTCCAGAACTAAGCCATCTTCCACACAGGCGGAAGGTGCTTGCTCCACAGGTCCTCACAGGCCGCCGGGTCCCCAGGGAGGGCACGGAAGGACACATCAAGGTACACTGACAAAAGGCCAGTGTTTAGGTTACAGGGGGGCAGGTATTAGTCCACTCGCACTAAAACTAGGCTGCAGGCTGTTGGCCTCTCATCTGAATTACATAAGGACATCTGAGGCACAAGGGACACTGAGGAGGCCATCTGTGTAGCCAAGTACTTTGAGTCCCACCGTGATAGGCTGTGGCATCTGAAGACAATCATCAGATCTTTCATGGGGGAGGACAGCACCAGGGCATGCCAAGATCTTAATCATGAAGAATATTATCAAACAAGCTGTTCCAGAAACACTCAACAGATAGAGATGGTTGAATTCTGCAACTTATCATGAATGGTATTATAAACTCTGAAATACACAATAGGCAGAGTACTTCTTTATCTTAGCACCAAACCTTTCTCTCATTCTTCACACACTGTTGTGGTTTTATTACATAATTGTCAAAATAAAGACTACAGTTTCATTACAAAATACATGCAAACAAATCATATTCTGAGAGGCACTGATGAGTTCTATGTCAGTCAGGAGAGTAAACAAGTAAAAAATAATTCTCCACTCAGACTGTCTCTAACATATGCCTGCTGATTGAGATTCAGCATGTTTTTAGGGCAATCAGTCCAGAATGAAACCAGCATTTGTAGACGTGATGCCACTGGGGAGTCCTTAGTAAGTGTCCTCTGCCTTCCCGCACTCACACAGATAGTATTTGGCACAGAGCTGGAGGTGCACGTTTCTAGTGAGGAAACATTTTTTTTTTTGAGGAAACATTCTTAAAATAACAGAGAATGTATCAGAAGTTGAGGATAAGAACCCTAGGAAATAAACATGTGACCTTGAAATTTAGAGTTGAAATTCATGTTAGCTAAATGTTACTGTGACTGGAGGATAAAAAAAAAATCTACTTAGAACATCTGTTGGTTTTGCTGCCAGACACCCCAGTGGGAGGCCTAAATTAGGCCCAGGTATTTTCCCATAAAGAAATGAAGAGTTTGACAAATCCTTTATTAAAATGGTAGCATGGCCAAAAACCAACTGTAAAGCATTTTCCTAAATGTTCTTAATAAACTGCACACACCCAATAGCCATTGCAGTGCAATAAAACAAAATATGCTGAGTAAGAAAAATCATCTAATAGCACTTCACATAAATAGAACTATCTGGCTGCTTAGCTAGTGTCAATGTATAGCAAGGTGCTTATTCAATTTCAATGTTTTAGCTATATGGAGGACCAGTAATGTTTTCAATCAAAGTTTTGTTCTTCCAAATTTACATTGTGCAGTTTCTATGCCAAAGAGCTTTACAAATGTCCTGAAGACACTGCTACAAAGCCATTATTTCTGAATAGAATTTAAAGTGTAATTTCCTTTTCAAATTTTGTATTGTTTCAGCTCTCTGTCCTTACAGTAATTTTAGGGATACAGTTCTTATTTCTGTATAATCTGAAAATACAAACTATAATTTGCAAATACACACACGAGTTCAGTGACACCCTCATTGCCCCTCTTTTTATCTGCTCTCAGGATACCGTTCTGTGTCCATTTTGTGGAAACTACACATTGCTGCTCAGCTCTGGTAATTTGTATAGATTTTTTTTTTTTTTACTTTGAACTTGGACAAGAACTCCAGTGCTTCACTGTATTTCATAATGTTCTCCAGGCTTTCGCATATAACCTATTGCAGTTGTTTCCATTTCGATTTTACTTCAGCAACTTTGGTTAATGGAATCCTATAATGACAAGTAATAGAACGTTTTTAAATCCACTTAATAAAAATGTTTTTTTCTCAAATGAATTTAATGTCATCTAGAAGACTGGGACAGCAGATTATGAAGTGACATTCAGTGTGCAATAAACCAACATATCTAAGTGTGAGTCTGTAAACTCTGTTAACTAAATACAAATCGAGCACAAGAAAGTATCTTTTAAAGTTGTGCTATGGAATTGTAGTGTTACTCTTTTAGTTAAAAGATGTTTGTCTCTCTGGTTTTCAGGAATACTGGATGTTTACTGATTTCCAATACCTCTGTATGACAACTATTAATATGTGCCAGTGACTTATATGTGATTTCATCCTTACAATAAACACACAAGCTCAACACCCCATTTTACAGGCAGAAGAAAATTCTGAAAGATCACAGTGGGGAAGAGCTGGTATTTGAGTCCAAATATGACTCCACAGCAAAATGAGTATCTAATCCAAACACAGAGCTTACTAAATGCCAAAATTTGAGTTTCCTTTTCATGAGGCAATAATTAAAACTAAGCCAGCATCTGTGTATGGTCATTAATAGCACTACAATTTTCAAAATCACATAGGTTGCTTTGAAAGTATATTCTGTACCCCATGCTATTAAGTGTTGAGATTAAATTACACCACATACCCATTACAGAGAATACAGCATAAAAAGTGATAAAAAAAAATGGTAAAGAAAGTGGTGTGGGGTAGTTGGCATATATACTTGGTTATTACTGTGATTTCTTTTGAAGTTTTTACTCAAAATAGTAAATACTACCGTGCCATTTGGGGAAAATCCTTTTCAAATTCTATAAGGAAATACAGAAACTTTAAAGAAAAAGGAGGCTTTAAAGAATCAATGCACATGCCACCACATGGATGAACCTTGAAGACATTATGTTAAGTGAAATAAGCCAGTCACAAAAAGACAAGTACTACGTGATTCAAATAAGTACTAAGTACTTATTTGAGGTATCTGAAGTAGTCAAACTCACAGAAAATAAAATGGTAGTTGCTGGGGGTGGGAGAAAAGAGGAGTTGTTGTTTAATAGATAAAGTTTCAATTTTGTAAGATGAAAAGTTCTGGAGACTGGCTGCACAACAAGGTGAATACACTTAACACTAATGAACTGTACACCTGTTCAAAAATGGTTAAGATGGTACATTTTGTTACGAGTATTCTACCACAATTAACAACACTTTCAAAAGGAACCAATGTATTATTTTTTTTAATATGATGATACTGTGGTTATTACGCTTTAGAAACAAAACAGACACATACTACTAGGTTGATATTTGCAGGTTGATGGGTATTAACGACAATGTGTATTAACGACGAATGTTCATTCTACTATTGTATATGTTTGAAATTTTCCTCAACAAAACAGAACAAAATAACTTCAAAAAAGGGGGGAACCAATAAGGAAACAAAATTTCCTAATCAAGAAATTAATCTACCATGAAAACCTTTTATTGCAGTTTAAACATGTAAAATGTAGTAACATTTTAGCTACAACAGAGAAATGTGACATCACTTATTTCACTTGGGAGAAAGCTGCCCAAAACTAGATACGGTTTACTGGGCTTGCATTAGAAAAACTATATGGAGAAATTACATGAACAGTCTAAAGTTTGCTATGAAAACAACATATTTTATTAAAGAAATTAAAAGTCAAAAAAACAACAACAAAAGGGAAATTCCACAACCTTTGTTTGTAACTATATAATCTTTATGTAGAAAAACTATAAAGTGACAGTCTGGAAAGCAGCTCCACAATAAACTTGATCCTTACACAAAGAGTTAACTAAATTATGGAATCAGTTCACCCAAAGGAAATTGTCTTGCTGTAGAATATTTCAGCTGAGCTGATTTCAACTATATATTTTCATTTCTGAAAAATTTTCTTTCCTGATATTTCAAATCACCAGAGATAAAATGTACAAGAGCCTGTTGAAGTAAAAAGATATATCACAAATACTGCAAGCACAATTCCATGTGAGAGTGAGGACATTTTACCTATAGGTCTACAAAACTGTATAAATAACCGTTATACACACAGTCCATTTACACTGAAGCTCCACAAGGTGGTACTGAGTAAACACGAGGCACTGAATTGTCAACAATGGAACACGGTTCACTCTGCACAGCAGCACGTCCCCACCTCCTCAGCTCTCCTATGACACAGCACTTCCCCTCAGATTTGTATTTGTGCGTTATCTAAGTCCTGGGAAATTGATTAACAACAACAAAGAAAAAAGCCAACAGAATAATGAATTAAACACCCCTAAACACTATTCTGAAACATGCATGTGAAATATGAAGAAACCAAGCTGAATTTTTAGTCACTAGTGCTTTCCTTAGTATCCGCACTGAATTTTCTGTAATTAACTTTTCCATTAAAATATAATAGAAAACAACAAAGGAAAAAGGCTCTTATTTCTTCAATGTGCAGTCTTAGAAAATTTGTAGTATTTTTTTAAAACAACTTTCTCTGCTAAAGAAATCACATTGTGGTCACCTGAATAGGTTAAGTCACGGATTAATTTGCTTTCGTTTATAATAATCAAAATATTATCATGGCCATATAATTTTTCAGAACTTACACCACATGGAGTACATAATATTTCTAATAAACCTAAATTAGATCATGATTGGAATTTTTTACAAATATTTTTAAGTACTTAAGAATATTAAAGTTCAGGGGAAAAATACAGAAGTCATAACCAAGTATGTCCTCCCTGTAAAATTCTTTACTTAGGATAAGTCTCAGGGTAAACCCACAGGAATTGTCTGCAATAAAGAAAAATTAGGTCAGTGTATAATAATTTCTGCAATTTTAGTAGAAAAGCCAAGAACACTCTGAGCCAAATACAAGCATTCTTTTGGGTCAGGGCTTTTCGTTTAATTCTTTCATCTCTAACTTCTCCACACATCATAATTCAGAATGGCCCATACGCTTATTAATCGTCACAAAAAAAAATCACAAGCATGATTCTTTCAATCACAGGTCTCTCTCTCTTTGGTAAGAAACAGACCACCAATTTATTTACTTTCTTTCTCCCACCTACAGAAAAGAGGGAGATTAAATGGTATTAACCTGGTAAGGAATCCTGTTTAGTTTACGTCGTGTGCTGTTAAAAAAAGCAGACAACAGGACGTCCTCTTATACGCAGCTATGACAGAGGACAGTTAGCTGTCTATCACAGAGCTGGAACAGGACAGTTCCTGTAACTAGAATGCTCTGTGAACATTTTAGTCAACCTGCAGAAATTTTGCTATACAATTAAAAGCGTCCTTTAGGATAGGACACAGATGAATAATGTGCTATTTATAAAAATGTGGCAGAATATCTACCCCCTTACTATTCACCAATTTCTGATCTCATTAAACTTGCATAGACTCCATGGAGAATTAAACAGGCTTACTCTAGATATTTTCTCATTAAGTAAAATTTGAAATAACCTATCAAACACTATCATTTGCAATTCCAGGAAAAAAATCCAGTACAATCGAATACACACACTAACTTCCGAGAACATATTCTTCCTTGACACTCTGTCAAGCCTAAGCAATCCTCAGCCATCCACCCAAAAGGAAGCTAGTCTTACCCACCATAAGATAAGTGAAGCTCGCTCTTCCTGGTTCTAGATTAAAAGAACTGTTAAATTCCACAGCAGTAGAAAAAAATACTACAAACAAGCACCGAAAACTGACATTAATTTCTTCTCCGGGATATTTTTTCAAGAGAGAAATAAATATCCCTTGCAACTTTACTGGCAAAATCGTTAGCTGACTAATTATTTCTAAGTCTCGACTAGATACCAAATGAATGATGGAATGCCCAAATCACCAGCAGCTCAATATTATTATTTTTGCAAAGAAAGGTAATTATATAAAATTCCATTCTCCCAGGCAATGAATAGGGGAGAAAAACATGTAACTTTACAAATGGCTATATTTGTAGGTTTTTGAAAACCAGCACCAAATGTTCATGTTTATTCTGAGCAACATTTAGAAATTAACATTTCCTAATACGGACAAATTAGAGTGAACAATAAAATATTAACTTTCAAGCAATACTGCATATTGGTAAGAACCACGAAGTAAAAGAATCTGATTGGCTCATTTCTAAAGCTACTGTAGGTTTGCCCTGTTTGGAAATAGGAGGTCTCACTGCTCAGCTTATTAGCATCCAGATATATTTATCTAACTCCCCATATCATGGGCACAGCTTATTTAATATTTGACTAGGCAAGATCAAGTAAAACAACTCGAAAAGCAAGCTAACTGAAAATAACCTCTTATTAGAATACTCTTCCACTCTCCCTATTGAGGGGGCTAAACCCCGTCAAAGCAGAGTACAGTGCCTAAATGAAACCCTGAGAGCAGATTCACGAATAGCAGTGTCAGTTCAAGTCTCCATAACCTGTATTACATCACGTTTATAGCAATATTATGATACTGCAGCAATTTTTATTCCCACTGCATAAGTGATTTCAACTCTAACGGTTTACATCAACTTTTTCCACCTTAAATTTATAATCCACTGGATGTTAAGTTTCCTGAAAACTATTTTATTTTTAAATTTTAAACTTAAAGCTAAAACTATACTAAATTAAAAAAATAAAAAAAACTAAGGTGCTTTAAACAGAACCTTGTAGAAATACACTAATACCAGTGTTTAAAAGCCCAGAGGGCTATAAAAGGACAATTATCAAACAAAAAAATTGTTAGAAAACTTCTTTTATAAATAAACTTCTTTCATGATACAAGATGAAATCAAAGATGGATATTTAAGTTTTCCCTAATAGTAAGTAGTTGATCAGGACATACGTTGAGTGTATTAAAATCACATTGTTACTTTGAAAAAAGAAACACCATTTTAGCCAGGCATTCCATTAACAAAAGACCATGCTACATCCACCTAGTCTTTTGATCTCTGGGTACCAGTAGGACCCACGAGAACCTTCTCCAGGAAATCGGTTGGCAAACCTACCAAAGGTGAGTCTTGGGGTCCCTTAATTTGACAGTCATCTCACTCAATATAAAACTGCAGCGACTTGAAAAACGAAGCTTGTAAACGCATTAGGTATAGAAACACAACAGAAGTGCTCAACTCAGTAGGATTTTAAGAGACTTGATGTCACCAATAGGGCAAAAAAACAACATTACAGTTTTCTGTTCAGATTTTATTTGAAATCTAATTCAAATTGTCAAAGCTACAAAAGGGAGGAAGACATCTGTATCATTTTTGCTAAGTCACAACATCCTAAAACAAAATACTACTACTGCCAGCAGATCCATTATACACATTTCCGATGAAATTCATTAGCACAATAAAAACTTCATCTTGAGAAACAGCCACAACGAAAGTAATTTATACAATAAAAAACAATGACGGGTCTACAGATGCAGTTACTCATGAGTTTACACATGCATTCACAAACAAATAAACAAAAACCCCAGGAATGCTCTTTCATTTGATTTTTTGTTTTTTTGTTTTTTAAAAAAACAGACCGTTCAGGCACAAAACAAAATCGCATTTCCAATAAGTGACAGCATCTTAAAAATTTATGTCAGTGTTTGTTTTTCTTTGACTTTTTATGAGACCTGTGTGGAGAGCGGGACTGGGATCTGGATTTCTTCCCTGATTTTTTAGGAGATCTAGACCGTGAGCGCCTAGACCGTTTAGGTGTCCTTGAACCAGATGGTGACCTGAGGAAAACAAACAAAAACAATTTATCAAAGGACTCTCATGTGACTAAAACTAGTTATCTAAAATGAGCTTTAAGGGAACACAACAAAAGTCACTGAAATGAAAAAAGGTAGTAAACTTCCCAAATTTATGCTTTGCCTAGGTGTGTGTACATATGTACATATGCGCGCACGCAACACACACACACACACAGAGTCTGTATTTCCTGTGCGTTAGGGTGCACCGGTGGTGCACTTGCTTAAAAACAGTTTCCTGAGTTTTTAACTTGCTTAAAAACACAGTTACCACACTGCTCTACTGAATCAAAATCTCAAGAGGTAGGGACTGGGAATTTGTATTTTTAACAAGTTCCTCAAGTTACTGATAACCCCCAAAGTCTGAACCTCTAAATCTGCAATAGAAAGTTCAAAATCGCATCTAATATCATTCACAAAATTTAAAAACTATGGCAGCTTTTCCAGCCTATCTCCTTGAAAGAAAAAGCACCAACTACAGCAATATCATCCAAGGGAACAGGTTAAGACAGTGTAATTTTGGTAAGTGCTATTCATGAAGGCTACCAAAACAAATAAACACATTTATATATATATATATATATATATATATATATGCAAGTGCCATTTAGAAATGGAGAAAGGTACCGATTTTGTTAAGATTTTACTAAAAATGGATACAACAATAAAGTTTTAGACATAAAGCAGTGTTAGCTCTCAGGAAAATTCCTCTATAAAACATTTCTGAACCACTTTTCTGGAACTCCAAGGAAAAAAAGTACTTAACACACTAAATTATACACTGAAGAAATGGTATTTATTTCCACAAGTTTCTACCCAAGATTGCCGGAGGGTAGGGAGATGGATTTTTTTTTCAGCCTTAACAAAAATCAAAGAATATCCTACAGAAACTAAAGAACAGCATGAAAAGTAAAGCAGCTACTCATAGGAAACACTGGGTCTGAGGTTTCTAATTCTTGGCTAGTCTTACTGCTGGAAGCCTTCTTGGGCTTTAGTCATGAGGAGACTGGTAATGGGGAGGTGCGAAGGCATAATTTAAGATGAAAATATGTCTCTTTGGTTTTCAAAAATCCTTTAAAAAAATGGCTACCAACCAAATTATTTTCAAAAACTCGTGGAATGACAAGGAAATTGGTGTTTGAAATACTGCGAAACATGACTTGCATTTACCTTTTGGCCTTTTTGCTAACATCTCTGGGAGAGTCTTTGTGAGATGACCTGGACCGTGAGCTCTCTTTATGAGACCTTTCTGAACGCTCTGACCGCTCCGATTTTGGTGATGGGGATTTCACTCGTCTCCCACTGCTACTGCGAGACGGGCTGGGGGACGTACTGTGTCGCCTTTTCCTACGGAACAAAGCCCCAAAACATGCCAGAAGTGAGCAAAGGATCAGGTATTCATTTTCCTTCTACTGAATTAGCTATTAATTCCTATCAGTTTAAACAAACTTTATTTTCACTTACATTATTGATGTTATTTTCCAACAACATTCAATGCCCTTTACAAACCAAAACCGATTAAGTCTCAAAGACAGGTTGATCAAGACAAAAACTGAATTCAACTAAACTGGATTTTCTTTTGCTATAAGAGATTACTGGGACAATGAACAAAATTTCATTAAGCTCTCTGACAAGTTTTTTTAATGTTAATTTCCCAGTCTTGAAACTTTTATTGTCGTTATATAAGAAAATGGGGCATTGCGTTAACAAGTTACTCTTAAAATGGTTGGGGAGAGAAGAAGAAAATAAGGCAAAAGTAGAAATATTTTAATATTTGGGAAGGCTATCTGGAAATTCTTTACACTATTCTTGTAAATTCTGTAAATCTGAAATTATAGCCAAATAATATAAAAGCAAAAAAAGTGATAGATCTGTTATTTAACCACTTAGTATAACTATGTTATTTGTCTGTAAAGTGACTAAGCCAGAATTTTATTTGCAGTCACTTGGTTTTTCTTACGAAAACCTCAGTTCTATTAACTGAAGCAATTGTGTCTACTAAATCAGAGATTTGGGGACTGTGAAAGTAGGAAATAAAAGCTAAGCGAAAAGTGATGTTTATTAGAGTGAAGACAAAGTGAGGAGCAAGTCCTTACAGTCTATGCACACAATCTCCCCTCGAGAAAGGGCCGGGAGACTCAAGTTTACAAGCAGCAGGCTCCGCACAGTAAAAACGCTTACACTGGAGTCAACAAGAAAGGTCTAGCCAGCTGCTGAGTTATTTAAGTCTTCAGTGTGATACCTAATACGGTAACTGAATTCAGCTGAACTAAATAAGGCTCAGGTACCACATGAACCACGGAGAGGGGTGATGCCCCAGTTCACTAAGCCGAGTGCCAACTCACTGTCCCATTTCTCAGCTAATTCTACCTCCTGTAGGCAGGAGCCAAACATGTTTATCATGAAAAAATACTTGTCTAGTTTGCTGGAATCGGTGATGAAAACACAGTAAAACTGAACATCATTCTTAATCCTGAAACCAGCATGCGCAGCAAATGAGAAATGTTATACCTTTCTTTCCTTGTTGGAGTGCACTCGTCTTTTTCCTTCTTGTCTTTGGATCGAGATTCCAATTTTTCTTTATCCTTCTTATCTCTTTCTCGTTCTCTTTCTAATTCTTTCTCTTTCTCCTGTTTTGTTTTGTTTTTTTTAAAGAAAGAATATTTAGTCATTAAAATTACCAATCTGGGTTAATCTCATTTATAGACTAGTTTCTCTTCTAGTTAACTACTTTTTAAACCACTACTGAAGGTTTGAGATACCGTTTTTTAAAAAATACCAACTCTTCCGGGAAAGTTAGTCATTTCTTCTACTTATCCTAAACAGTGATACCAAACGACAGCGGCTTAACATTCACTGACTGCCTCCCACAGGCCAAGCAATTACTAAACAGCTTTCCACAGACCGTTTCAGGTAATCCTTCGAAACACCCATAGAATAGTAGTCATCCTCATTCTAGAGGTAACAAATGAAACTCAAAGGTCAGGTGCCATGCCCATGGTACCACAGGACACTGAAATCAGGATCTGATCCCAGCTCTAGAGCCAAGGCTCATACTTACCCTCGGTGCTGTACCCCCACAAAAAAAAAAAAAAAAGGGGGGGGAAAGCTTAAGCTAACAATACACTGACATTGCCATTTCAGACTATAATAGTCAGTAGTGATTTTAATTGCTCAGCAAGTTAGTTCATTTAACCAAAAGAGAGCTATTACCAAAGCAATAGGCTGAAAAGGAGAAATAGCTATTCACAATAATCGTTAAAATAAGAAAATCTTATCAGTGAGAAACAAGTACCAATTGTATTGGAAATTTTAAATCCTAATTTATGACAGTACAGACTGGCTACATGACTATACAATCATATAAACCAGAAAAATAACTTCTTTGCTTATCCCCAAGCTGCGACAATTGCCACTTCTCACTTAAATTATTATTTCTGTTGATTACATAACTAACGAGTGGCTGGGGACAATGAAGCCACAAAGGCAGATTAGCTCTTCACTAACAGGACTTTAATTTCTCTATGAGTTGTATGCATCGGAAAGCTATGACAACTGATAAAAAGCCTGTACTAGATGTTGGCAAACATTTTCTCAAAGGAGCCAGAGAGTAAACCGTTTCTGGTCCATGGGTCACACAGTGTCTGTGAAAAGTATGCCACTCTGCCACCGACTGTCCCCAAGTCCCCACAGACAGTCTGTAAGGGAAGGAGCCTGACTGTGTTCTGTAGATTTATTTACAAAATCGGGGTGATGACCAGTCTGCTGCCCCTGGTGTAGACCTTCAGGAAACACATCCTCCTTTCCCACTGAAATCATGGAAGGCAAGGGAAGTGAAATGGTAATACAAGCATCACTGCCCCCGGGACCCAGTGAGGTACAGCCAAGGGACAGTCTTCCATGAAGATCAAACACCTGCCTCCATCACCAAAGGCATCCATAGGGTACAAATACGAAACACCTTTTTACAAATATCATTTATCTTTTTCCAAAATAAAACATACCGAGTAAAAATTTTTAAAGTGATGCTGAGGAGACTTACTCTGGTGATCTGTAGGGTGTATATTCCTGATTGATAATTTTATAGGAATCAAACTACAGTTAAAATATTTTAAAGATTTTAATAATAAAGTGTAATAGTAGCAATTATCTAACCCCCAGTCCTGCACAATTGGGACTAACTGCCCAGTTTCACAGAGAATAAGCGGTTGCATTGGCCTGCCGTGACGTGCACAGCAGGGATGCCAGGAGTCCCAGGGCTGTGCAGTGACAGCCGCCAGTAAGTGCTGCCCGTCGCCAGCTCGCCACCCTAACAGCCTCCTAGTGATTACAATCTCCCTCTAGCTTTCCTATTTCCCTTTCTATATGATCTTCTATAATGACATTCAAGATACAGCAGTCCCAATAAAATCCTTGGAGTCTTTCAATTATCATGTGGGCCTGCTTGTTCTAAAATTCTCCGCATATACCTGTTTTTTATGTGCAAGAATGTCAGGACCCTCAAAAGCTTAGAATTCACGGACGAGGTATTCTACCACTTACTGTCCTTCCCTAAAAACAATGGAAAAAGAGTCCGAAATGAACTTCCTAACCTTAACTCCATCTTTTTGTCTCTGTGCCACTTCTCATGGTTGCTAGTGTCTCACTGTCACAAATATATAGGGTCTTCCAGATTGAAAGCATACTCTTAGCAGGATTTTCTAGTCCACAGGTAGTATTCAGAATAAAACAGAAAGCTGTGGCCCTAACCATTTTGCAAGTTGAAATAACTGCAAAACATCAAATTTCAAATGTTCTTAATTGTCTACCAGTACCCAGCATTTACACATCAAAGGTTATGATTTGAGGTATACTTTTCCTTCGTACCCCAAAATTCTAGGTAGTCTAACAAGTAACTTCAGAAAATGCATATCACTGAGTGTACTTATCCCTTACTCGTTGAAGAAGTTTATCTCTGTAGTGTTCTACTTGCTCTTGAAAGCTCTGGCCTGGTTTTTTAGGTCTTTTTCCAGATTCCAATTCATCCTGAAACTTCATAACTTTGAGCTGTGAAATAAGACATTTTTATAATAAATATTTTCATAAGACAGTCTTATAATAAATCTTTTCATCACTATAGCTTCTTAAGCAGCGCTGTGCTCCTCTTCTGAAAAATGCTTTTCTTCGAAACGTGTGTAAAAAGGAAAAACATAAATAGCAAAGTAGTAACTGATAAAACCTCAGTCAAAACACATCAACACAATACCCCCTTATCTGCTTGTTGAGCCGCTTGTCAGACAAGCCCAGTGATGCAGAACTCACGTTAGCAGGTGTGGCCCCACATGTTCTCTGCAAAGCCGTAACGCAACTCAAAAACCATGGGCTGTGGTTCATGCCCTTAATACAAATGATAACGAATTATCTAAACACAATGATAACGAATTCCACGTCTGGTTCCCCAGAGACCTACATTTGAAAATTAGAATTTGGTTCATAGCCCAAATCTCAAAAGATGTGAAAGAGGCATAATGAGAAAAAAAGAAACCATCACCGAGTATCTAGCAGAGAAAGGGGGTGCCAGCTCAGCAAAGAGCGCGTGACGTACGGGGATGTGCGTGCAACATGCGTATCACACATATACAGAGTAGAAATAAGAATGCTCATAGACACCACCCAAATTAACAGAAAGTTAAATTACTTCTCTTAGCTTTCTTCTCTTTAAGCCAACAAGGAAATAGAACATTTAAGAACGATTAGTCTGTTCTGGCCTTTTGCGGGTAACTTGAACTATTTTTACTGAGCCCAGTTTTTGTTTCTACTCCAATAGCCCCACTAGGTCAGTGAGGCAGAGCTCAGTAAACTGGAAGAAGTCCTGAGAGAAGGGGCATGAACAGGTGAGTGTCTTCATGACACACCTCACCTTACTTATTCCCCTAAAAACTTTATAAAGAAGAATGTAACAGAATACATTCAAGGAAAAATGAATCAATGTATTAACTCTGAAAATCCTTCCTCCCCCAAGTATAATTAACACCATATTGATTCTGTGTGAGGTTAAAACAAAATGCTTTCCGTTAACTTTTCGGCTTGGTAACGTCTGAGAAAGAAGTAGGCAAGAACTTGTAGTAGCCCAACAGTGAGTAGGTGGAGAAGTGGAAGTAAGGTAATGTGGTAAATATTAACAGTGAACAAGAGGAATAGTGCTAACGCACAGTAGGCATTCCAAAAAACTTACATGAATGGACAGTGTTAAAATTCACTCTCATGTACACTTTTGAGATTTGGGACTGACTGCTACACTACTGCTAACATTTACTGGGAATGTTTCATCATCCTGGGGCAAGAACAGGAAGGTTCCATCATAAAACCCTTCCTTCTCTAACACATCTGAGTACCTCTGGTAATAAAGAGAGGCACTGAGAAAGGAGAGGAGATAGAGGGACAATCTGTTTGAGATACTCTGGACTCTACCCTAAGTTGTTCCCCTTCTTTGTGTTGAGCCCCACTTAATGTCTACTCTGTCCCCATCTATCACTACAGGTGCAGACACTTAAAATTAGCCTATTGTAATAAAATGTACACACAGCCTGAACATGTCAGAAAATACCTCACGTGTCTTAGTTATATACCATGTGCACTCAACATGTAACGGATTGCATAATGCCAGCTACAAGCTACCCATGAGAATCACTGTCTTCAGAGGATCTCCTCTGTGCCGGCAGTAGAGATATAATGACAAACCGTTGATAGACACAGTCCTTTCCCTCCGTGGAAATCAGTCTGGTGGTGAATACAGACATTAAACAAACAAGCAAGCAAGAAAAAGAAAATATAATACACACATGACAATACATGTGTATCACAACAGAGATAAACAAGGAACAAATCCAGGTTAAGGAAATGACACCAGGAGAAAGGATGCTTGCACCACGACGCCTGAAGGAAGGCAGCTGGTGTGATGGTTTCCAGGCACAGAAGGAGCAGGAGGCACCAACCCTGATGTCAAGAGGGAGCCTAGTTCAGTGGGGAAAGTGAAAGGCCAGTCAAGTGTAGTTTCAACTTTTTTACAACACTCACCTCGATTTCACGAAGTTTAGCTCGTTTTTCCTCACTCATTTCAGAGTACTTAGAGAACTTGGACTCAGTCATTTCTTCTTTGATCGGATTAGAGTACAAATGATGTTCTTCGGACTTGGAACTTTGAGTATCTTCTTCATCTTCACTTTCTTCTTCTTGACTTTGGAAATAAGCAGAATATATTGTATGTCAAGGCAGTAAAAAAAAGTTACATTTTACAGTCTGGTTTAAACTGTCTTAAAGTTTAAATGTTAACAAAATGTAAAAGGGTAGTTCATCACTAAAACATTTTTTACAAAATATTTGATCAAGTAATATAGACAATTTTGCTTCCTCCATAGAAAAAGATTGAGTGTCAACACAGTTATACTTTTTCAAATTCTGCTTATGTTAATATCAGGTATGCCTTTCATTTTGCAACAAACTTTCTTTGCAGCAGTTAACTAAAATGAATAATCAATGATTTTTACAAACTTGACAATTCAGAGTAACTTCATGAAGTTTAATGTTTAAAAAGCCATGTTTACCCTTCCTCCAGCAGAACCTACAAACTAGAGAATACATGAACTCAAGGCACACAGAGCTGCTATAAGACAATCAATGCAGCATGTAAAGACCTTATTTGATTAGCACATAACCCTACGAATAAAGCATTGTATACATTTTAAATAGCAGTACACCCTCCTACCATGTTTCCCTGAAAATAAGACCTAGCTGGACCATTACCTCTAATGTGGCTTTTGGAGCAAAAATTAATACAAGACCCGGTATTATATTATATTGTATCGTATTGTGTTGTATTATATTATATTATTATATTATATTATACCCAGTCTTACATAAAACTCGATATTATATTATATATTATTTATATTATATTATATTATATTATATTATATATTATACATGGTCTTGTATTATATTAAAATAAGACCGGGCCTTATGTTAATTTTTGACACAGTAGAGCTAATGGTCCAGCTAGGTCTTATTTTCAGGGAAACTTGGTAGTCCTGTCATAGTTGACTCTGGAAGCTGACTGGTTCTATGTCAGATAAGAAGAAAATGAAAAACTAACTGACTACCACTGGTAGGTATACAAAGAAGAAAATTCCTTCTGCCCTTCCAGAAGCAATCTAGTGGAAACAGAAAGGTAGGCAACTATGTATAAAGCTGGTCATCACTGCTAGAACAGGATTAACAAAATGTTTTTGAAGCACAAAGAATGAAAGTGCTTACAAAGGAAAGCTGTGTGTTCTCAGACTGGGCTTTGTGTGTGTATATGTTGAATGTGGGCAAAACAGTCATCCAACAGTGTACAAACTCAAAATGTTTACATATATAAACAAAATTCCTTATAAACAATATTGATTGTGATACTAATATTACTGGCATGGCCTAGAAAATATGCCATTTCCCTTTAATATTTGAGCCTGATAAGCCCTTCTATGTTAGTATTTGGGTACTACATACCTTCTACCGTAAGTAGTCCTGTTAGTGTGTGTGTGTGTGTGTATATATATATATACACGTATATACGTGTATATATATATATAAAACTATTCATAATATGTAGAAAGTTATAACTTCTTTCCAAATAGAATTTTAGTTATTTTAGAATCTGATGATAAGACTCACACACTGAATGAGAAATATTTAAGCAAGGCAGATAAAAATAAAGTGCCAGCAACACAGAATCAGAAAAGACATAACACTAAGAGAAAACCATGCTACTAGCTTTTTAATTTCTCATCCAAAAACCAGGACATTATTAAAATGTTTTATAAACTTGATACTCTCTGAGCCCACAAATCATTAGTACCACCTTAAGGTACAACTCAATACAACATTTAGGTAAGGAAAAAAAGTCAAAACCAACCATTAAAAACAAGACAAACAAAAAAAAAAACTATCTTCTTTTTGGAAATAAACCTTTCACTTAATATTTCTCATTAATTGTCAGAAACTTCCAAAATGCAGTTTTTAGTAAATTTTTTAAAACACAAGAATTTCTTGTTTTAGGGTGCATGAAATTTTTACAAGTGTTTCAGATGCTTTTAAATGGTTAAAGGTTAAACTATGTGGTGTGTGTATGCATACGTATAAATGCAGATGTTTACTGAAGGATTATTCTGGAAAGGGTTGATGAATAATGACATGACAGTTAATTAAACTGTGGTATCCACGTAATGGAAATCACTTAACCAACTCCAGCCTGTTATTTATATATGTATTTTTTTTTTGCAATTTTCAATATTCCTTGATAAACATCTTTGTACACTTATCTGAATGCTTCCTTTCAACCATAGATGAATACATAACAGATAAATATGTTACATATTTGACTGACATGGAATAATACCCATGACACTAGAGTGAAAAAGGTGGGTCACAGAATAGTATGTATAGTGTTATATAACTTAGTTTACAATAGATACGCATGTGTTTATACATACAGAGAAGAGAGCTAGATGGCTAGATATTAAACTATATTAAGACTTTTTAAATGAGCTGTATTTTCATAACTTAAAATATATACATATTTTACAGTTGCTATTTTAATTATTCAAGGCCCGAGCAGTGTGTTCTAATTGGTTTTGACTTCAGCTCTTAGTTACCAATTCTAGGTTCAGATCTCATCACAGCTTCATCTTGCTCTTCTTTTAAGAAGTGGAAATTCAAGATTCTAAACCCATACAGAATTCATTACAAATGAAGCTAAATTACTATTTGGAACTTTTTCCCAAAGCCTTCATAGTGTTATCTACTTTTCAATCACATTTCTGCCACAAATACAATAATTAACTAGTTTCAAAAAGCAGCTCCTTAACAAAAAGACATTTTGGATTCAGCCACTAGAGAGCATTATTGAGACTCAGGAAAACTTCAAGGTTCAGAACGTTGTATGTGAAAGTATTTTTTCCTTGCTTTGTACTTTCATAAAATTATTTTATTATTATGATTTATTTGGAGCTCCTAGGAAAAATCAAAAATATAACTTACATTTTCAGTGACCCAAGCTTTACTATAGGAACATATTTATTCTACCATCAACACGAAAATGCGTTCACATTGCAAACATTAACACACCTATCAAATTTACGCAAAAAAAAAAAAATTAATACCTAGAAACAAAACCAACCAAACAATACTGGAGTTCTGCAATGGCTTTTTTACCCTTTCTTTCCCCTAAATTAAATATTGTATGAGTACACATACTCATTTTAAAGCAGTGATTCTACAATGGTGAGATGTTATTAGTGATGGGATTATAGATACAAAAAGGGTTCAGAAAACCAGTGTTTTAAAGCAAACTGAACTGCTCACATCCCTGTACTCCTAGCCGGCCTCAGACAGCTATTTCCATCAGCAAAGCAAATCTTTAATTTATTTTGTAAATATTTTGTCATAAACATTGCTGTCTTGTTCTGGTCACACCAATATTTCTGAAAAGGCATTGCTACTGCCAACTTTTCCTCATAGTATCAAATTGTTTCCAGGAGTGCTGATCAATCACATTTCCCTAACAATCTGCTACTAACATCCATTACTGAATCCATACAAATGAACAAACTATGCTGGGTCACAAAGGTCCCTCTGTTCACTCTTCCATTTGAGAACAATAAAAGAACAAAGATTAAAAAGCAAAACAAAACAGGAACCTCTGTGTTCTTGATGCCATCTCTTCTATTTAAAAAATTAACTTCCTTTGCAATGATTTGGAAAAGTATCACATGCTCCTACAAACTGGCAGAATTTGGGAGCAGGGATTCCTGTCATTCCGTTTGGCGTCAAATACAAAAACAATTTTGGTGTGATTACCCAAGCGCAAAATTCAAAATTATAATTTCTTTATATGTGAAAGGAAAGGTTTCTTTTCCTTTTAATCTTAGTTCTAAGGTTTTTACATTTAAAAAACAGAACAGTAATAATGCAATATATATTTTTTTAAGTGTACAATCCAAAAGAAAAAAAGCATAACCTTCCCATTCATATTTAATAATCACGTTTGTGAAGCCAAAACAATATCTGATGACAAAGATTTGGAATAAACGCAGGTGACTGTTTATCAACTACAAAGTAAGAATGTATAACCTAAGCATAGAAAAACAAACTCAAAAGCAAAGTGAAACCAAATGCAGAAAGACCAGAAACCAAAAGCTCTTTATTCACTGGATAAACAATGGAGAACTACAAATGATCCTCTTAAGTTTTTTCAACTGAAGTTTTCCTCTTCCCTATTATTGCAAGCATACCTCTTAATGAAAAAGGGAGCATATATGCAATAAGAAACTGAGTATATTCGAAACTTAGATTCTTACTTTTGATTTTCTTCTTCTTCTGATTCTTCATGCTGGTCAAATAACTCCCATTTAGAAGTTGTTACAGCTGAATGGAAGGAAAAAAGGATGTAATTCCATAAGGTAAATTAACATTTCTGCAGTAGCATAGTAGAAGTCCAGCTTTAGAATTGAAATTTTATATTACAGAAGTTATCTACGTTTATCTCTTCTTTCAATAGCCACTTGTATGTGCTAAATCTATTTCTTTCCTCACACCTACACTAAAATTGTATTCAAATTCATGAAGTGACAAATAATGTTATCCTTATTTCTGTGCTGGACAGTAAGATTTATTTCATTAGAACTTATAAATATTAACTATTACAGATGACAAGCACTAGGATATATGTCCAAGTATGTATAAAAGGCAGGTCTAAACTCCATTTAATGAGTCAAGAATTATGAGAGTCAAATCTTGGTTTCTCTGAAACTGACCTCTAAGTAGATTCCCAAACAGGTACAGTTTCCTGTCTACATTTTCTACTGCAATGCCTTAATCTGAAAGGTTTGTAGTGATTTCTGATTATTCTCAAAGCATCCAAACTAAAAGATCTAAGAAAATTAAATCAGCAACCACAATGAAAACTTAGCCACTAGACATAAAATATGGTTAACACTGGGTCTTAAGGTTGAAATGTTATAAAACATAAAAGGAAAACATACATACAAATACATACACACCAATGATTAATTTTCAGTAGTCAATTTTTTAAAGCTCAGTATTTATGGTACTTTATACTCACCCTGTGCTTCCAATTCAGATTCATCTACAGCTTCCCATTTTGATGGGGCGACTTTAAATATAGGCTCATTCTTCTTTGAGTCTTCAGTCGCATCTACTATTGAGGAAAGATAAGTCATTTAATCTTGACCTTAGGGGTTGACCTAAATTAAACAGTTCATGGGTATTCACTATATTATTAAAAGTAAAATAAAATAAGGCCACACATGGACAAATAATTCTAGTGTCAAGAACAAGGATTATAACTGATCCAATTCTCTGTATCTGAGGTCCGATTTTTAACTAGTGTATAAATCAATTCAGAACATGTAAGTTACTATTATTTCAAGCAAATGGAGAAGTTAAAAAAAATATTTAATACCTTTACTGAATTATTAAACCACAGAATTCATATACTGCTCAATACTTTAACATATAATTCAAATGTACTAAATACTGTGTATAATTCCTATTTCCAAAAATAATTTCAGGCAGCTAGGAAAAGTGAACCTATTAGTTAGGAAGACTAATAATAAAAACAACTGATAAAACTAGGTACCTGGGATTATGAATATACAATTGAGAACAAGATTTTGCCTACAGTTTCCTGATAACTAAGACAAAAAGAGAAACTTATAAAAGGCTGACTGTCCAAAGAAATGTGACCCCCCCCCCCAAAAAAAAAAAAAAAAAAACACCACAAAATAAACCTTTCTTTTGGCACAGTCAAATGTATTACTGGGTATTTGAATTTTGAAAAGGAAAAAAACCCAGAAGAAAGGTTCTGGTAATGACTGGCATCTTAATGAGAAATTGTAACTTTTTTCCACATCAGCTTGTGTGGAAATTCGCTCTGGAATCAAACTTACTAGATCTAATCAGTCTGAAACCTGAACTTACAAGGCACTCCATCGAGATCGTCATCGAAACTCTTAATAGGGACCCCATCGAGGTCGTCGATGGGAGCAGCATCAATAGGAATTCCATCCACGTCTTCTAGAGGTGCTCCGTCCAGCTCCTCCTCGATGGGGGCACCATCGAGGTCTTCTGGTACATCCTGGGGAAACACACACACTAGTCACACTTTCGTTCATTTGCTAAAGTCACACTGCTGAAGATTAATCTGTAACCCAATACAAACTACCCAAATGGATACCCACATTCCCAGGTACAGTGTGAGGACACAAGAAGAAGACATTTCATCATCCAGTCTGATAAAGCAGCGGTCATTCATGCGTCACTTATCAATTATCTACCAAGTGCTTACTGATGCCAGGTACCATGGGAGACACTGACGACGCAATGATGAGCAAAAACAAGCTTGGTCCCGTGGTCCCTTCTGTCACAGAGCTTAGTAAAATTTTACTGGGCCGGGGGGTGTTGAGGAAGGAGCCAGGCACTCAGACAATCAAAACAATTTACATATAACTGCAACTAGGCTGACTGCTACAAGGAGGTAGGTCACACTAGTGGGGTATATAATAAGTAGAAACATATGACAAGCATGGATAGGTAATAGGTAGGTTTCACTCAAAGAGGTCAAAGACTTTATGAAGTTATGCTTAAACTGTGGGCGGAAGGATCCCAGGTAAAGAGGAGACATTCTGGAAAGAGGGAAAAACATGGACAAAGGTCTATAGTACGAGGAAACATTGTACATTTAAGAAACCGAAACAAGGACCTGTGCTTGGAGAAGGGAGGCCAAAAGGGAGGCCCTTGTAACAGTGAAAGTGAAAATGTGATAGCTGGGTTAGGATTACAGAAATAAGGAAGGATTCAAGGACTCCTGAGGAGGTAAGAAGCAACAGAATGAACAGAATCCGTTCTCACATCTTTTTATGAACATGTTTACTTAGGTAGTTATCTTCAGTCCAACAAAATGAAATAATGCTATATATTGCTCTATTACTTGCTTTTAGTGGTAATGAGAAAGTCTTTTCCACAAAGTTACACCTGTAACATCACACCTCCACGGCATTCCCAGAAATAAATTTTAAAATAATCAGACAAATACACTGAGTGCCTACCTCTGTCTCCTTTTCTTCAATAATATTTACAAGTCCTAAGAAAATATTTTGTAGTTTGATCAAAAATGGTTCTGGATAAATTGCCCAATCTTCCCATGCTCTGAAGCAGGTCATTACCCGTTGCTAAATAAATAGCAAAAAAGACAACGAATTATAATTTAGGACAATATGTCTCAAACTTCATCTCATGAGAATGACCATCACAATTTGCTAAATTTTTCTTTAAACCAACATTCTTTCTAAAATGTAAAGAAAATAACTATCATTACCATGTGTTTTTTTTAAAAAAAAAATATCAGTGTTACCTGTTAATTAAAATGAAAAAGTCATATAACTGTATAATGAAAAAGACAGTCAATGTTTGTTCTGACAACCTAAGACCAATGTCCCACACCACTCACATGAGTTTCACGTTCTGGGAAACACTAGCGTAGAAATTTACGAAAGCTGGATATCAAAGTAGCGAAGTACTGACCCAACTTTCTTTATGGTCCAATGAAGAACTTCCTAATTCTTACTAACACTTTTCTCTGCCCTATCCCTAAACTTTTCTACATAAACTCTGACTTGTGGTCAAAACTTAAGGTAAAAAAAATTTTAAGTGTAGTTGTTTGTTTGAATCCCCTAAATTGCAGGGGTCACTGGGCATCTTCCCAAGCTAAAATATTTCTTCACAAAAATCTTCCCATGAAAGCGTATCTGTTTACTCATAAGGTATTTTATTTGGCTTTTCTTAACACTGGTTTAAAGCGTAGGAGGTTATAGAAATTAGTAACTGCTTATGCTTTGTAAACATGAATAACTAAATGTATGTTCCTAATCCAGCCAAATCATATGTCATGAGCTGCTTAACAACTGGGACCCATTCTGAGAAACGAACATCACAGAATGCACTTATATACACCTAGATGGTACAACCCACTGCACACCCAGGCATATAGTGTAGACTACTGCTCCTGGGATACAAGCCTGTACAGCATGGTACTGTACAAAACATGAGATTGAATCACACAAAAGAGATAAAAAATGACGCAATCAAGAGATTTCGGAGGCTGCTGCTATTTTACAGCAAACATTTTTAGTGGTAAGTAGAAAGAGAACACTCTAAAATCACGATAATAGTATAGTAAAACGTAAACCAGTAACATAATTGTTTATCATTATCAAGTACTATAAACTGTATGTAATTGTACGTGCTATACTTTAAGACGATTGGCAGCATAGGTTTGTTTACATATCACCACAGACCCGTGAGAATGTGTTTGTGGTGCAATCCCATGATGGCTGCGATGTTACTAGGCAATAGCATTTTTCAGCTCCATTATAATCTTACAGGACCACCGCCATGTATGCAGTCCATTGTTTACCAAAACGTGATTATGCAGTACATTACAAAACAAGTGATCTTCTGACTATGTTTTGTGAAAAAAGACTAATATTGAAAATATTTAAATAAAACACTTCAAAATAAAACAAACACCTGACAAAATAACACTAGGCAATATGTTGTAAAATTTCAGGAATTTTTTGATACTGAAGATAAAACTGCAGCAAATTTTAGAACAATAATTTATGAAAGATGAAAGTTATGTCTTACACTTGTATTACATACTTTTTTAGCCCTCCAAAGTGCTTCAAACCCCCACGCCTCATATACAACACAAAGGCAAAAGTAACAAAACAAAACATACCTTGAAGTTCTCAGACTGTAAATGGCCTTGAATTGTACGATACGTAGCATTGAGGTCTGAAAATATCTGACATAACTTTGTTTCAAAACTGAAATTCAAATAATATATTCTTTTACAATATAATGTTTAAAAATTACTATCCACTTCAGCATTGAAAACCCCTCCTGAACTTAAAAAAAAGACCTTATAATCAAATAATTCTTTAAAAATCAAGAACTAGGTGTTTAAACTCTAAAACTATAAATGAACTGCTTTAATTCCTATAATTCTGAATTTTTCACCAGCAAAATACCCAAGAGTCTTTAGGAGTTCCCTTGGTTAGCCAGGAACCTCGCATCTAGGATACTCAGCCATTTGGTCTGATCTCTTTGTTTTATGAAACAAGAAATGGAAAAGTTAAGTGACTTGTCCAAGGCAAAGAAAACTAATAGCAGACTAAGACTAGGACCCACACCTCCATATTTTCTTTCAGAGTCAGTTACTAGAGAAAAAGTGCCTTAATTCATAAAACAAACACCAAAAAGGAACTCTGGGGAACTAAGGAAAAGTTATATATTAATTACAGTAGAGCAGCATAATTTCCTATTACCTAGGAAAACATTAGCAATGAACTACAACTAATACAATGATGATTAGACAAGAACATAGATTCTACAGTTAATGCTCTGTCTTCAGTCTCTTCCTTTTTGTCATTATTTTTATTGTTTCAGCTTATTTATTATACAAGGGACAAAATATGCAGTAAAAAGTTATTTTTAACTCTTATTTGTCTTATTACCAAGTTAATCAAGAAACTGATATAAAAACTTTCAAAAAACTGTGATAATTTAGCTTACAGTGGTTTACTTCAACGAATGCAATCCAACTTTTTAAAAAAATTCTACAACTATGAAGAAATTCAAATTATTTCTTATTACTGGATCTCAGGTCAACGTTCACCAATGTTTCGGTAAATAATCCTCTTTTCTGAACTCCCTACCGTTAAATATTTTATTTCAGAAATATCAGTTTACATCATTATACTTACAATTTTCTATAATATGAAGCATTGGCAACTTTGGCTGAAGAGTTGTACAAAACATCAGAAACCAAATATAATCTGGCAATCTGGAATACCAAAAGATAACATAAAACCACTTAAAAGATAAGAACCATCAGCAAACAATGTATCTAGAAAAAATTCCATATTGAATTTGTTTGGAATCAGTTTGGCTATAATTTAATAATCACAACTAATTAAAATAGTTATAAGCAACTCAACATCACCACAATCATAACTTTGGCAGAGATAAAATTTGTAACTCACACTTCAACCTGCTGATAACTTGTGTGTCAATTAACATAGTAAGACTACATGGAAAGATTTCTTCAGTCAAGTTCTTCACGCAAATAGGAAACCAATTTCGATCTAAAAAAAGTCAACTCTCCTCTCTCTTTTACTTCGTTAAATGTTCCATACAGAAAAACCATTCCCATACCTTTTTGGGCAAGGGTGTCTTTAAGATGGACAGTGACTCAGTAATGCAATCCACTATTTCTTCTGCAGCTTCAGCATTATTGAGACAGAAAACCATCGCATCTCCAATATCATTTTTCCTTGGAGTTAAACCTCGCAGAATTTCTTCTAATTTGTCCCTCTGTCTGAATACAAATTTTGTAAACTTATAGATACAAATTTCAAATGCCATTATAGTGTCTGCTCAAAGTCATTTCTTTAAAACTAACTCAGATAAAATAATTCTGAAGACTAAATTGTGTTAAGTCAGATTCGTAATAATTTCCCCAAGTTACATTTTTTTAAGAAGTTATATGAGGAAGAATAATTTTCCTGGCCTGGAACTAATAAATGATTCCAGTAACTTTTAGCTTACAAATTAAGTAAATTTAAAATTATGGGCATTTTTTCAAGCGTCTTTGAGAGGATCCTAGTCCTAGGACCCCATTACGTAGGGAAAAAACCTTCATGTTCTTTACTCTCCTTTGAAGGACATCTGCCTATTATTTTAGCACTTCTCCATAGCATTAGGACAGGCAAAAGCAGGGACTGACAAACTTTTTCAGTAAAGGTTCAGAGTAAATATTTTACTCTTTGCAAGCCATACGGTCTTTGTTGTAGCTACTCGACTGCTATGATAACACCAAAGCAACCATAGACAGCATGTAAAGGAATGGGCATGACTGTATTCCAATAAAACTTTATTTATAAAAACAGAAGGCAGCCAAATTTACCTAGCCTGTGGGCTGAGTCTGTGGATCCTTGGGCAAAAATAATGATGAATACACATCTTCAGAAGCAAATACACTCTCAAATACAATGCATCCATGAATCAATGCATCTTAATCAAATTCTATATTAAGATTTATAGACTATGCAGTGAAGTACATAATCCTGCATGCTAAAAATTCTTTGAGCCAATTATTTCCATGAGGTATATAGAACTTCCTCTGAACATTAAATAGTTAAACTTGTTTCTGATTCTTAAACCAGGCTAACTGCACTGGACCAGTGCTGACTGAGCACCAATAGTAGCATATGCTTCCGTGGTGGCCACACACTGCAAACTGTGGAGAGGATTTGCCTAGTCAACCATCTGACCTCAAAAGCCATAAAATTAACAACTTGTCCTTGTTATGTTGCATTCGGAGGCAAGAATTCTAAGGGACTCAAGATAACTTCTGTAAGAATAAGAATCTGAAGCATTCTACTGCGAAGAGAATCATTGCTTAGTAGATCATCACTAATTTTATCAGTAGGAAGAGGTCAAGGTCAATAGGACACACACTCATCCTTGCTAAGATGTTTAAAATTACAAAGCATATGACAAGATATGTTACTATTTTAAACATTCACAAGTTAAAAAAAAAAGAAAATTTATTTTAAGGTTAACATCTTAATTAAGACTATTAATCAAGCAACCATTAAAGCAACTTTTCTGATGTGTAACAGAAAGGGAAAAAATCTTACTCTTCCTTAAGTGCTCCCTTTTTACTAGTCTCCTCTACAAAAGCTTCTGTTTCTTGCTCTTCTGACATCCCATGCAGGTATGGATTTAATGGGGGTGGCCTCCAAAAAGATCCATTTTTGAACATACGAAAATCTTCCGTCCGCCACTTAGTTGGAGAATCTCCCTAACAAACACCCAGAATGTTATTAGAAAGTTCTGATACCTCAGTCAAAATTAACCAAGTAACTGATTCTACTTGCCTGCAAAATAGAATAAAGCTTCCACCTATAGTAAACATGGGCTGGTGTCTGGTTTTCAAATAAGAATCTAAAGTAAAACAAACAAAAGACATTAAACATTACATTCTTTAACAAAGAACGATACTCAACTAAATATAAACAAATGAAAAATGTTATTTGCCTATTTCTAAATGAAACCAAAAGCAAAGATCCCTGAAGAGAAATCCTCACCCGCTGTCATGTACCACCGATTATCCCCTTCCTCACCCCAACCCCAGACTGCCTCCATGACTGACAGTAATACTCAAAGGTATGTACGCAGTTTGCTGAGCCTTACAATTTTACTGAACACTTGTGTGTCAGATACCTTGTCTGGCAATGAAGAGATTTTCCCCAAGATATAATTTCAAAAGCAGTGGTTTTTAAATTACTTAGTAAGGGCCGGCCCGGTGGCTCAGGTGGTTGGAGCGCCGTGCTCCTAACGCCGAGGTCGCTGGTTCGATTCCCACATGGGCCAGTGAGCTGAGCCCTCTACAGCTAAGATTGTGAACAACAGCTCTCCCTGGAGGTGAGTGGCCGTGTGCTGCCACGAGCGGCTGGTAGCCAAGCGTGAGGGGCTGGCAGCCAGGGTGAGTGGCCAGCAGCCAGCAAGAGCAGCCGGCAGCCATCGTTAGCGGCTGGCAGCTGGCGAGAGCTGCCATGCATGAGCTGCTGCGAGTGGCTGACCGGTGACCAGCAACCGACTGCCTCAGCCGCAGGAGCACAAGGCTCATAATACCAGCATGGGCCAGGGAGCTGTGTCCTACACAACTAGACCGAGAAACAACAGCTTGAACCAGACGGGGGGCGGGAGGGGGAGCGGAAGAAGAGGGTAAATAAATAAATATCTTAGATAAACATGAGTATCTTAGATACCATAGCTACTTAGAAGATAAACAATTTCCTGTAAACCTCATTTATTCTACTCATATATAATGGAAAGAATGCTAAAGAATGCTAAAAACATCTCCTAAAGAATGCTAAAAACAATGCTATTTAATTAACTAAATCAAAATCACATGGAAAATTGACCTAAGCACATTCTAGTCCAATTACTAAAACTGCTTTCTCATCCCATTGCAAAAATAACCTGATACTTTTAGAACTTTATTCTTGGAAATATTTTTAATTCCAAAAATGAATGAGAAGTATTTTTAAAATGCACATCTGATGATAAACGCAATGTGGTCCATATATCCAATGGAACATGTTTTAGCCTTAAAAAGTTAAAGTTCTGACACCTGCTACAACACAGATGAACCCTGAAGACATCAGACTAAGTGAAATAAGCCAGTCTCAAAAGTACAAACACTATGATTCCACTTATGACAGCCCAAGAGTAGTAAAATTCAGAGACAAAGTACAATGGTGGCAGCTGGGGCTGGGAGACCAAGGGAATGGGGAGTTGTGGTTTAAGTGGCACAAAGTTTCAGTTATAGAACATAAGAAAAGTTCTGTGAATGGATGGTGGTGAGGGTTGTACCAACAATGTGAACGTACTTAATGCCACTAAACTGTACACATAAAAATGGTAAATTTTATGTTAGGTGTATATTTTAACACAAAAAGAAAAGCACACCTGAACATGGGATTGTTGATTTCTCTGTTCATAATCATAGCTTCAAACATTGGCCCTTCACGTACAACAAACTCGATCATGCGATGTATCAGGGCGAGCAAATTCCTACAACAACAACACAGTTAAAGAAAATGGATTCAGACCCACCACTACATAAACTACACTTGACCTAAGTTACTACAGTGTGCAGAAAAAGTATTCTGCTGACTAATACAGAATTTTACACCAAACAAGTAACCTGGAGCACGTTAATGCCTTGTGCAGTAGGAGGGAGTGGGGCAGTGAGGATAGGGAAGTGGGAGGGGGAGGCAAAGTGAAGGGAGGGTGGGAAACCACAACACAGCTTCATAGCAATAAAGATTTAATTTTCTAAATGCCACTTAATTTTATTTTCCAAATGCAAAACATTAAATTATGAATTCACAACTAATTGGAAAGCTGCAAATATATAATATCAATAACTTAGAGCTTACATGTTATCATAGCCACCTAAAAACTTACACACTATTTTAGGCTTAAAATATTCCTAAACCAAGCACTTTTGTGGTGGTTTTGAAATGTTATATACATGACTGTAATTTATAAAAATGCAAAACTATTTAACAAATTGAAGGCCTGATTTAATAAAAAAATCCATCCAACTGCTGTGCTTTTCTGGTACACATATAGCAGATGGAGTTTTTATTGAATCTGACCTTTAATGAGGCAACATCCCTTTGGATCACACTTCAAACTAGGTCAAACAGCTCATGACATGTATAATTCTGCCTGTGTATTACGAATCAATGAAGCAATTACATTGCCAAAGCCTTAAATGAATGGAGTCCTCTTTCTAAAATATCCCAAAATAAGGGACATGGTGAGATGCCCTTCCCATTTTTCATAACAATTACTTTCCAATATTTAAGCCAAAAATAAACATATTTAACTTTTTAATATTCATTTTATTGATTGGGCTCAGAGAAAGTCGTCTTTTTTTTTTTTGAATCTGAATCTGAGTCCTAAAAGCATGTAACTTCTTAGACTCCAACAGAATTTTAGACACTGATTATGGTATCAGGCAAAAATGACTCAGCTTATTACAAGATGCTCTTGTGTTCTCATTTCACCAGTCCCCCAGCATATAGACTTGACAAATAACAATTGGGAAAAGCAAAAGGATATTGGCTCTTGGTACAAGGCACACATTAAATTACACCTTTAGCATTCCCAGCTCAAATTAAGTTCATAAAACTGCTAGAATATAAATAAATATATAGTTATAGAATAAGACAGATTATTTTGGCTCTGTAATGCCTGCTTCAGAATACATGAACAGTAAAATAATTAATCTCATGGTGATTATAATTATTTTCTCAGTTTTCAAACAAACCTACTTGAGTGGAAACTAATATCTCTACATAGTGAAAAAAGTGAATTTTTTTGACCTCCTAAAGGGTCCTAAAAGAGGTCAAAAAAATTATATGAAGGTTTAAATCTTTACAAAGGGCAAACTATATATTTAAAACTATTAATTCAACTTCAAATTGTTAAAAAGCCAAAAGCATTAATTTTTAAATCTAAAAATTATTTTTCTTTCACAGTATTGATCACTCTGCAAATTTGCAGTTCTTGATATCCAAATGAGAATGAATATGTTCTCAGATCCATAGTTAAGAACATTATTTTGAAGGAAGGGCGATAACGTGAAGTTATGATTCAGTTCCAAAACTCCTACTGGTATGTGTCAAATTAAGGGAAGGGAAATTTTATGTATCATAATATATGAAAATCAACTACTAGGTGGCAAACACTATATACATCCAGAAACTTGTATGAATTAAGTCAAAAGCAACTTGACTTGAATATCAAAGATAGATGAAAAAGTTTTAACAAGTTTAAAACGAAGAATTCACTGTAATGGTGAGTCAAGACTTTTATCAGCAAAATGTATACTCAAAACTTTACTTAGAAAGCAGCTGAGCCACATGGAAAGCTACTACTTAATATATACTTTTTGAATGCTACAAAAATACTTTCCCGTGAATGCTTTATCAGTGGAAGAAAAAAAACCACTATAGTTTTAAACAGGCTTGTAACTGATAAAATCTATTTTTAGAAAATTTAAAGTTTAAAAGTTTTAAAATGTTGCGTATGATTTAAAATCAAAATCTGACAATTAGCTGTTGCTAACTTAAATTCAAGATTATTAAAGAACTGTAATCACACTTTTTCCTTAAGGATTGTTTCTTATTTTAAAAAGGGTGACTTTTCTATCAGAATACAGCAGTGTAGTACAAAAAGATGATATATTTTAAGTGCATTATTTTATTTTAAAATGGTAATTATCTTATTCCGGGCAACAACAAAAACAAAAAAAAAAATGTTTCTCAGTTATAATAAAACCACATTTATTGGAGTCGATCGTACCAATGTCTGGTCAAAAACTGTATACTTTCCCAATCCATCCCATGATGTTTTCCTGGTCCCCCGCTGCCGCAGACAGTTCAGCTGGTGTTGCTCACCAAGGCCAATGTCAAAGAGAATTTGGTATTCTTTTGTGTTCATTTATTATTCAACCAGTGTTGTGTTCCTGTGTTTGGGAAAAGGCTTAGCTTGACTGAGCAAGAGCATACCTAGAGCATGAATTCTTCTGCTTTAACATTATGTTGGAAAAGAAAAAAAACAAGAAAGGGAAATAAAAGAATTCCAAATACCTTTACCATGAGAAAAAAAAGTTTCTAGTATGGTCAGTGTTCATGAAAATAATAGGAATTCCTTCTTAAAATCAATCAGAAAAAACAAAGCTATGCCTTCAATAAGGAGAACTCCAACTAAGGTTGCATATCAAACACACATATAATTCAGAAATGAAGAAAAAAGTAACAGATTGGGTCAAATTGTAACATCATCTAAAATTCAAGATACATTTAAAACAGCTATTTTCCCATCACAATAGTCTAACATTATTGGACTAACAACTCCAGATTATTAGACATATTCTAAATACTAAAGCTGTAAAATTGCCTACATTGGTAGCAATAAAAACAAGAAAGATAATGACATAAAATTACAAAGTACACTAAAGATAGTTAAATTTCACATATCCCCCCAAAAAGTACTGGGAAGGAACCATTGCTCAGTCAAGATATTACCTTTTCCTCAACACCATTTTTTTTAAAATTCAGAAGGGGATATTGTCTATATTTAGATCAGTAATAATAAAGAAAAACATGTACCTTTCTGTTGGGATAACCACTTTGACTATGGCTTGCGACAGAGTCTGTATATGAAGTCACATCAGATAATAAACATAGAATATGTGAGTATTGTTAACAAGTAACAAGCAAAAATATACATATGCATTGAAAATACTACATATCTAATCTAATCACAAGTTTTGCAGGCAATCACTGCATTTGAAGTAATTATACACTAAGCAATTACATAAAAGCAAATGGATGTGTTCAGTGAACAGTAAATGTTCACCAAATGCAAAGAATCAGAACATCCCTGTCAGAATGCACATCAATGCACTGAAATAGGTACTACACTGAGAATTATCAGATAAAGATTTTAATTTGTGAAATAATTAACCGTTTGTCTCTGACCATAATACAGTTTGCTACTTTGTTCCCAAGCCTTTAAAACCAGCCCTGTCATTTTAAGTGTAATTAATTCATAACAGAACCAACAAATTCTTATAACTTGAAATTAAGTTGGTTTTATGTTTAATAAAAAGAAAATACTCACCCTTCGCTTTTACTAGTAGTTAACTTTTTTTAAGAAAAACCACATATGCTCTCAAATATTCTAATACCTCAAATCTTGAGAACTAAGTTAACCTAGCTGCCATCCAAACAGTTTAACTATTTAGGTCTTTCTAATTGAAAAGTCACTTAACCAAATACAAAGTATAACTTTCTCAAAACAAAGTAAATTTAGATACTGTACTTAAACAAACCTGGGTATAAAAGTGGGCAAAGAGGGGAAAAAACTTAATAAGTGGTCAAAAAGGAATGGTAGCCACAAATAAAAATATGACCTAAGTATTTCAAACAGGGTCTCCTTGGGCTAAGGCAGGGAACACATCTACTTATTTCTTTAAGAGTTGCCAAACAGAATTACACACACATTTTCTATAAAATTGTTGAAAAGAAATACTACCACAGATTCAGTATTTACAAATAGATGCGGCCCTATGTACATTTTTAAAATTACCTTCTCAAAATCCTCCTTGTTTTTAGGTGGTGGTAACATGGGAGCATTGGGGTTTTTTAACCGCTCTCTAGGCTGCGCATTAAAAGGCAGTCCTGATGGAGGTGGGGGAAGCGTGTGTTCCATCATAGAAGGTGGGATGTATATTGGATGTGGAGGAATAGGCACAGCTTTACCCCAACCTAGCTTCATTTCAAAAGACATAATCATCTTTCCTACAAGAAAGAAAAGAAAGGTAGTAACTCTCAAAAGAAAATAAAAGATTTTGGTGATTAGAATTTTTAACTTTTCCATTTCTGGTCTATTTTCTCTCTAAAGTTCTTATACTTTTCAGAACCAATATAAAAGTCTGAATTAATGGACAATAAATACTTTACCATTTAAATTTTTTAAAGCTCTTTCAGCATCTCTTCTATTCATAAAGGCCACAAAGCCACAATTTCTCTCTCTTGCTCTTTCTTCATCAGTTCTAGGCCACATAATTTTTACACTAGCTAATGGTCCAAATCTTCCAAATTCTTGGCACAGCATTTCTTCATTCATCTATTAAAAGGCAGAAGGATTTTTTGGTATGCAGGAAAAAAAAAAGAAAAAAAGAATTCTATGCAACTGAAAGGAAAGTAATTTTTGCAAAATGAACAGAGATATTATTACTGCTACATTTTCCCATCAAGTACTAGGCCCTCCACACAAATCATATCCTGACCTCCTGGGACATTCACAAATCTTCAGACTAGAAACCTACTGTTTTATGTAAGTGCATGGCCAGGGTGAAGAGGCTGGTGGCTGGAGAAATCCAAGGCACACCGTTACCTCCCCTCTTCTTCCTTTGAAGGTCCTGCATCTACACACAAAGCTGTTTTGCAGTGATTGTTAGGCACTAAGAAATAGTTTTCAGGCAGCAGCTATTACCACATTTAAGAAGGAAATATTTGTTGGTGATGAAAGAAAAAAAAGGATCTGATCACTCTTTTTCTAACTACCAGAGGAATCAAGAAAAGAGAAAACAGAAAAAGGTAAGCATGCAGCGAGGTCCAGTATATAACTTTTTGAAAGAGTGCATTATGTGTAACAGTCACTACATTCCCCATAACACAATTAACAATGATGCAGGGAAAAGAATTAAAATATAAAAGACAAAAAGCGCAAATACTAGGTTTGCTATTATGACGATAAAACAAAAAGGAAATCCATAAGGAAGCAAGCTATGCCATCAGAAGGCGACAGACTCAGAAGAATACTGTCCACCACTGGTCATATCCTGATGTGGTAAATAGTAAGATCACCACCTAGTAAAACATTTCGAATTCAGCGTATATACAGTCCAGTTACAGGAAGAGGAGATAAACCCTAAAGAATTACAGCAAGACAATTCAGCCCTTACTAGAGAGATAATTTTAGAGTCTATCCAGTACCATCAAATCTGCCTACCTCATATTCTTGACTTTATCTTTTTTTTTTACTGATTGACACAACAGTTTTCTTCCAAAAGTATAAAGCATATAAGCCAACATTCATCTTACTTTTCTAATATTACCTGTGGATTAATGTTTCCAAGGTATAAATTAGTAGTGCTCGGATCTCCTACGTCATGTGATCCAGGTGCATAATCATCAAGAACTAGGGCAAAGAGAAAAAAATTATAACCTGAAAAATACAAAGTCTGGACAATTTCTGTTAATTAAAAAAGCAAAAAACTGTATTACCACCAGATGATCTATTTCTTCTTGAAGGCGCATCCACTTTAAAAGGGAGAAAAGAAAATAATTCTTAGTTTTTAGAATAGTTAATCACAAATATAAACATTAAAATAAACGTCACTTACTGGAACGACGCTGACCATCAGAATCTGACTGAGGCGGCTCAAATCGACTTAACCTGCCTTTTGTTTTATGCCTCTCATCACGCTCTTCTTGAATTCTGTTGAAAATATTCATAATTACTAATAATGAGCCAAAATTTGCTCAAATTTAATAAAAATAGAGCTTTTCCAAGTATCATCTTCAACTAACTTGAAATATTTATAATTAAATGCCAGTACTGACAACTAAGATTAGACAGTTCCTCAGCTGCAACAGTTATGGCAAAATTTCTGAAACAGCATACAAGCAATGAAATACAAAGCTCACTTCTAAGACGAGAAAGAAATTCAACATTAAAACCAAGAATTTGTTCTTTCTTGGCTAAGTTCAACCATTCCTCACCCCTACTTCAGTAACTGTATTGTTTCCACTGCAAACAGGACTCTGGCCATTAATCAACTGAATTGCACCCACATAATGCAAGCAACCTAGATGCTAGAAATGCTCATTCATTTTCAAACATACCCTACAATATATCACTGTGATATCTAAAACAACCTCATGGTAAGCCAGTTAGAAGTAATTAACTAGTACACTACATTCTTCATACCTGCATCTGTGAGTACCAACTCAATACACCTATGCTAACCATTCTTAGCACTAGAAAACTTACTGTTTCAATTCTTCTTTGAAGAGTTCCAAATTGCTTTTTTTCTTTTCTTTCTCCCCTTTCTTCAGTGGCTATGAAGGATACGACAAGTTATACTTCAACCAAAAGAAGGTTACACAAAACTAATACTTCAATAATCATTTTAAATAATTTATAGTTTAATGCCCACTCTGTTCTAATTATTTAAATTAAAAAGAATGATGTTTCTGTTATCATTGAATTTCCGTTCCTGTTCTCTCAAACTAAGAATTAAACAATTATTAAAACAAAAAACATGACAACCAGCAGTTTTGAAGTATAGGAGCCACTAACTTTATCCCCCAAAAGCCTGAGATACTTAGGCCTGAATACTGTTGGAGGGGAACAGGGGGCAAAATTAATGAGCATCAAGTAACTGAGCTAACATGTAAAGTAACTGCCAAGAACAGCTACCAAAATATGTACTGGACAAAACAATAACCTTAGGAGGATACGAATTACTGAAACAATCAACACATATGTAAAATTCCTTTTAAAATTACTTCCAGAACTGCTTTTGGAATAACTTCTTTAAAAGTACCAAAAGAATTCATGGGGAAAGAATATAGTCTTTTTAACAAATGGTACTAGGACAACTGAATATCCACATGCAAAAAGAATGAAGTTGGATCTCTGCTTCACACTATACACAAAAATTAACTCAAATGGTTCACAGACCTAAATGTTAAGAGCTAAAACTATAAAACTCTTAGAGAAAAACATAGAAGTGAATCTTCATGACCTTGAATTAGCTTAGTTTCTTAGACATAACACAAAAAGCACAAGTGACAAAAGAATAAAAAATTGATAAACTGAACTTCACCAAAATTAAACTTTTGTGCTTCAAAGAACACTATCAAGAAAGTGCAAGATAACCTACAGAATGGGAGAAAACATTTGCAAATCATACAGCTGATAAAAAAACTTAACTCCAGGAGGTGTAAAATATTCTTACAACTCAACAATAAAAAAGACAAATAAGCAAATTAAAAAATGGGCCAAGAATCTGAAAAGAAATTTCCACAGACGACAACAAATGAACAATAAACACATTAAAAAAAATGCTCAATATCATTAGGGAAGTTACAAGTCAAAACCACAATTAGGTACAACTTCACCTTCATTGAGATGACTAAAATAAATTTAAATACAGACAACTTTAACAGATGTTGATGAAGATATGGAAAAACTGGAACCTTCACACACTGCTGATGAGACTGTAACATGGTACAACTACTTTGGAAAACAGTTTGGCAGTTTCTCAAAGTTAAACAAATAGTTACCATATGACCCAGCAATTCCACTCCTAGGCACATAGTATAAAAGAACTGAAAACGTAGTTAAGCTGTTATACGTCAGTGGTTTATAGCAGCATTCTTCTATAATAATGGCCAAAAAGTGCAAAAACCCAAATGTCCACCAAATGATAAATGGATAAACAATGTGGTCTACCCATAATACGGAATTATTATCCACCATAAAAAGGAATGAAGTGCTGATATACACCACAAATGAACCTTAAAACAGTATGCTAAGTAAACAAGCCAGACCCAAATGACCACGTTATATGATTCCATCTGCATGAAATCTCTGGAATCGGCAAGTCCAAAGAGACAGAGAGTATATTAGCAGTTACCACGGATTGGCGATGACTAAAAATAGGTCTAAAGTTTCTTTCTGAAATATTAATAAAAATGTTCTAAAATTAGCAATTAGTGACAGTTACACAACTGTAAATATACTAAAGAAAAACCTACTCAATTGTATCTTTATAAGGATGAACTTTATGGTATGTAAATTATATCTCAATAAAGCTGGGTTTTTTCATTGCTTTCAGAGTTATTTTAAAAGTCACAAGAGAAAAATCAGTCTCACTATTCAATGTAATCATACTTCTTCGCCAAGTCTAATTATAAATGACACAACCCACATCTACCACCTTCCCCCATAAAAAAACCTCACCCTCAAAAATTAAAGTTCTTTAACATTAAGAATATTTAAAAGAAAGTGTTGCTAGTTCTGATAATAATTCTAAATAAACTCCAAAAACGTTCTAAGTAACAGACACATCGTTGGAGTATGTAGTCTTCCAAAGTTAACTGACACTACACACGCTGATATAATTTAAGTACCCCAGTTCAGAATTCTTTCAAAATACAATCCCATTATTTTACATTTACACCTAAAATACAGTCAACTTTTTACTTGCAATATGCTATGAGTATAGCAATAGCAAATGTCCATGGCTCAAAGAGCATAAAAATATTACCTACATGTCCTACTCTCCTAGGAAAATTACTCATCAAAACTCAACATCTACTCCCAAAGTAAATAAAAACAAGAAACCAAAGTCCTGTTTACAGTGCAAGTACTGAAAGTACCACTGGCAGTGTCACTTAACATAAATGCTCACTTACTGAAGTCTGACTTACAGGTTTTTTGGTTTCTATCACAAGAAGAGATGGCGGTCTTTCATTGGATGACTGGCTTGGAGGAGTTTTGGGATCTGCAAATCTTGAAGACGGCTTATAGATTTTGCCTCTTTTTTCATCTGTTTCATGTTCTTCTGAAATTTAAAATACTCAGTTTCAATGCAAACTTCACATCATTTTGATTTCATTTACTTGCTATTTTATTTAAAAATAAACAAAAATAAAATGCTTTTAGCACTAAGATATATCATTATTGACGAAATTCGATGTTAAATTCAAATATTGGTGCCCTCCTCCCCAAAATACTAATTTAATGATTTTATAGTAAAACTATGAAATATATTAAAATCTTTGCAAAGTTCTGTGCTGTCTTAAATCTTGGAAAGTAGTAAATATTTTTAAAACTCATCTGGCTCCAACTTATTAATCTACCTTTGGCCATTTATTTTGCTAATTAATGTCAACACTAGAGGGTGCTGATAGAAAGGAAAAGCAATCAAACTTCTTTCATAATCATCTGCAGTCATTCAACTAAGACTTTTTGGATTTACTATAATATTCACACTTACCTTACCTGCATTAACGAACTATAATATTCACACTTACCTTTAGCTGCATTAACGACACCTCCACGCACAAAGGTTTTTCACTTTATTACCATCACTTCCTTCAAAAGCAGCAAGAAATTCCTCATAAATCTCAGCAGCAGCCTTTTCATCCTCCTAAATACACATGATTATATTAACAGCACTTAATATAAAATTATTATTGTATATAGGGTGAAACTCATCAAGAAATAATGTAAATGAAACCTTTTCCTTCACTGGGGAAAGAAGGTTAAGCAGTCTTAACAGGTAATATCTAATCCATAGTAGATATTAGATGTTAACACTAAAACCAAGAGAGGCTTTGCTCTTCTACTGGCAATCTGTGTAACCAGCAAAGGACCCACTAAAAGTAATTCTGTTCAGAGACAATTCAGGGGTCAAACTGTATGACAACTGACTATATAAAATGTATTATTCTATTAATGTTTATGATGTTTCCAAGGCGTGATGATTTAATTCAGTGGACAAAAGATTTCCTTTACAAACCACCAAAGACATGTTTATTAAAAAGCAGGGGGTGGCCGGTTGGCCCAGTGGTTGGAGCACAGTGCTCATAACACCGAGGTTGCCAGTTCGATTCCCACATGGGTCAGTGAGCTGCACCCTCCACAACTAGATTGAAAACGACTTGACTTGGAACTGAGCTGCGCGCCCCCACAACTAGATGGAAAACAACGACATGACATGGAGTTGATGGGTTCTGGAAAAACACAGTGTTCCCCAACAAAAAACAAACAAAAACAAGGCTGAAGCAGCAGTATCTCCAGAGTTGGTATTTTTTTAAAAAGCTCAAAACCTTGATAATTTCCATTATAACTATTTTAAATGCCTCCAAAATGTATGAATAGGAAGGCCAATAGAGCAGAATAGAAAATACAGAAATAAATCCAATAGCATTTCGAAATTTAGTATTCAATAAAAGGGGCATCTCAAATCAGTGAAGAACAGATGGACTTGAATGGTGTTGGAGTAACTTAATAGCTATTTGAAAAAAAATTAAAATGAACCAATTATTCACATTATATACAAGTAGAAGTTGCAAATTAATCAAAAAAATTTAAAAATAAAACCCTATAAGTATTAGGAGAAAAAAAAATGTGGAAATTTATGAGCTGGGAGTGGGAAAAACTTGACTGAAAACCCAGAAACCATAAGGAAGGACTGATAAATCTGATTACATAATAATAATTTCTGCATGAAAAAAACACCAGAAGTAAAATAAAAGACAGTCAACAACTGGGACAAAACACTGCACCTTGTATTATAGACAAAGTGTTAGTCTACTTAATATACAGTTTCTAAAAATAAAGATAACTTACTTATAGAAAGATTGGTTTAGTTATGAGTAGACAGTTCACAGCAAGAAATTCCTCATAAATCTCAGCAACAGCTGTTCAACCTCTTATAAGCGAAATGCCCATTTACAACCACACTGAGATACTATTTTTCACCTAGCAGATTGGCCAAACTCCTTTGATAACATGCTCTGTCGGCAAGGCTCTGGGGAAACCACTTTTTATACATTACTGATATGAATGCAAAATTGCCCTGCCCTTAGAAGCAATTTGACAATAACTAGCAAAGCTACAGTTATATATTTACCATTCAGCCCTGTAATCCAATTTAGAGGAAGATATCCCAAAGGTACACTAGCAAAACAGCATATGCATAACACTATCAATATGAAATGGCAAAAAATGTCCGTAAGTATTTTAGTTGAATTACGTATTGCATACCTATACAGCAATTTAAAAAAAAGAACAAGGAGTATTTCAAAATACTTGCAGTAATCTGAGATACAATGTTATGAAAAAAGCAAGATGGAGAAAAGTGTACTTTATATAGCATGCTATGTTCCTCTTAGAAAGAAGAGTGGTACAATATATATGTATACACATCTGCTTATTAAAAAAAAATAGACCAGAAAATAACCCAAATTGTTCCACAGTAGAGAGAAAACGGTGAAGGGACAGGGATGGAAACTGAACTGCTCTGAGGATACCCTGGGTTAGATATCTGACTTGGAGTTGGCAGCTAGGATACCCTGGAGGTCAAAAACCTCTGAAAAACATCCCTCTACTGGCCATACACTTACTGCCCCCTGAAATACATTTATTTCCAAGGATAATTCAAAATACATTTTAAACATTACCTTTTTCTTCAATTCTTCTTGCTCCTTCTTACTTAAAGTTCGCTTAGCTGTACTCATTTTTCCAATACTGAATGCTTTAAGTTTGTTTTCTAGAAGAGGCTGTGAAAAGAAATAAAAGAAATAAAAAGGTATACCTTTAGCATTCTTAATGCTATCTATCACTTCAGTGATACTCCTCAACTGATAACCAAATATTCAGAATAGATGACTTTTGAAAAAATAATTCATTGTAAAGAAAAGCTGATAGTACTCTAAGTGTCAGGTGCCTGCCTACCCTAAGCTTAATTCTAAAGTAAATATTCACTGAAAAATATCATTTGCTAGCTGAAGGTCAGCAACATACAAAAGCCACTTAAAAAGAAAGTAAAAATAAAATAGACATGCCAAGGCTTAGAACTCATTCCACTTGCTTGGCAGCAACAAAAGCACCTGAGAAGGGAAAGCACAGATGTTTCTGGGTAAAACAAGCAATACAGAAAACAGACATTCAAATAGGGAGAAGGAGGCATACATTTCCAGGGCTCAATAGCAGGAATCTAAATACCATTTTTCACCGCCATTCCAGGTACTACAAATCGTTATCACTTCCTTTTATAATTCTGTAAATCACCTCATTCTTCATCAACAATACTGTTTATGAACATAACAACTTCATTTTCTTCATTTCAGAATACATCACATACAGTATTCGAAGTTTCCACACAAATAAACATTCATCAATGAATTTTGGATATGAGAAAATCATATTTTAATGAAGTCTTCATTTATGTAACTTAAAAGCAACTTTCTTCTGAAATACGGCTTGAATAAATTGTAGACCTTCAATTGTTCAATTAGTTATTCATCTGAATGTCAGATTTTGATTCATAAACTTGAGAGAAATGTTTATTAAACACAACCTAAAATATTAATCTGAAACTGAAATCTGAAGGTTTCTCTAGCCCCTACCAAAATGAGAAGCTAACCAATTGAAAAATGAAACTTTATCAATTCCCAGTTACTAAAAAGGCTTGTCCTTGAGATGTACAGAATGAAAGAGTAATTGTGCTGCGAACTACCTTAAAGTCACATTAAAATCCTTTGAAAAAATAAAGCAGTTTATAATCCAAAAGTCAGTATTGGGTTTCTGGAACATATTCAAAGTAAATTTTTTTTCTCCTCCAAAACAGAAAAATGTTTTGTATCATTCAACATCACCGGTTTCAACTTCAAAAATTTAAACAAACTAAAATCACATATAAATTCAATGAAAAACAATTATACAAAATGTTTGAGCTCAAATTTTATTTATAAACTAAGAGCTAAGCCCAAGAGGGAAATGGTTAAGGAAATTAAGGAATGTTCCCTAAAATACAATCTTCCATTAAAAAGTTTACTTACAGAACTTTTGCTAAAATAAAAAAAATTAGAACTCAAAACAGAATATTTTAAAATGTGTTCCTGTAAAATGAAGCTCAGCAAAGTAAAAACATATTTATGCTGAGAAATATTAAACAAGAAAAACAAAGAAAGTGTTATCAGTGTTAATACTGGCTGCTGATGACTATCTTCATTATATTTTCCAAATTTAATCACATGAAAACATGATTTAAAATACAAAAAAGAACACGAGAGCACTTTGCAGATACATGCAGTAAAGTGTTCTCTTATTGCCCTGGAAATGTACTCACCAGAGTGAACAGCACCCGCTGTTTGCCTCCCAGGGCAAGACTATAAGCACTCTGAAAGCAAGAGCTATTTTAATCGTCTGTGTATTTCCAGTGACTGGCATTTGGCACTTGGTTCAGTAATGTTTGGTAGAAGGGGGGAACAGTAAGTCCAACCATTAACCAGTTTACATCCAAAACGTTCCTTGTTGTTGTTTTTTTAATAAAATTTAAAATAAAGATATATCTCACATGAGCAAAAAAAAAAAAAAACCATTCCCTTAGATGAATTTGAGTTTATCATTAATCTGAATACAATGAAGAATATTATTTTCAAATAGTACAAGATGAAACAATAAGTACAAAACCAAGATATCCAACCACCAAATTCAATCAAGGACAGATTAAAATCATTAACTATACTTTCTTATCTTTATCAATACTTACTCTTGAAAGATTTTGATGAGGAGAATCACAAAGGCTTTCTCGGGCACTTTCATTCCTATAATTATGTTTCCTTGGGCTCTTAGGTCGTGCCCGACTTGGCATATCACTATCTGAGGGTCCGGATGCATCCATCTTCAGGAAAAGTAAAAAACATGTTTTTAAAAATCACATATATAATATTGAAAACTAGAAATAACCCAAATGTCCAAATTAACTGAATTATATACTATTAAAACTCTCATCTCTTAATATGAACACCTATTTAATTAAAAAAGTTCTTAAGTACAGGGAAAGTTTTCAGTAATTCTAACTTGCACTTGAAAGCTCGAATTTTACATAGGTAACAAATAGTTGTTTTCCTTGAAATAACAGGTTCATTTCCTTCATTTTCAAGAAAACATCTGCCAAACATCCAAGTCTGATTTACCACAGTTTATCTTGTCACTTGCCCCTTCAAATAAAAGTGGTATTCCATGAAAAACAGAAGCCAGTTTCACTTCTCAATTTAAACAATCCCACGAGTACTTTTCCTCACGACAATCATCACACTTTTGGTAAGCGGGAACGCCTTACATGTACTTCCCATTTCATCACACCTATCATTAAAAAGACCTGAACAAATGGACAAGATCAAGTATTGAAAAGTTTTATTGCTTCATCAGGAACATTCTTCAGTGACACTAGCATGTTTTCCTGTGCCCGGGGGGAAACACACTGAGGCCACACTGCCGCGATTCGTGCTCAGGTGCCCAGTTTACCCATCGATTGCTTTCTCACCATCAGTGCCAATGTCAACACAGAGAAAAAGGCAAATGTCTCAGTGTTATTACAAAACAGTCTGTAACTCACAGACCCCGTGCAAGTGACCCTCAGGGGTCTGAAGAGCACACTGAGTACTGCTGAAACAGCCTATGTAAAGGAATGTTTACTGCAGTACACCCAAAATGTCAAAAAGCTTTAAACTCAAGTATATGCCCATCAACAGAGAAACAGCTCACTAAATATTAAAATTAGTAACTGTACCTTCCACAGGGAATATTAGAGTTATCCCTGTTGACTCACAGGGATTTCCAATAGGTGTACTGTGCAGTGAGGAAAAAAATGAGTGTGCATAATGAATGCCATCGTCAATGTGTAAGTACACACTTATGTGTGTATAGGATTTTATACGCATGATTAAAAAAATAAGGAAATACACACACTAGTTTTCTAACATGGTTGAGGGGCCCGATTCATGCAAATAGAAGACAAAGAAAGGGGAGCACCTAACAAAAAAGGTGGAAAAAAAATAGGCACGTACAACCTAATTGTATTTATTTATCAAGTAAAACCATAAGTGTATGGATATAAACAAATTCAATTTCAAAGAAAAAAGACAAAGACTGCCTTTTAATACTCACGTGTGCATCTGAAGATCCAGATGAATGAACATCTGATGATCTGGTCTGCAAGTATTAAAAATAAAAGTTAATATTTAAACGATCAGAAAGTAGTCTTAGTATGCTAACAAAACAAGTGTTTCTCATACAGACTTGATCTTTCCAAACTTGTAGCAATTTCTTCTCAACTAATAAAATCAAACAAGGGCAATCTCTGACTAACAAAAATGTTATGATCCAAAATAAATGTGCAAGTCAATTCTTTAAAATTCAGAACAGCACATTTCCCAAGATTGATACAAATGATAGGATATATCTGAGGCATAGTTACCTTTTTATACTGCAGAGTAGAAACATAACCGCTATTTATACAACAGAAGTTTCAAGCAAAGGTTCTTCCCAAGTCATAAGATACACTGTTTACTGCTTCAACTCTGTCATAGCAGCAACTTCTCACTACACAGAAAAGAAACCTCCCCTCCTTTCTCTAACCGCCCAGTCATAGAAGTAGATTCTAATACCAAGAAAATCCACACATAAACCCTTGACATCTAGCAAAAGGTACAAATTCTACTACAGAAATAGTTCAAGAAAAACAAAATCCTATTATCAAATCTCCAAACGGCCTCTGTTTGCAACTTGTTTTAAGGGGGCTGTTTCTACTTCAGCATGTCACTGTTGCTGACTATTGCACAATGAAGAGTTCAGTCTTCAAATAGCGGCAATTTTCAACAATGTCAACTCTTAAAATGTCATCTTATTTTTCCTTAATTGATCTACATTTCTAGTTACATATAGCATACAATAATGTGCTGGTTTTTCACTACCCATTTAAGGACAAAGATGCCAAAGTGCAAGGCTATTTAAATAATAGGATTCACATGGATCCACACAGTATTGTTTTATTCATCTTTATTCATCTAAACATAAGGCTGGGAACAGCTAGTCAGATTTTCCTACTGAATCAATTTATTCCTCTGACCTCCACTGTACTGGGCCCTAGGTAAAATCAGCCCAAAACCACCAAGCACCGAGATACTGCCCACCTCCATTTTTTCTATCCATCATTTTTCTGTCCCCAACTTTTACTGTGTCCTTCCTCATTCACTTTCTTTTCCCAGCTAACCTTTCTTAAAAGGCAAGATAGTATGGAAGAAGAAATTTTTTGGTATTTAAATTAACTCTGTGAAATACTCTTTGAAACACACTTTGAAATGTGCCTCTTTGCAAAAACTTGGAAGTTAGAATATCCAAGAGAATTCCTCTTAGAAAAGAAAAAAGTTCCATAAAAGACTGAATGGTCTGAAGAAAAAAAAATCTGAAAAAAAAATAAATCAACTGCCTTCCAATATACTAGTATTAACCTGCTAGGTAACAAAAATAATATCCTAAACATAATAGTAATAAAAAATATAAAACATGTAGAAACCAACTAAAGAAATGTACACAACTTGTGTGAAGAAAACACAAACTTAAAGAAAGATTCAGTTATTCAAGTCTCGAGTCACTTTTGAAAAGACTCATCATATTCCTCCAGGGGAAAACTCATTAAGACAATGTCTACTATACCCAAATTTATTTACATATCTAATACAATTTCATTCAATAGCTCAAAATTCCAAAGGTAAATCTTTGCAAAGGGGCAAAGGGGATTACCAGGAATAACTCTCAAGTTCACCCAGAAGCAGCAGCACGCAAGAGTAGCTAAGAATGTGCTAGCCTTTCTTTAATCGTCTATGCCACCACATTCAAACCATCATTTCTAGCATTTAAAAATAACTGCATGGGTTAGGAAGATGCATCAGCTGATTTCAATTAACCTAAGATGGCACTGGTCATAGTTACTGCAAACCAGGCATTTTGCAAAGATATGCAGCTATAGCTGCACAACATCCAGAATGGGATTTTTTTTAGGCTTAAGGACAGTTAGGTATTCAAACAGTGGTTCATAAGATTTTAAAAGAACCAACTTCTAAAGCCAGTGGTCCAGGTAAGCAGTAACTTCAGAAGCTGAGCCTCCCCCTCTTCCCTACCTGGAACTGAACTGTATTATTCGTTTTGGGCTTGGGTTTTTATTTTCTTTAAAACTTAAGAACAAATTAATGATGTTTAAAGATCTTCTGAAGTCTGCAGGAGAATTCCTCATCCGGATGAAAAGACCCAAAAGAAAGAAAAGAAAGGGCAGAATAAAGGAGGTTTGAGGCGATACAGAAGCAGATACAGAGAAATTTCTCTGAGTATAGAGAGAGCAGACAGTACAGACATGGGGAAGGATGGTAAGAAAATCCAAAAGGAACAAGGATCACTCGGATGCTGCTGAGATAAAAGTGCAGCCAATGACACTTATGCCGTATGACCCTGTATCCTGGTGGCTGAGAAGAAAAACTTTTTTTTCCTGGCTGCTCCTACTTTACATCACGTGAAAGGCCTCCACACCTGAGTTTTAAAATGAGCAAGCTACCCACTGACATTCCTCCAACGCTGCCACTCTGCCTAGTCAGCTCTCCATTCCCACTTCCGTCTCCTGAATGTCCTCTTTCTCCTCTCATCCCCTAAAGCATCAACTTACATCTCCACACATTTAACCATTTCTCCCAGGGAAAGCAAATGCACACCTGTTTGCACTACAATGACTCCCAATCCTTGAACTGCAAACCTGGTCCCTGTCCGAGGTTCCAATCTGTTCCTAAACTACCTCCAGGACACCTTCCCTGAATGTCTGCAAGGAACTCAAATCCGAAATGTCTAAAACTCCTCACAAACCAGCCCGTCCTTGCGACCTTATTTCCCACACTGGGTCCTCACACTCTGGAAGCAGTAAATGTTAAGAGCGCCGATCCTGGAATCCGGGGTTAGCACTGAGCAGGGCTGTAACCTTGGGCCGAGCTCCTTCATTTGTAAGGCTGAAAAGCACGCACCTCAGGTACGTGGTGAATGAAGGCCAATACAGAGGAGCACTGAGCACAGAGTTTGTACACAGTGTTACTAAGTGCCAGCCAGCAGCAGCATTACAACAGGCTCGTCCTGGACACCATCCTTAGCCGGTAATCAACTGCGTCAGACTGTTATCCTACCTCTAACACAGCTCTTCTACTGGGAGCCCTTTTCCTTTGCAAAGACTCCATTGTGGTTCAGATCTTCCCTTTATTCAACCATTTACTGAGCACCCATTGGCTGGTATGATACGGTGTCTTGCATTAGAGATATAAAGGAAAATAAGACATAGCTCCTGTCATTAGGAGCTAATAAAAGAGACAAGTGAAAATGTGGCTATGCCACAATGGCACAGAGGGGAAGACATTAAGAAAAGCTTCCCAGAAAGGATCAGGTGAGATTTTTTGAAGCAACCCTCAGTATCAATGAGAAGCACTGCAATAATCTTCAAACTGGTACTCACTTCCAAACCCTTAACTAGGCTCCCAGAATGAATCAAATTTCCAAGGCTCTCTAATTTTATTCTGTAACATTCAAACCCCTCCACAGTTTAGCTAAAACTTACCTTTCCATCTCAGCTCCTCTTAAGTCATATGCAAGTTCCCTATGCACTAGCTAAACCAGAACACTTATCTCTTCTTCACCTCACCCATCTCTTTTTCATACTCCCTCTCTCTATCCTTCAAAGCTCTGCTCATTGTTTAAAAGGACTCAATCAATCAAATTGCTCTATGCTCCTGAAGCTTCCCCGCCTCACTTTCAGATACTTCAGATAGCTCTGCCTTGTACTCTCATGTGTTGACTCTGTTCTGCCAATAGACAGCGTGCTCCCCAAAATGGGTACGGTCTTATTCAATGTTTTCTTCCTCAAATCAGCACAAGATCTGGCAAGCGACAGATCCTCAATATACTTGTTGACTTAACCTGTGGGAACAAGTACCTACACAATGCAATTACTCTCCACACTGTCAATATACCATGCTGTCACTCAGTAACACGTTGCAGCTACCTAGCTTAATACTCTCCAAGCCAAACCAAGGACCACCTCTGAAAAAAATCTTTATACGACCACTGAGACAGGCACTACGTATAATAAAGTTAAATAACAAACCTGAAATGATCTTTAAAATTATACCCAAAACATTACCAATACATGAAAAGTTATAACTATAATACACTTTGAATGTCCTGTAGTTTATCTAAACTGAGGAAGGTCCTAGTGAAAAAACTTTTAACTCCTCAAAGAAGAGACATCAAGCAGTACTAAAAAGCACTGATCAAGAAAAGGGAAGTTCATAATTCCCCTCTCCACCCAAAAACACAACCTTCCACACATAAAACTAACCACTTTACATTTTCAGATAAGGTTACAACCCGTGTCATAATAAATATTCAGTTTAAACTAAAACTGGAAAACTATGAAGAGCCTGATTTTCAAGGTTTGTGTTTTGTTTGGAGTTTTTCATCATATTTAAATCTTATATTTAAATCTTCAGGTACCATAAAAAACATGTACATAGGCAGTAATATATACCTAAGAATCACAAGCCTTGAATGGATCCTCATTTCACTTATTTCTTACAAGTGAATACCTAATCAGCAATCAATCAAAATAGTTCCCAAACCAACTTGTCAAGGAAGCTAGAGGTATTTTCTACCTTATTTACCTATCTAACCCAATTTTTGACAATACGGCAAAAAAATAACCACTGTCAAGAGTAAAATAACAGAGCACACAACTCAGCATTACTATTACCAGCACATGAGATGCAGAAGAAAATACCACATTCTCTATATATCCTCATTTTGCTGAGCAAGCAAAAAAAAAAAAAAAAACTCTTAAAATCAAAATAATAATTAATTTTATAAATCAAATTCTAAGGAAGTATGCTTAACAATTTTCTAAGCAATTACAGTTTCTCTCTTTGTCTCTCCTCCCAAAATCAAAGCTACATCATGGCACCAACACCCTTCTCCCCCAAAGTGATATTTTAGTCTGGTGATAAACAAGAATAATGCATAGAAAAAATTTAGCTCATTCCTAAAACATTAACTAAATTTCTAGTTTGCTGGGCTTTAAAATGAAAAGTATAGCAAAATTACATAGAGAATAAAAGGGCACAGATCTCTGCATTGGAGACAACTATATATAAAAGTAAGTCATTTCACTACTCATGCATAATATGTAATTTTTAAAGCTAGAAGAAACTGTAGAGATTATCTAACTTTAACCTCTTTATTTTCTAATTAAGACATGTCAAATAATTTTGTCATTATCAATGGCAAAAATCCTGTCTATTGAAATTTTCCTCAATGTCTAGAAATGATTAACCAGCATCCCCTACCCATATCCATGGGAATTTAACTGCCAAAGAAGAATGAACATGAAACAGAACAATCTGTTTACTCCACATGTATTGTAGAATGTCACTCATCTGCTGTCCCCAAAGAAAGGAAAATCAAACCAGAGAGATCAAAGGCTAAAAATTCCACATACTGTAGTATTAGCCAAAATGATCTGCTACTCTCTCCAATAATTTCTGGGCTTGTGTTAGAAAAAGAAAGCAACAATCTGGGCAGTCATCATGATAGTTGATGATTTAAATTCTAAATCTCAGAATTAGAATTTATCCTGACATTTTTAAAAGTAAGTACTTTTTATTTCCTCTACAAACAAAAAGAAGAGGAGAAAGGAACTAATTTATTATGAGCTTTATGGACATTATCTCATTTAATCCTTACATCAACCCTGTTGGAAAAAAAAGGATTATATTCATATTACAAAAGAGAAAATTGTGAAGCTCAAGTTTAAGCAGTCTACCTTAATATCACAAATATAATTAATTGCCAAGTCAGTATTTGAATGCAAATCTAGTTTATCAAAATTCAAGATCTTTCCACTATCTCAAGCAGCCTCCATATTAATAGAGAAAATCTTGTCAATATCACCTGAGTCCTGAGATATCCTGACTCCTATTACAGTTGATGATAATCTAAAGCAATATAAACTAAAAAGATTACTGGAGGACCCAACAATTTACTTACAGGTAACACACACAACCATGAGAAGTACTATTATAGAAGGAAAACTGAACACAGATATTAAAATGTTTATAATGTATCCAAGGCCTCAAAATAGGAGATACTTAAAACATTACATGGAAAATAAACAAAAATCGTGACACTTATGCGTGTATGGAGTTGGCTAGCTTTAGTTCCCAAATAGTAAGCAAGGCTGTGTTTGTCATGAGTCTGTGTAGGGTAAGTGAGTAGGGTATGGTACCCAACTAGTCCCCTATTCCCCAAGGGGAAATGTACCTGGGAAGGGAGAAAACGACAAAGAGTAAATGCAGAATGTAAAGCAGCCAAAGCTGGCCCTCTACCATAGTTTCTACACAACTAAACGATGTCTGGTAAAGCCATTACTAATTACGAAGTAATTATGAACATCATTCACCAAATGGCATGAGGATTATGATTTATCAGAAACTGAGAAAGGAAGTACAAAACGGGTTATTATGTTTGTCAGAACAAACTGTGAACGCAAGGCTCGCCCGGGCTGCAGTAAATTTCCTAATAACCGACTTATAATCATACACACTTTAACATGTAGCATTCCCTAGAACACAGCTTCTTACCATCAAAAAGCTTAACAACTACTTCCCGCAGTACCTGGAACTTTTAATATTGTGTCCGAAATGAGAAACTCAAAGCAAAAAACTATGAAATGACCCGCTCAAGATGGCAACTAAGATGTGTGCTAACCACAGCCTAATACTGAACGACTTCCACAGATCAATGGTTTCACAGCGCGCGCACGGTTCCCCGTGAACTCAAAGCAATTTACTCATCTTTGGAGGCTTCCAGATCTACGGAAGTTCCCCTTTCAGTGGAACACACGCAGACACACACAGAGATGCAGGAGACCCCGAGTCCTCGAAAATGAGCCCTCGAACGAAGTGCTCATTTTGTACTTCCTCTTAAAAGAAATAAGACCACGTGCAGAGAGGAGCACTACGCTTGGCGATGCAGCACCGCAAAGGAGAGCGGCTCCCGCCTCTGCACTTCCCCCTCCCCCGCGTCCCTCCACTGTGGGTCCTCCCCTCACAACTTGCGGCCCTAGAGGTTATTTAATTCCCTGGAGGGCACGAAGGAAATTGAGATGCCCGAAGCGTGAGGTCCACAACCGAAGGACCGAGGGAACAGAGGCAGACACTTAAGCACCGGGAGGGATTCCCGCCTCCCCCGGGCGCTGCCCGGCGGCCTCAGAGCGCAACAAGGTGAGATACAGGGCGCGTTTTCACGGCTTCAGACCTCAGTCTCAACTCCCGATTTCACTCCAGTGCCAAACGCGGGCCGAAGTACTCACGCCACCCCACCCGACCCGCGGGCTCGCCGGTCTCGAGCCGAATCCAGGCTGGGGCTAAGGGGAGATACCAGGCCTCTCAACCTGCGCACCACGGTGCGCCCGTACCTCGGCCTACCGTCGCCACCAGTACCTGGCCTCCCACCCCAGGCTACTCCCGCTGGCCAGAAGCGTGTGTGGACCCCAGACGACAGGGATAGACTCACTGACTTACGAAGTCCTCTAAGAAATTACCTTTGAACTGGCCTTCTGAGATCCGCCTGGCGTTTTGTCCGCCATCTTGAGCTTTGCCCCTCCTTCGGCGGCGGCAGCAGCGCGGGCGAGTCGAGCGCCGAAAGAGTGGATCAGCGCGGAGCCCGCCGGAGCGCCTGCAAGGCTGAATACTCGACTGCCGAGATAGGGAATTCGAGCGCCGCCGCACCGCGTGACTTCCGGTGTCACTCAGCTCCCCGGCCCCGCCCACTACGCTGGTTTTGCTGGTTGTCTCGGTTGCTGGTGGTGTGGGACCCGGGAATTTCCAGAATCTTCTTGTCCCGGCTTTCAGAGCCAGCTGACACTTCACTCTTCTCAGCACCAACCCTTGATAGGTGCGAACCGGTTGTATTTCCTGGGCGAGGAGGGAACGGCTCCTTAAAGAAGAAATGCACTGGTCAGCTGGGGAGGAGCTTTTCAAATCAGAAAAGAGTCTGGAGCGGACCGGGAGTCCGCGCTCCGTGGACAAAGACCTGTTCGCGCCGCCTCCAGAGCTCACACCCTAGTGGGAAACTTGCAGTCTGCTCAAGGTACTTCAGTACAGAGTTGTGCCCAGAAAGCGAAGAAGTTGAGCGTTTGACCGACCCAACCTGAGATTCCGGCAATGGGGGTATCCGATAGACTTTGTTTAGAGCGTCTGCAAAATGGGTACCTGCGGAGAGAGGATTAATAAAAGAAAATCATAGTATTCTAAATCTAGCATACATGTAAATTGTGTGTTATTTAAGAATTACGTTTTACAATTTCGTATTGTTATTTTTAATCTCATGTGGAGGGGAACATCATGGCATTTTCTGTACTTAATGCTTTTTTAAAGTTCTTAATAGGATCTGTATTCAAAGAAGGAAAGCTTACTTGACAACGTCATGCCTGAACTGAGCCAGTCAAGGAAAATGGAAAGGGATGCCAGGCAGAGGGAGTAGTTGAAATAAAAGCCTGGTAGCATGAGTCAGTACAGGCCGCTGAGCAGTCACCATAAGCAGTCAAGTCGTGTTAGACCAGGCGAGAGACGGATGTGGCAGGAGAGGTGGACCGGAGCAGGTTCACCCAGGGCCCAGCAGCAGCCAGTGTGCTGAGGAATTAGAATTCTACTCTGAGGAGGAAGAGGGGCCTTTGACAGCAGTAAGTAGGGTTGTGATGTGATCAGATGATCAGTTTTAAAACATGGCTCCAGGGACTGGGGGAAGGGAAGAAGAAGAAGGGTTCATGACTTTCCTTAGTTTATGCAAAATATTTTTGAGGCCCCTTTTGTGTATAAAAGCCTGCCCAAAGTGTTGAGAGGCTTAGAGACACAAAAATACAGTACTTTCATATGATTGAAAACTTAGTGAGGAATGGGGAAGAGAAACAAGGGAACAGCAAACTAACACTATGCAGAATTAAATTGATGCTGCAAGGAAGGATCAATAGCTGTGGGAACTCTGAAAGAAGTAATTAATTCTGAGGGTAGAGGTGGAGTAGAAAAATGCGGGAGGTTTCACAGAGAAGGAAGCATTTGAAACAACTCTGAAGAAGTAGAGTTTTGTCTTTTGGATGGTGTTGGGGAGAGAGGGTGGGAAAGTTGGGGTAGTGGTGAGGGCACTCAGAACAGTATCTGACACATGGCAGACCCTCAGGAAAGGTTAGCAGTCCTGGGCCAGGTACAGAGGAATCAACAGGCCAGGGCTCCTGTTCCATGTGAGGGGATGGGGGTAGAAGAACAGACAATAAATAAGCAAACAAGAAATGAGTGGAAAGTGGCAAGTACTATACATTAAAATAGAATGACGTTTTGCATCCTCCAGTCCAATTGAATTTATTTTTTATCTCAGATCTTATCACACTTTCTCAATTCTGTGCGTCTTCCCCTACCCTCGTCCCAGCCTCTAATTAAAGGCTAATTCATTTTCTACTCTTATTGAAGATATTCCTTCCTCCTGGAAGCCTACAGACCTCCCTCCACCACCAAACCTAAGTTAGAGACTGCTTCTGATCCATAGGAACCTATACTTTCCCACTCAAGATGCTCATCACACTAGATCTTAATTACCTGTCTACAATCCAGGATTAGAAAGTGAAATCATCGGCAGAGATAAAGGGAGGAGTGGGATTGGCTGTGCCTAGTCACGTTCTGGCAATACTGCAGGCTGACTGTCTCCGTAAAGTGAATATTGCATGCTTTTCATTCAAATCCCTAAAGTTCTACTTCTCGTAAAAATAATCTTTACTAAATGTTTACTCTGAAAGAGTTAAAAAAAAAAATAGTTCATGCAGACTTCTTCCCCGTCTCTTCTTTTTCATACAGTAAAAACCCCAATGCAAGTCAGACAAATGTGATCTGACTAGTTATATGTAGGCCTTTACTAAAGCCTACTTACGTACACTTTTAAATAAGACTCACAATCATGGTTAAGAGCAAAGTTCTCCAGAATACATGTAAGTCATGAAATCTTGGCCCTGTTACTGAAACCACAAATTAAGGAGGATGAGATACATACTATTTATGTGAGATACACATAAATAGTAAGGAAGTCATACAATTTACTGCAATTATTACTTTTTCACAATCATGCTGAAACCAGGCCACTGTATACCTCCTGATGTGTTGGTTCTCTAGTCCCACACCTGTCGTCTCTTACACGTTCTCCCTGCAGCTGTGTTCCACAGAGATCACAGAGTAGAGCTAGATGCAGCCCATGGAGGTGTTTTGCTTGGCTCAAGCGGGGAGTTTTGTGATTGAAATTTGAGCTAACAGTTTAAAATTGGGAGATTTTACTTTGTTATACTCAGGATTTCCAGCTTTTCTTGAAAAATGGGAGTCTGGCAACAACCCCGGCGAGGTGCGCCACAGCGATCTCTACAGGAGTATGCACTCCCGTTCTCCTGGTCTTCCCCACACTTGGACAAATGCTCCACACCCGGACCGCCGGAAGGCATTCGAGTTTTCTACTTCTCAAGGACAATTTAAGTCTTAACCAAGGACCATGACCAAAACATTTAACAATCAGTCCCCCAGGCACCAAGGAGAACTGACATCCATTTGGCCAGACCCACAGATCTTTCAAGGGCCTCCCAAAATGTCTCAATTTCATTTAAAATAAGCAAAAAAAAAAGTGGAAAGACTGGGGGGGGAAGCAGCATTTAACAACAATGTACACAATAAATGAGAACTTAAAAGTGATTGTCCCCAAAGCTAAAATCTCCTGTATTGTGTCAATGGACTGCTCCTACTTGGTGGCATTTTCATTCAGAGTATTTTTAAGCAGCTTCTGCCTGCTCTGTAGGCTTCAGGACAGAGGTTGGTGAAAGCAAATCCATTTGTTCATTTGGCAGTTACCGAATTTCTAGCATGTGCCAGGCTCTAAAGAAGATAAAAAGGGAGGGAGGGACAGTTAAAAATGAGACTTAGCTCTATGGCTAAGGGATCCTCACAGCTTCTAGGAATCATGAGGAGGGAGCGGTCTGTGGATGGAAGAGTCTGAGGAGCGGGTTGCCTGCCCCACCTTATCCCACGGAGGTAGCCTGACAAGGTTTCAGTGGCAATAGCAGCTTCTCCCCTTTCTCCCCTCCCCTACCAAAAGAAAATACCCAACTTACTTATATCTAGAATTCCTTTGACAATAGTAATTAGCAGTGGCATTTTTTTTAAACTACAAATGCCTGGGGAATAAGAGATAAGTAAAAATGGTGTCAAAAGGCATATAGCCCAAGATGGGCTGGGGACATGTTGAAGATAATAAAAATTGCTATTTTAGCTATGATCCTGCTGGAAAGATTACCCTTACTGTGTAGTAATTGTATCAATAAGATATAAAGCCTACCATGGTTCAGATGGAATATTGTGGAAATGGGTGTTCCTGAGTGAGTGTGTGGTGTGTATGTGACAAAGGAGGACTGAAGGTGTCCATGGCAAGTCACGACAACTAGCAGAGGGCAACATCTCCTAGGGAGTTCTCACCATGGCCCAGCAGTCCGAAGTGGGGCTTGACTTGGACCCCCAGAGATCGCACCTCACTTAACCTGTGACCTGTCTTCTCCCAGTCAGGAGCCTACGTATCCCCATGAACTAGAACTCCGGAGGCAAGACCAGGTAACATAAAAGGCTAGGTGGAGAATGAAGTTACGAAGAGAAAATGAGCAAGATTTTTTCTCTTGCCAATTCCATTGGTTGCCAGTAACACAAGTCCAGCTGCTGTTTTAACATTCCTATCACGGTAAGTCTTTCTATCAAAGAACAGAGCATACCGTCTTTTTCAAGTTTTGTTTATTTTGTGTATTCTTCATTTTGACTTTGCATATTTCATGTTACCTTTTATCATTTCTGTTGTTACTGCAAATAGGTTAAGTTTGTCCATTATTTATATGTCCTGAGTAATTGTTTGTATACGATTACTATATGTTAATGTTGTGCCCAGCCACTTTGCTGAATTCTTTTATTATCTGTATAATTTTTTAGATTTTTCTCTTGGGCTTTCAGGCATACAGTCATATCATTTGCAAATAACTACAAGTTCACCTCCTCTTGTCCCATTTTTGTCTATCTTCTGTTTTTTTCTATGTAATAACATTAGCCAGTTCCTCCAGAGAAACATTAAGTAAGAGTGGGGCTAATGGATATCCTTGTCTTGTTACTGACTTGAATGAAAATGCTCTTAAGTGTTCATAGGAAAATGAGACTGACTTATAGTATTAGGAGGATGAGCTGGCATTCAGGTTTTAAGTTGAACTATTTGCTAATTTTTTAGCTAACCATGGAAATGAATATGCAGAATTTTAAATTCTCATGGACTCGGGGAACCTGAGGATATGCCAAAGAATGCCAATGGTTAAGACAACCCTATTAGAGAAACACAGTTACAGGCTTGTGTTAAGAAAAACCAGGGGCCGGCCCAGTGGCTCAGGCGGTTGGAGCTCCGTGCTTCTAATGCCGAAGGCTGCCGGTTCGATTCCCACATGGGCCAGTGGGCTCTCAACCACAAGGTTGCCAGTTTGATTCCTCGAGTCCTGCAAGGGATGGTGGGCTCCACCCCCTGCAACTAACAAGCAACTGGACCTGGAGCTGAGCTGTGCCCTCCACAACTAAGACTGAAAGGACAACAACTTGACTTGGAAAAATCCTGGAAGTACACACTGTTCCCCAATAAAGTCCTATTCCCCTTCCCCAATAAAATCTTTAAAAAAAGAAAAAGAAAAGAAAAACCAGGACAACTCCTTGAGTTAGGAAAATAAGGGAAGAGAAGAAATGTCCTGCTCTATGCAGCAGAGAGAATGGGCCGTGGGAGGAAGATTATGGGGGAGGACGGGTAACAGATAACCACCAAGTTAGTGGCTTAGAGCACAATATATCATATATACATAACATTTATGCATATAATATGTAATATATACACTACAAATTGATGATCTCAAAATTCTGGAGGTGCCTGCAGGCTGTTCGTTTTGGAGGCTCTCGAGGAGAATGCATGTCCACCTTCCAGAGTTTGCCTCCATTTCCTGTCTTTTCCTGGCCCCCTTTTTCATCTTCAAAGCCAGCAACGTAGCCTCTTCTCTCCTCTCTGACCTCAGCTTCCATCTTTTATCCGCTCTCTACCTAACTCCACTTCCTCTTTGTAAGGACTCTGATTGCACTGAGCCCACCACAACAACGCAGGTTCATCTCTCCATCTCAGCAGCCTTAACTTTTTCACACCCACAGAGGCCCTTTGCCCTATAAATTAAGATAGTAGAAAGGTTCCAGGCATTAGGATGTGGACATCTTTGGAGGGCTATGATTCACGTACCCCAGGTTCTAAAATTAACTTTCTGCTTCTGTACTTTGTCCCTGGCTGGCAGGTACAGCTTGGATCCCATCAGAAAACTGACATGGGAAGGATCCTAAGAAATAGTCATCTCGAATCAATGAAGTTCTGAAATTGTTACTGAGGAATTCAGTGCATAGCAGGTGTGATTCCAGTGAAGATGGGATGAGACAGATGTCTATTATTAGAGACTCATAGGGCATAAAGCAGACAGATGTGTCACAATAAACATGGATAGTAAGTAATCAGCAAAGACACCAATTTTTGTCCGATTTGTTTACTGCTGTATCTCCAGTAATGGAACAGTAAGCACCATGCAGGCACTCAGTGAATATTTGTCAGTGAATAGTCTACATCAGAGGTGCGTTGGGAGAGCACGGAAGAGTGGCACTGCATCAGAGGAGTCAGGGCAGGCCCGTGAATGCTGTGGCAGAACTTCCAGAGGATGTGTCCTGCTCCCTGAGTTCAGCACCAGGCTAGCTCCTGGGAGTTGTTAGCAGCGCTCAGAGAGCAGGATGGAGACCTCAGCACAATGCTGTCTCATTGTAAGAAAATGCAAATCTTGCTCATTTTAAACAGATTTAGAAGTCTCATGTACAAACTTTGAAAAAAATACGAATCTCATCCCCAATTAAAAATTTTTTTTCAAGAATTGTGTAATTTCGGGAGTGCCCTCTTAATTGCTAGATGGAATGCTGCGCAATTCATGATAAAGCCAAAGAGATCTTCAAATTAGAAAATAATAATTGTAATTTCTATGCAGGCAGACTCGAGGGACTGCACATGTCATTTACTACTCTGCCATGTGGCGGCGCTGCTGCCACTGTAAACAAACACCCACCATCCTTTGTAGGTGTCTGTTGGACACACTCAGAACTCCTGTGAGTGGTCTTGCTGCTCTTGTCAGCTTTGTTGTTACAGTTAAACATCATCCTAACATCCTGTCACTGTCAACCAATTTTTCAGTGTGCAATTGTGTTCGTGCTAGTGTTGAAAAATAACTTAGAAAGGGAAGTTAAACGTGGAAAAACCATAGCATGCTCTTGTTCATTTAAGAAGGAATAGTCCACAAAATACTAGATTAAAAATATTAGGTATAATGTTAGAGATAATACCTTTACAGTCAGGCTTGCTCTGCTTCTCCAGGAGGGCAGGGACAGGGCTAGTACAGTGCCTGGCACACAGTAGACAAACAATAAATATCTGTGAAATAAATAATAAAAGCATGGAAGATGGTGACCTTACAGCTCCCACCCATATATCCTCTCAGTTTTACCTCTACACAGTAACTAACAAAAAGCTCCTGAAACCAAACTCCAAAATCGCAGGGTTGAATTCCTGAGTAGGCCAGCGCAGGTCAGCTGCTCATTCTTGGTATAACCAGCTGTGCCCAGGGAAAAAAATGCCACAAGAGTACAAATGGCTCCCAGAGGCCTAGGTGGGATAAATGAAGGTTTTCAGGGGTGGGGGGAGGGAGGTGTGAGCCAAAACTAACTGGAATGTAAGAATAATACAATACACAATTATTTTTCAAATGTTTAGGGTTGTTGCTGTGATTTATAAGATACAATTTGTTTCATTGTGGTAAAATACACATAACATAAAAATTGCCATCTTAACCATTTTTAAATGTACGGTCTAGTGGCATTAAGTGCCTTCACATTGTTGTGTGAACCATCACCACCATCCAGCTCCAGAACTTTTTCATCTTCCCAAACTGAAACTCTGGACTCATTAAATAATAACTTCCCAATCACCCTTGCCCCCAACCCCAGCAAACCATCATTCTGAGTTTCTGTCTCTATAAATTTGACTATGTATCTCGTAGAAGTGAAATCATACAGTATTATGATTTTTGTGACAGGCTTATTTCACTTAGCATAACGTCCTCAAGGTTCATCTGGAATGTAGCATGTGTGAGATTCCTTCCTTTTCAAGGCTGGCTAATATTCCATTGCATGTCTGTGCCACATTTTATCTGCTCATCCGTGGATGGCATTTGGGCTGCTTCCAGCTCTTGGCGGTTGTAAATAGTGCTGCTATGAATATTGTCAAAGCATTCTTGAATTAAGCATACTCTCCATCAATGGTCCTAAAGGCACTTCTCCTATCATGTCGGGACCACCACTGGTTTCCTCATGCTTGGCACCTTTTTGAATCTTAGAATAGGAGTATGTGCCAAGGATTGAGATCAGTGTGGTGGTACATCTGGAAATAATTCCTGGGAAGAAAGAATGATACAAAATCAAGTTGTCAGCCTGGAGAAGAGCAGACTTGATGAAGCTATGGGAGCTGTTTGCAAGGAGTAAAAACTTGCCTTGTCGCTCCCCAAGGCAGATGAGGAAGCAGTAGATGGAGACACAGAGCAAGATTTTCTGATTTCAACTCAGTGTATAAGTTAATTTTTAACCTCTAGAACTGTTTAACAATGCAACAATCTCATTAAATAAGTATTTCCCTGTTGAAATACACAGACAGAAGCTGACTGATTGTAGGAATTATTCCAGAATTTGGAGGAGAGTTGTAAGAGCTATATTTGGGCTCTAGGATTTCTTTCACCCCGACGTTATTTGTCTTTCTAATGCTTGAAGCATCAGAAAAGACAAAAAACGGCCAGAGCTGTAGTTTCCTAAGTAATTATACAGTGTAAACTTAGTTTACACTGATATTTGTTAGTATTGCGTCCTCTAGATGAAGCTGGAATCTGAGAAGCTGTGGCATGCAGTGGTAAGGAAATGGCTTTCACAGTCACAGTCTTTCCCCCGTAGCCATCAATGCAGATTGCTGGTCCAGGGAACAGTTCTGGGTTCCCATAGACAAGACTGCAGTCTGCACCAGTGTCAACTAGGGCCAAAACCCTCTGCACATTAGAAGGGGACCAATGTATGGACAGTTCCACGTGGGGCCTCTGGTCCCTGCTTGTCCCCTCTGACCGGGTACCTTGGCCCCACCCCTAATCAAGCTGAAAGGAGCCGGCCTCAAGCGGCCGCATGAAGTCCTGGAGGGACACGGGTCGCGCTTTCCCAGACTTCTCCTTTAGGCTTCTCCGGAATTGCTGTTCCGGACGCAACTGTTTCCAAAGTTCCAACAAGAGTGCATTGGGTTGTCGGTCTATTTTTTCCCAATCGATCCCTGCTGCCACAAGATCATGCCACATTTGTACGTGTGTTACTCTCTGAGGCCCGCGACCTTGCCCCTTTACTTTTGATTTGGGCTTCCAGGTCTCAACTGTGCAGACCTCCTGTCTTAACTTCCTTTGCCGCTAGCTTTCAACATCCCCTAGGGTGGCCATGGCAGTTGTAACTTTATGGATCCGCCGCCCACATAGTGCGTAAGAATGGCAACCAAGGATCCAAAAGCACTCGCAGGTGCAGTATCCAAAACCAGATCTCTCATGCTGGCTTAAAAAGCTCATCATCTGGCCCCCTGCATATTAGGGTTGAAAATAGCATGTCTCATACCCATTTCATGGATGATTTGAGTAAGTTCCGTATATGACTGCCATTGACTCACGGTGTCTGGCAGCTCGCCAGCCTGTCCCCATACTGTGCGTACCGCAGCAGTGAGCCACTCCATTAAAAAATGGTTGCCCTGGTCGTGGGCCAACCTATGGCAGTTCTGTAACCTTTGTCGCAGGGACGGATGCACTGTCACAAAGGCTAGCTTTTCCATCTCGCCTGGGGAGCAGTGAATGTTGTCTGCTCCCTCATCCCATAAACGTAGTAGCCAAGCTGAGACTGGCTCTCCAGGGCGCTGTTGGTACCGCCTCCCCAGCTCCTGCAACTCAGTGGGAGTGTATGGGGTGTAGTTTGTGAGCTCAGTCACAGCTGGGTTGCCTGCAGCAACACCCCCGGGGCCCAAAGGTTGCTCAGGTTTTACCCTTTGCATCAAGATTGGCAGGGCTTGGGGGTTGGGAGCTACATTGTCTCCACTCGCTTCCTCCGCCTCTGCCTCCTCAGAGTCTCCACTGTGGGGCCCCTGTTCTAACAGGCGGACCTGAGCTTCCAGCGCTTCCAACTGGGACATCTGGTCCGGCACCTGGGCTCTTTCATTAGGCACATTTTCTGTGTTGAGATTCAACGCCCTGAGAAACATCCAGCCCACGCAGCCAGCTGTAGCCTTCTCCTCCTCCGCCAAATGCTCAGCCAGAGCCTGCAGGGCCCTCTCCACGCTGGCCGGAGAGCCGTCCATGTCCTCCCACCCCTCCTTGGGGGTCCAACTCCTGAGAACAGTGGCCACCGGACACCACACACTGTGTGGGGGCCACACGTCCTCCTGCCCAGAGTCAGACTCCATTCCCACCTGGCCGGGATCCTGCTCGCTGTGCCAGGCGTCCGATTGGGTGGAGGCCTCAGTGCAAGATGTCAGCAACCCTCGGAGCCTACAGCAGCAGCACATCACTAAGAGGAAGGTGACGCCTTCTATGGCCAGGAGGGAGGTGTACCATCTGGGGGCTCGAGTCTCCCAGGCAGACCGCGCCTCCCATTCCCGGCACAACTCCTCTCGGGCCTTCTGAAACTGCACTTTTACACGCACACACTGCTCCACCGGGCTTCGGTAGGGTTTGGCCGGCACCATACCCTGCTCGCTGCGCCATGTGTCGTGCGGGGCGGCCTGCGGGGCCTCTGGTCCCGCTCCCCACATCAGAACGCAGGACATGGCGAGGCCAAAAAGGAACACCCACGGAGCCACAGGTGGGGGAGTCAGACCAGTATATACTCGCTGGCCGCTAGGCGACACACACACAGTAGTAGCCACACGATCCGCAGTCCGCCATTCACTTCTCTGCCTGACAACCAACCAACCAATCAACGCAGCCCCACAGTTACATCAGTAGCCAATGGCCAACTGGTCACAGCTGATGGCCAACCAATCACAGTTGACAGTCATTCACTACTCGAGCCAGCACCTCCCCACATGAGGCCGAGAGCCTGGAAACTGCTCTCTGGGACTCTGTCCCCTCATGGGGCCTTTGGGAGGTGATTAGGTCATGAGAGTGGAGCCCTCATAGATGGGATCACTGCCCTTAGAAAAGAGGCCCCAGAGAATTCTCTCACCACTTCCACCATGGGAGGACACAGCAGGAAGACAGCCATTTATGAACCAGGAAGTGAGTCCTCACCAGACACCAAATCTGCTGGACTTGATCTTAGACTTCCCAGCATCCAGAACTATGAGAAATAAATGTTTGTTGTTTAAGTCACCCAGTCCATGGTGTTTTTGTTATAGCAGCCTGAATTGACTAAAATATCTATTATGTTTATGTTTCTCATGGCTTTTTGTTTTTTACTGAGTTTTCATTCAGATTTTAAAAACACAGAACTCCTTGATTTTTGAGAAAATGGGGGACTTTTGAAAAGAATAGTTTGAGAGTGTTTTCTTTAACCACTAGAGGGCACATTGCATTGGGTGTTTTGGGTGTTTTTCCACTTCTATATAATTTAAATGTATATTTCAAGAAAATGTTAAAGAATAAGAGAACTTTGATTTTTCAATGTAATTTTTTTTAACTTTCATAAACTTAATTGTAAATGGTTTAATTATGGAAAAAGGGGCAAAATGGAGGGAAAATCAAAATCCTTAAAACCCAAAAATTAGTAAATCCAGATACTGTACTTGACAATGAAATAAATAAATACAAAATATTTTCTCTTCACTAAGGGGAAACATGGTAAATAGAAAGAATTGCAGCACCAGGGAAAATATATTATACTGTGAAACGTTGGCAAAAGTAGCTCTATGGAATTGTGATATAGAGGAAACTCTATTTACATAGAAGTCATTAAATGTTCTGTTTAGTTCTATTGGATTGAAAAAATATGCATATCATAAAAATTTTAAAGGTACAAAATAGTGCACAGTGAAAGGTTAAGTCTCCTTTCTCCCACAATACACAGTTCCCCTCCTTGGAGGCCACCACTGTTGCTAATTTCTTATATATCCTTCAAGAAAATTCTATACATTTATAAACATTTAACTGAGCAAATACATTGAGTTTTTTCCCCCCACAGAAATGGCAGTGCTACGTGCACTGTTCTCACTTTGCTTCTTTTTGAAAAAGAAAAATTTAGTGATATATCTTATGTCGTGTCCAGCGCAAGACAGACAGTCAGCGAACGAGAAGGGGCAGCGAAGTGTTAAGAAAGTAAGAAACAGAAATCAAGAAAGTTATGAAACAGGGGCCAAGAGTCTCACAGCCTCAAAGGACTGAGAGCCCCAAAGGACTGAGAGCCCCAAACCGTCCCCCTTGTGGCTTTTATTTATGCACACACAAGAAAGCAACATTGTTTTCTCCAAGGTCTGTGAATTTCACACATTATACTAAGAAACTGATTTGAACTAATTACCCTTGCCTGCAAACAGCTGAACCGTCAATTTCAGGATGTACCTCCCCGAGAGACAAAACCTTTATGCCAAAACTTACTGAAATGGATAGATGGGGAACTAATGTTATTCCACCATTGAAACTCTTCCCAAGCAGGTTGTGCGAAGGAATACAGCCACAGAGGCAGAAGCTCTCCTTAACTGGGGGAAGGTGGGGGGTCTATGCCCACCTCTATCAACCCCGTGGGTTCTCCTGCTGTACCCCACTCGACTGTGCCTGGCTTGAGTTGTCCCCCAGTGGGGAATCTTACTCGTCATTGGCTGACCAGCCATCCTCCGGGGCCAAACAGGGAGACATAAGGTAAGCACA